>NW_006408523.1:13115597-13139457 GCF_000296735.1 Chrysochloris asiatica | reverse complement strand
ATTGTGGATTGAGTGAAAGTTTACAGGGCACATTATCAGTTTCACATTCAACAATTCATATAACTTGTTTCAATACATTGATTATAATCCCCTCCCTATACCATCAGTTTAAAGTATTTCTCTTTATCCACTTTAGCTTTTTTTCTAAAAACACACAAACAAAAAAACCCACTCAGGCATATATAATAAATCACATCTCCAAAGGGCACATTCTACAAGTCTGCTCCTGGCCACCAGTTCTTAGTCCTTCTCTTCTTAGTTAATGAATCTAGAGTCTTCCATGCCCCCATCTCTACCTCCATCTCTGGTGCTGCTGCTTTTCTGGATAAGGTCCCACATTCTATTTGTGTGTTCCTCTCTTGATGGTCCTAGGGTCCTCTGTTTCTGGACTGCCCACTGGCTTTTTAATGGCCGATTTTTCAAAAGTAGATCACTAGACCTTTCTTCAGGAAGCTTCTAGGTAAGCTCATACTACCAACCTTTCCATAGTAAGTAGCCAAGCACAACAGCAGCCAGGGACTCCCCTAACAGACTTAAGACAGCATGCGGCTCAGGGTCTTTGCACTAGTTTTATTATTACACCAAAAAAACAAAATAACTGACATTAACCATTTAAAATAAAAATCAATGACCAACCATTGTGCCTCCAAGTTGGTAACAGAACGTGAGAAAAGAAACCAGTCCGATCTGGCTGGATTTCATTTTTCTATACAATCAGTAACTTCAGAGGGTAAGAGTGAGCTCCACTTCATAATTAATTAGTCACGCAAGTTCTGGAAGCTGGAGGCGGAGGGAGATGGAGTTTCCTGTATATTCCCTTATAAAGACCCTATCTAAGCATGCATTCCCCAGAGAGTCCTTTCACTAACTGCTCCACACACTCACGTGCACTGCTCATCTGAAGGATCAGGGGTCGTGATGCCTCTGTTCAAACGTAAAGCAGGAATAAGTCTACTTTGGTCCTAGCTGGTGTAAAAGGTAACACACTGGTTGCTAATCAAAAGATTGAGGTTGGAGCCCACCCAAAGGAACCTCAGAAGAAAGAAAGACCTGAGAATCTACTTCTATAACTCAGCCACTGAAGACCCTATGAAGCACAGTTCTACTCTATCCATGAGGTCACCGTGAGTCAGAACTGACTCAATGGCAACTGGGTTTCGTGCCAGCTTTAGGTGCGAAAAAATCCGAGACCGCGTCCTTGCTGGTGCTGCTGATGACCTAAGTGTGGTTTGCCTAAGTGGGAAAGGATGCGTGAGATGAACACTCACTGGGCCTGCTATCAGGAGGAATGAATCCCTGCCACCATTCAGACCTCTGTGCTTGGGGAGAGAGATGGGTGCTGTACCAACAGCCAGTGTGGCAAATCCCAGTAGTTACAATTGCGTGTTGAATGAATTAGAATAAATGAATGAACTAATGAAAGGGAAAAACAAAGAACATAAAGAAGGACATGAGACTCTGAATAAGTGGAATTTCCTGTTTTTTGGTCTTCTGGTAATAGCCATCAGGTGTTACATTGTGGATAAGTACAGGACTGCTAACCACAAGGCAGGCAGTTCGAACCCCCCAGTTGCTCCTCGGAAACCCTGTACAGTGTCGCTGTGAGTCAGAATTGCCTCAAGAGCACTTAACAACAACACAAAAGCCTGTGGTTGCTTCTTCACCACCCAGTATTTTTAAAAAGCCCTACTTATTAAATATTATCAATGAAATATCATTAATCATTTCTAAATAAAAGTCTTGTGACAGAGTTTTCTGCATAAATATACTTTATCTCCATCACAGCCATCTAATGTCTTCTCAAATATTAACAGCAACAGGATCATTACCCATAGCTTTTACTTTAGGACTTGAATCTTAATTCACTTATTTTAACTTCTAGAATAAACCGAATTCAGGGATAGAAAATGTTATCTGGTCTCATTACCTTTCTCTTTGGAAGAGATAATAGGGTTCTTGAGAAATATACTAGTTTGCTCAACCAGAAACCAAGTCTCCTACTCCTTTATAACTCAGCACACACTGGCATCTTACAAACTTATTTACCTACAATAGCCAGTTACATATTTACGGATCCCACTTTTTATTTTTTAAACACTAAAAAGATCCCAGAAACATCTCAAAAACAGAAAAAGCGTCTCTGAATATACGCTGTCCAAAAAATCCAATAGGTACACCCAACACATGAAAAATTCAGCTTGTCTCCACAAATCTTTCAACCTCTCGACAGATCCCCAAAATAAGACCTATGCTATGGTTCTGACCTGCTTCATGAAAGCAACAAAGTTGACAAACTACAAATATCCTAATCAGTTTTGATTCTCTGAGGCCACCCCCACCCCCCTGTTTCTCAGCATAGCTGTGCAGTAACAATTAGAAAAGTATTATTTCCAGTAACTAGCAGTTCAGGGACAAAAATAGGTATTGAAATGTAAGCAGGAGAAGTAACATGAGGATATCAAGAATACCCTGATTGTTCCCCTCTAGGCATTCCCAATCCACAAAGTCATTTCTCAATGGGTTTGGCAGGGAGCCTAAGCTAGGAATGAGGAAGTCTCACTACACACTTCCTCCTCCACAGACCACCACAAAGTAGGGGACAAGCCATACCATGGTAACAGTCTTGGACACTTTACAATGTCCACCACACACGTCTCTCAGAAACACTGAATGACCATCTAGCACTGCAAAAGCTATCACTGCTAAGGGAAACCTCACCTCTTGTAGCAGCGAGCAGAGATGCCACATAAAAGGACAAGAGGAAACTGTAGGAACTTTACAGACAACATCCTAGTTTTGACTCATCTGTGCTTTAAGATGTATTTACCAACATTCCCTGTGGCGGTATGTATCACTCACTGCAAAGAATTGAAAACAAACTGATAATGTATCAAACTGTGGTTGTTGTTTGCTGTTGTTGTTAGGTGCCATTGAGTTGTTACTGGCTCATACCGACCTTATGCACAGCAGAACAAAACACTGCCTGATTCTGGGCCAACCTCACTACTGTTGACATGCTTGAGCCCATTGATGCTGCCACTTTCCCAATCCATCTCGCTGGGGGTCTTCCTCTTTTCCTCTGACCTTCCACCTTACCAAACATGATATCCTTCTCGAGCGACTGGTCCCTCCTAGCAATATGTCTGAAGTATGAGAGACAAAGTTTGGCCTCTAAACTGTGGTACTGCCATAAAATGGAATTCAATGCAGCCTTAAAAATAATGGCATGAATCTAACAAGCGGTGACAAAGAAAGTAGTCCATGATAAAGTTTGGGGAAAAAATCAGCTTGCAGAAATGTAGAGTACTAGTACATTTTTCAGAAATTCACATACACAAATAAATTTTGCTTTTATTGGCACAGGAACTGTCTAGAAACATATAATACACAAATTTATTGCAGGTGGGCACCTTTCAAGAATCAGGATGTTAAGTACAGACTCAAAGCGATCCAGTACAGGGTTTCTGAGGAGTGGCTGGTGAGTATGAACTGCTGACCTTGAGGTTTAAACGAACCTTTCAGTCCTGCACTTATCCTACAGTGCCAAAGAGTAAGATTGGTGGTAGTGGTGTGCCGTGAGTTAGTTCCAACCCATAACGACCCTGTACAGGGTTTCCGAAGCTGTAAATCTTTATGGAAGCAGAAAGCATCATCTTTCTCCTGTGGAACAGCTAGTAGTTTTGAACTGCTAACCTTGAGGTTAGCAGCCCGATTCATAACCACTATAGTACCAGAGTGTTTTTCCCCATTTCCATATGATCTGTGGTGGTGGTGGTTATGTGCCCTGGTGTTGGTTCTGACTCATAGCGACCCTGTACAGGGTTTCCGAGGCTGTAAATCTTTATGGGAGCAGAAAGCTTCATCTTTCTCCCACAGAACAGCTGGTAGTTTCGAACTGCTGGCCTTGAGGTTAGCAGCCCGATTCGTAACCACTACGCTACCAGAGCGCCTTAATCTGTAGTTCTTATTATACATGCATTAAATACTTTTATGCTTCCTAAACAATATGATAATATTTTGCCCAAGGGTTGTCTGTGTATTTAAGTAAAACTATAGGAGCTCTGGTAGCGTAGTGGTTACGAATCGGGCTGCGAACCTTAGGGTCAGCGGTTCGAAACTACCAGCCGCTCCGCGGGAGAAAGATGAGGCTTTCTACTCCCGTAAAGATTTACACCCTCGGAAACCCTGTACAGGGTCGCTATGGGTCGGACCCGACTCGATGGCACTTAACAACAACAACAACAACAGCAAAGCTTGTGGATGCCGTGTATTACCTTCTTTTAAGAATCACTCAGCAAAATTCCCTTATATTATCTACAGACTTGGGATTCTTTAGGAGCCCTGGTGGTCCAGTGGGCTCAGAGTTGGACAACTAACCACAAGGTCAGCGGTTCAAATCCACTCCCAGGGAGAACAATAAAGTAGTCTGCGCCCATAAAGATGTACACCTTTGGAAACCCTGTGGAGTAGCTCAATGGCCAGTGGGTTGGTTTATTTGGGAGTTCTTACCAAATACTGACATTGCAATGTGAAATAGCACAACAACAAAAAGTATGCTGTGAATGCTAGTGTTGTTGTTGTTAAGTGTTGTGGAGTCAGTCTGACTCATAGCGACCCTGTACAGGGTTTCTGAGGCTGTAAATCTTTACGGGAGCAGAAAGCCTCATCTTTCTCCCATGGAATATAATGTTAATAAAAAGCATCTTGAAAAGCATGTTACATTTCAAGCAATTTGCTCAATTCACATAGGCCTGAGCAGGATAGATAGCTACATGGAGACTCTGATTTCACACGCTTGCTTCTCTACTCTGACATTAGCTCTCTTCTCTCACTTACCCCTAAAGAAGAGAAATAAATACAATCAGGTAGAAAACGCTTTTGGTTGTCACAGTTGCTTTCTCCTTTCCCTCGCAGGTGCGGGCCGGTGGCCAGGACCCTGACACTCACTCCCGCCAGCAGTAGGGGCAGCCAGCTCAGCCTTCTTCATCTCAATGGAAAAGCAACACCCTGTGGGACTGAAGGGAGTGAGATGGGACCTAACAAATAACTAGGAGACGAGCAGTCGAGTTTTTGAGCCAGCAAAGTTTTTTAAAAAAAGTCTTTGGTGTGACTTAAACGTGACAATCACTACAAGGTTTTTTTGTCGTATATTTATTCCCTCGAACAAATATTTCTACATATCTGGAGCATCGCGGACAGAAGATTTTTCTAAATATTCACCAGGAAGACCCAAACCACACCACTTCCTCCAAGAAATCGTAAGCTACATCTGCTGAGGACTTTAACCAGTTAAATCTATACAGCGTGGAGGATGTTCAAGTCATTCAACCATAGATGAGAAGAAGGATCCTGTGTTACAGACTTTCTCAGTTCAGGATCAGGAATATGACTTTCAAAGCAATTCAACATAAGGTGATCAGTCACACACGCCGCAGAGAAAGCAACCCAATATGAATCAAACCTGCCATTCAGAAAATTTTAAGTTCGGATTCTTTTTAAGACATTCATTAAAAATTAACCAAGTTAGTATCCAAACACTTTATGATAATAGCCACTGAGCCTGCATGTTAAAACCACTAAGGATAGTTTAACAATCACTTTAACAGATCATTTCAAAGGCTCCATTGTCTCTCTGCAACGTCTGCTGGTGGTTTTTGCAGCTTGCTTTAAAAAATTATGTGCTTTTATTGTACTAAAGAAATTCTGTAAGAGAGGCACAACCTACTCACTGGGGATAACACAACCATTTTTCACATTCCTTCCTTTGAAAGTCCACCAAGGCACTTGATTTTATGCAAACTGCTAAGAATCCTTGCCGACTCAGAGTGACCTTGTATAGGGTTTCTGAGGAAGGGCTGGTGAATTTGAACCACTGACTTGTGGTTCAAAATCACCTTGTAGTACAGGGCTTATCCTACAGCGCCATACTAGTTTGTTGTTGTTGTTAAGTGCCATCGAGTCGATTCCGACCCATAGCGACCCTGAACAGGGTTTACGAGGCTGTAAATCTTTACAGGAGCAGAAAGCCTCATCTTTCTCCCATGGAGAAGCTGGCAGTTTCGAACTGTTGACCTTGAGGTTCACAGCCCTATTTGTAACCACTACGCTACCAGAACTCCTTATAGTAGTTTAGGTGATGCTAAGAAGAGAAATTTCCCTATGGATTGGTTCAAAGTTTAGGTCCTTTCTCACTTTGGTATAAGCAAAACAGGTGAAAGAGAACACACTGAGTCTTCAAAAGGTACATTCTTAAACCACCCCAAATGTCTCCCTCCTAATTTTCCTAACAGCATAAATATATAATGCAAAACTTTTGTTTTGTTTTTCAATTTTGGCAAAGGACATCTCTTTTCAACCCTATGAAGTGAAGGCATATAAAACAATGCCTCCCTGGGTTATGTTTGGAAGCTATAGGGCTAAGTGGGACATTCTTCTGAACAATACATGATTGTTCTTTATAAAGAAGGCTCCTGGAAACCACACGCACCCACAAATTTTAAAAGTCAACAGTTCTTTTCCTCACAAAGAAGAATCAAAATGGATCTGAAGTCAAATGACAGGAAAAGAGAGGAGAGTTCACCAAAGACAAGTAGAGCTAGCTTGAAACATGACCCTGAGGGTATGCGAACACCGACTCCTCACACAGCAGTCCAGGACACTGCTGGTGAAAACTCTTACCAACACTGGAGCTGGGCTCTCCGTCTCCACTTCGCCCTGAGCTGCATCCTTGTGCTGTAGGGGAGAATCAATCACCAGCTCTTTCTTGACATTTCTGCTACTTGTCCTGCATTTTTCAGCCTGCATTCTGGGCTGAGAAAGCAAGTCCGAACGCCTGCAGCGGGGACCAGCAGGGACAGCTGTGAGCCCCTGGCCGTGCAAGGCAGACGCATGCCAATGGCCCAGGGACAGAGAGGAAGCTGGCTTCCCAGGCACAAGTGGTCAGGCCGCTAGCTCCGTCCCGCCTGGAAGCTCCGTCTGCAGGGCCTGGCGTGGTGGGAAGGCATGACAGCGAAGGCCAGCCTCCAGGAGTGTTACTACTCCTCGTAATATGGGAGGCTCCCACTCGCCAGCCAAAGGAAAACAAACCTCAAATTGTACAATACACAGAGGACGGCCTCTCCGATAAAGACGGGCCTTATTGTGTCTAGTCCTTACAGTGTGGGCCAGATCTATCCAAATCAAAATAGTGCAGTGTTTTAAAAGAAATGGATACACAGTTAGATGCCTCCTTCACCATTACTTTGAATTGGATGCTCATGGAACTTAAAAGAAGAAGACTAAGTCATCTGGAGGTTTTAAAATTATTAAAGTTTCTCAATGCTTTCTTTATGTGATGGCTAACCGCCAAATGCTTGGCTGACGATCAAAGCAGAAAAACAAACGAGTGAGGGGGAGGGCATTCCGGCCTCCACAGCTAACTCATGGGCCTCACCGGTATAGGTGTAGGAAATCTCTCCCTGCCTCACCGACCCACAGCCCACAATCCCACAGTCCTGGCAAAATGTAATGCACCCACCATTCAATGCCAGGTGGACATGTTCATCAAACATACCATGTTATACATGTAAAATGGTAAACACTTTTATTTTTATTAAACAGAATTTTACTTCAAATTCACCAATAGGTACGTGGGTACCCACAAGGCCGAGCGTCACCCTTCTTTAACAATGTGGCTAGTCAGGAAGGTCAGATGAATGGACATGAAATGATGACAAATTCATAAAATACACAAAAGCATAGGAAAGTGATTCACATCCCATAACTTAGGGTGACAGCAATATAATCAATCTTCACTTCCTGGGATGCTGTTACGCTTCACCCAGTTAGTGACTGCTTCATCTCTTGAAACCAGGGACTATGTAGTAAACAACAGTCGTGGTTGTTGATTTTGACTCAGAGTGGCCCTATGTGCGTCAGAGTAGAACTGCTCCTTACAGGTTTCTAGGGACTAATTTTTTGGAGGTAAGCTGCCAAGCCTTTATTCCTAGATTCCTATGAATGGACTCGAACCTCCAACCTTTTAGTTAACTGTTGAGTACATGACCAGTTTGCATTACCCAGAGGCTCCTAGCAGTAGGAGTTGCAGGTAAATAGTGAAACTGTTGAATAATAACTAAATAATAAGTGCTGCTGAGTTGGTTCTGACTCATAGTGACTACATATGGGGTTTTCAGGGAGCAACTGGTGAGTCTGAACTGTCACCTTGTGGTTCAAATTGACCTTGTGGTCTAATGCTTATTTTACAATGCCACACCAGGAAAAAGAGGAAGACCTAACAAGATGGATTGGCACAGTGGCAGAAGTGATGGGCACAAATGTAGCAATAATTGTGAGGTTGGCACAGAACTGGGCAGTGTCTCGTTCTCTTGTGTAAAGGGTCACTATGAGTTGGTACCAACTCTACGGCACCTAACAACTTACATACATATATAATATACACACATATATATACATTATATATATATTTGTTGTTGTTGTGAAGTGCCATCAAGTCGTGTATATATATAAAACGTGGTAAGGATCCCTGGCTACGTGCTGGGCGGCTAACCACAAGATCAGCAGTTTGAACCCAGCAGCTGCTCAGCGGGTGAAAGATGAGGCTTTCTTCTTCCATAAAGATTTACGACCTAGCAAGGCAGAGCCCAAGGGGTCATGTGACTTAGAGGCCAAGGATGAGAGAGGTATTTACGTATGAGAAGAGGTGTTCCTGACCACAGAACTGCGGCCTCCTGAGTTGTTTCTGATCCTCAATTGTACCTTATAAATAAATCTCCTAATTGTGAGTATTGCCTATAAATTCTGTGTGGCCATTACAACAGATTACCAGAGATTCAGAGCACTCTGAGGGGGATGGTAAAGAAGACCGGAGGGTGGAGGCATGTCTGACACCTGCCTCACAGGAATTGGCCTTAGGCTGACATGGAGTTTGATTTTCCTTTGCCCTGGTAAAGCTGAAGGAGGCTAGACACCATTTCCATGCTATTGCTGCATCTTTGTAAGGTTACAAGTAGGGAAACCGAGTCTCAGTTACATAAATATATGATTGAAATATTATATCAAAATTTAGCAATGTGCTACAAAGCAAGGAAGGGGGTAAAAAGGATCAAGTTGAAAACCCTTTACAAATCAACTAAGCGTTAGTGAAGCACAGCACAACCAATGCAACTTGAACTTTTTTGAAATGGCTCGAAAAATTCTATTTTTACCCAATTCTTCCTCAGATTACTGTAGTCATGAAGCCCTCAGAAATCTGGACTTTAAAAAGAGAAGTGCTATCCTAGTTCCTGGATCAAAATAGCTGGACATTCTAAAAGGAATTGGAAGGAACTTAGGCTATTTGACCAACTCAATGTATGGCTCGTTGTATATCAACCCCTGTCCAAATCCCTTACAAATCTCAATTTATTTAATCCTCATAAGGAGCTCTGGTAGCATAGTGGTTATGAATTGGGCTGCTAACCTCAGGGTCAGCAGTTTGCAACTACCAGCTGTTCCACGGGAGAAACATGAGGCTCTCTGCTCCCGTAAAGATTTACAGCCTCGGAAACCCTGTACAGGGTCGCTATGAGTCGGAACTGACTCCACGGCACATAACAACAACTGTGATGGCTGGAACTGCGGTTGCCTTGGCAGGGCCAGAACCAATTATTTCAAGGGCCTTATACGGCCCACGGGCCGGACATTCCCCACCCTTGATTTAGAGGAATGGCGAGATTCTGTGTCAGCTTTCCTGCTACAGAAATTCTCAGGCAATTTAAAGTGCTGCGTTTCTTTACTGCTTGTGTAGGACAGACCAATGCTGACTTTAGAAATCTGATGACCAAAGGCTATAGCTCTTAACTTTAGAACCCAAACCTCCAAGTAGGATGTGGTTTTTTAAAGGATTCATGAGATCAATCTCCAAGGATATGAGAATAGCCGCTGGTCAGTACAGCCACAGAGGAAATGCCACCTTGGGAAGACAGGAAATAGGTGACTAAATCTTCCTTCACAGCACTTCAAAGAACAAGATGTACTTAAGGACTTTTGGATGCAAAGACCACACCATGCATCCCAGCATCACAGCAACACACAAGCCGCCACAGTGTGACAAACCCACTGATTGGTGGAAGTGTTTACTGTGGTCCTGCTATCTACCAACCTGAAGTTGTTCCTCACTTTGCCTCGTTTAACTCTTAAAATAACAAGCAGATCGATTGACACACATTATGAGTGCTGTACATGGAGCTCTGGTAGCGTAGTGGTTACGAATCAGGCTGCGAACCTTAAGGTCAGCGGTTTGAAACTACCAGACGCTCCACGGGAGAAAGATGAGGCTTTCTACTCCCGTAAAGATTTACACCCTCGGAAACCCTGTACAGGGTCGCTATGGGTCGGACCCGACTCAATGGCACTTAACAACAACAACATGCATTAAGGAGTGCTGGTGTGTCACTATAGGATAAGCACTGGACTGCTAACCGAAAGGTTGGTGGTTCAAACCCACCCGCTATTCCTTGGAAACCCCATACAGAGTTGCTATGAGTTAAAACTGACTTGACAGCACTTAACAATTTAACAACACTGACCCATTGTAGTGGAGTTCATTCCAACTCACAGGGACGCTCTAAGACAGAGCAGAACTACCCCACAGGGTTTCATGTTTGTAAGTCTTTATGGAAGCAGACTCCCACATCTTTCTCCCACAGAGTGGGGATGAGATGTGAACATCTAATCTTTCAGTCAAGTGCTTAACCTCTTAGTCACTAGGATTCCTTATTAAAGAAGATGGTGGTGGTTCTTAAGTGTTGTCCACTCTGTTCTGACTCATCGTGACCGTGTATAGGATTTCCAAGGACTGGCTGGTGGGTTTGAACTGCTGATGTTGTGACTAGCAGTCCAGTACTTATCCTACGGCTCCGTACCAGGACCCCTTTATTAAGGATGTTGTTGTTAAATGCTATCTAGTTGATTCCAACTCATAGCGACCCTGTTTAGGGTTTCCAAAGTGCAACTGATGGGTTTGAACCCCTGACCTTATGACTCAAACTGACCTTGCAGTCCAGTGCTTATCCTACAGCACCATAACAGGACTCCTTATTAAGGGTGATGGTGGTGACTGTGTGCCATGGAGTCAGTTCCAACTCCTAGTGATCCTACATAGGGCTTTCAAGGCTGTAAATCTTTACGGAAGCAGAAAGTCTCATCTTTCTGGTAGTTTCAAACTTCTGACCTTTAGGTTAGCAGTCAGACTACGCTACCACAAGCCTTAATATTAAAAACAGAAAGGAGTAAGTCCTGCTGGGAAGCAGTTTTTTTGGGTTTTTGTTTTTTTCTTTTCAAAAAAGAATGGAATGACTACTTAATTGTCTACATAATGGTTTCAGGTCTCAATTTTAATGTTGTTATTGTGAAGTGCCATGGAGACAGTTCTGACTCACAGTGAACTTGTATAGGGTTTCCAAGGAAAGGCCGGTGGATTTGAACTGCCAACCTTGCAGTTAGCAATCTAATACTTATCCTAAAGCACCACACCAGGACTCCCAAATTTTAGTATGCGTATAAAATATTACATGGATTGCTAATACAAAACCATGAAAACTTTACAAGAAATTTACAGAATTTTCAAGGGCAGTATCTGCCTATGAGGATACCTACACCTTGAGACCTCAAAACCCATATAATATTTCCCCTCCCACCATAAGATGAAACCCCACTGCAATCTGAAAACAGAGAAGTTGCTGACGTCTTTCCACCAGAAAGTCTTTAACACGTGCCAGCAATCCAGCTGAAATGCCATCTTCCCCACGAAACCTTCCTTAGTCCTCCCGGTAACAGGTAATTAGCTCTTTGGCTTCAGATATTACTTTTACCAATACCTTTCATTAACTTTGCACGTGTCCAACTCTTCAGCGAGACTGCAAATTTATCAAGGCATGAAATGTATCTTATAACCAAATCCGAGGCCCCACTGTCTAAGATATTGCCAAGGACTCTCATCATATTTGCCAAATTGAACACTTACACCAATTTTATGTCACTGGGCATCTTTTCACTAAAGTGAAATGCAGTCGCTGACCTGTAGATTTTGAATTTATCAGCTCCGGAAATCCTGTGAGCCCACAGAGGCTTCCAGATTGTCACCTGACCTGCAGATTTGGGGTTGATTAATCCCTTGCTGTTGCTATTGTTAAGTGCCATTGAATCAGTCGATTCTGACTGATAGAGACCCTGTGTAGGGTTTCTGAAGAGCAGCTGACCTTGTGATTCAAACCAACCATGCAGTGCAGGCGCATTAGCACGCAGCGGCACACCAGGGCTCCTCATTAGCCCTGGCAACCTCATACACCAGCAGAAGCCTTCAGCCTGCCACCTGACCCAGAGAATTAGGATTTGTCAGTCCCTACAACATCATGAGACATTTCCTTAAAATAACTGTCTCTGTATATATTTAAGTTTATATTTCACTGGTTTTGCTTTAGAGAACTCAGACTGAGACATCCTGAAAGCCGAAAGGACTTGGGAGGAACAGTGATGTGCAAACCCTCTAAAATTACATCCAAGTGTTTGTGTACCTGTGAACTGTCTGAAAAATCTATAGCATTCATCTGGGACTTACAGAAGAGACAAGTACAAGACCCTTCTCCATTCACAGAAAAAGAAAATCCAGACAGAGAAAAGCTGGAAAACCAACTCAAGTTTTAAGATGCAAATCTCTTTCCTTTAGCAAGCCCAAATTCTATTTAAGTAGGGACAACTTTTTAATTAACAGGCACCAGTTATATAAACAAACCATGAGATGGCAATCAGAAGTATCAATATGCACATTATATTAATTTGTTGATTGATGACCAAGACCAAGTTGGTAAATGGTAGTTATAGAAAGTCTAATACCCCTTGTCCACTAGGTTCAACAAGGCAAATAGCAAAACCAATAAAATGTTTTAAAACAATTTAATTACATTGAGAAAATGCTTACGATACAAGAGCGCTTCAAAAATTCATAGAAAAATTTTGTTATTAAATTCATTTTCCCACACATTTTCTAAAGCACCCTTGTAACACAGTAATATAACACAGATGAAGAGGATCACCGCCCACACAGCTCTGGGGTCAGTCCATAGTGCCGGGACAGCAAAGTATGGACTCTGAAGCATTTTTTGTTCAGAGGATGACAGTAAAATGGAGTTGGTTTTTCCATTCTTGGAGAATGCGATCTGCTACTGGCTGGAGTCCTGGTGTGGCACTGGAGGATAAGCACTGGACCGCAAGGTCGGTTTGATCTGCAAGGTCGGCAGTTCAAATCTACCAGCCACTCCTCAGAAACCTATACTATGAGTCTGAACTGCCTCGATGGCACTTAACAACAACAATTCAATGACACAGTTCAGGAGGGTTAGAAAGCAGAATAGAAACAGGAAACACGGGGAGAAAATGGGATAAGTGATGATATATCAGTGGGACTGCAATCAATGAGAAAACACAAAATGTGTATGAAAGGTTGAATGGAAAATTAAGGATCACCCAATTCACAAAAAGCTGAAGAAATTACAGAAGCTTCTCAGTGACGCCAACCCCACCTCTATCCGTGACATCTATCCCTACTCCCTGTTTTCAACGCCCCATAGTCTAAATCTCCATCTGGCATTCTCTATGTACACATGGTATCTTTAATAACCTCATATGCATGTGAAAGTTGGACAGTGAATAAGGAAGACAGTAAAAGAGTTGATGCCTTTGAGTTATAGTGTTGGAGGAGAATATTGAAAGTGCCATGGGCTGCCAAAAGAACCAAAAGATCTGTGTTGGAAGAAGTGCAGCCAGTGTGTGCTCCTTGAAGGCCAGGATGGCCAAACTTTGTCTCTCATACTTTGGACATATGGTCAGGAGGGACCAGTTGCTGGAAAAGGATATCATGTTTGGTAAGGTAGAGGGTCAGAGAAAAAGAGAAAGACCCCAGTGAGAGGAATTGACAAAATGGCAGCCTCATGGGCTCAAGCGTGGCAACAACTGTGAGGTTGGTCTAGGACCAGGCAGTGTCGTTCTGTTGTACACAAGGTTAACTATGAATCGGTACCGACTCGACTGCACTAGCAACAACAACAATGTACACATATTCCATTATTTTGTATTTAATGTATGTCTAACTCTAAATTTTAAATTTTTTTCAAAGGAGCTCCTGGGGACACAGCGTTTTGCCTATTTTCTTCACTGCTATATCCTCAGGTTCTAAAACAGAGTAAGTTCTCTGAGAACATTATTGGAGGGAATTTCTTGAAGGAACAGAATCCCCTCAGTGTGGGAACTACCCATCTGTTTTGATCATGATGACGACCGCACGAGGCAATGTCAGTACATTTGAGATATTTGTTTGGCTTGCTGTGTGCCATCAGGTCCAACTTAGAGCAAGCCTGTATAGGGCTTTCAAGAGTGGCTGGAGGGTTTGAACCACCAACCTTTGCAGTGAGCAGTTCAGTGCTTATCCTACAGCACCACACCAGGACATGGAAACTTACAAAGCCAAGAGAAACATAATGTGCTTGAGAGTTTTCTCAGGAAATCAATTCCCAGTATGGGTTACCAAAACCGGGCCAGCCTTTGTTTTGTAGTTACGTGAGCATGTTTATCTCCCATGGCCAGCTTTAAGCACTGGAAAAGACAGTGTGGGCCCCTCCATGCCAGATATGGTGTTGTGTATACAGTCGGCATGAATGTATGCTTATAGAATAAATGATGAAACAGCCTCCCCTTAGCATGTGTTAACTCCAGACCCAAACTTCCTAAGAGCAAATACGAGCTAAAATTTTCTCTCTTTTCTCACAGCATAACAAATTTTGAAAGGCCAGAAAATAAATTCTTTTTTTGTTTTGTTTTGTTTTATTGTGAATTTTGTGATAGTTTACATGGGAAAACATTAGCTTTACATTCATCCTATCATATATCATTTCATTGCCATGATTACAATCCCCTCCATGCATCATCAACCAACCAAAGGGTATACCCGGCAAGCCTTCACCCCGGTTGTCAGCACACAGCCCCTCTCCCTCTCTGGGTCTAAAGTCATCAGCTGCTCCATCTCTCCAGAAAATAAATTCTTGATGGGAAAAACGAAACTTTAAGGAAAAAAAATCGAGCAGTAAAAGAAAATGCTTCATCCAATTACAACCGGAAGACTAATGTTCATTCTTTCACCTCCCTATGGTCATCTCCCAAAGCAGCCGAATGAAAATCACAAATCACTACCCTCCTAGTTCATCTGTTTGTTTGTTTTTTAAATATTTATTTATATATACAATTTACATAAAAGCAAGTCTCATCTTTGTTGATAAGGTGCAAAGCTAGTGGGCCATCTACCTTGGTTTATACAGTTCTAAGGAGCTCTGGTAGTGTAGTGGTTATGAATCGGGCTGCTAACCTCAAGTTCAGCAGTTCGAAACTACCAGCCGTTCTGTGGGAGGAAGAGGAAGCTTTCTGCTCCCGTAAAGATTTACAGCTTCGGAAACCCTGAGCAGGGTCACTATGAGTCGGAACCAACTCCATGGTACTTAACAACAACAACAACAAGGAGCCTGGACTCCTGGTGTGATGCTGTGGGATCAGCACGGGGCTGCAAAACTCAAGGTCAGCAGTTCAAACCCACCAGTTATTCCTCGGAAACCCCACACGACGTCGCTATGAGTTGGAGTCGACTCAATGACACTTAACAACAACAACAAGGAGCCTGATGGCACAGGTGGTCTACGACTGGCTACCAACCTGAAGGCAAACCCACCCAGCAGCTCTGAGGAAGCAAGGCCTGGCTGACTCTTCCTTAAAGATTACAACCAAGAAAACACTACACTTAACAACGCCAACAACTCTAACACCAGGGGCCAGCGGGAGTAGAGGGTGAAGTATCAGCAAGCAAAAACAACAAAGATCTACAGATGGATCGAGCTAGCAGGGCTGCGCGACTCTGGTTACTCCCAATTAGCTACCTAGCGGGGTTAAGTAGAGGACAGGCCTTTAGACAAACTCTAGACCCCAACTTCTGCATAAAAAGAGAAAGTCCACAATGTGGAAACTTTGCAGAGGTGAGTACAGCCTTTCCACTAGCACTTGTGGCTTTATTTAGCTTGCAGCTGAAGGACAATGATCATTTAAGACGAATGCCAGTTTCCTAACAATAATTGGAAAGTCCCCTCTTCTGAAAAGTAGTAATTATGTCCCTTCCAGAAGATAATACCATCAGGAGCAAAGACGATTGTATTTCTTCCCATCCTCTACTTTAAATCAGGGCCTTCTGTATCTTTCAAACTCATTGTAACCCATTTCCTGTATGAAATTAACAGACTGCCAAGCCAGAGAAAACAAAGGCAGTTAACATGTCATCACTAAACAACATATCCTGAGGAGTATGACTTTTTCACCTGAGTTCTTGTAAAAATATGTAGCCAAACCAGGTATACTACTGTAGGATAAGTATTGGACTACTAGTTGCAAGCTTGGCAGCTCAAACCTACCCACCAGCCATTCCTTGGAAACCCTACACAGAGTGGCTCTTTCTGAGTCAGAACTGACTACATGCTACAAATAAAGGCAATTGTTGTTTTTGTTCAGTGCTATCAAATTGATTCTGACTCATAGTGACCCTGTATACACAGGGGTTCTGAGGAGCAACTGGTGGGTTTGAATCGCTGACCATGTGGTTCACAGTCTAGTGCTTATCCTACAGTGCCATATCTGGAGATATAAATGCCAGGGAAGATGCTCTGGTAGTGTACTGGTTACGAATCGGGCTGCTAATCTCACAGTTAGCAGTTCGAAACTACCAGCTGTTCCGCAGGAGAAAGATGAGGCTTTTTGCTCCTGTAAAGATTTATAGCCTCAGAAACCCTGCACAGGGTGACTATGAGTTGGAACCAACTCCACGGCACATAACAACAACAACAACAACAGCAAGGCTATAAAAGCTTCCCTTTTCCTCACTGTCATATCATGCAGGTCCTCCAACACCACCCACCCCACGGTCATCGAGTCCATTCTGATTCACAGCAGGTCTACAGGACAGCCTGTACTGTGCTGCCTCTTCAGGTTTCCAAGACGACCAATCACTATAGGAACAGACAAACTCATCTTTCTCCTGGGGAATGGCTGGTGGGTTTGAACTGCCAACCCAGTCATTAGCAACTCAGTGTTTAACCCACTGTGCCACCAAGATTCCTTCAAGTAGCCCCAGTTCTAGGTTATGTGTAAATAGGGCAGGTCAGCTACTGCATCCACTAAACTGCAATCACCCTCTTGAATCAACTCTTCACCCCACTGTCTTCAGGGTTAATGTGGCGCACAAGACCCCGTCTGATCTCCTTGACCCTGTCAGCTCCCTCCTACCCTACTCAAAATCCAGCTGGAAGACTCCTCAGTGGTGTGGCCCTCAGTCCTAAAGAATGTCTTCTCCATACAGCTAAAATCAACTAGGTTATTTCCAAAACTAGCATTGGGAGCTTTATATAATAATAATAATAATACAGATTCCAAGACCCCACCCAGCACTTCTGCATTGGAACTTCAAGGTTGGGGGTCCATGGACCTGTAAGCCTTCACAGTTCCCCAGGTGGTATCTCTGCTGCAGGTTTTCACCTGTCAGTGTTGGGAAATCACAGATCCACACGTCATAACTTAAAAGATATTGCAAGGACACCCACAATGTCTAAGCACAGATCCAATACAAGGAAGAAGGGAGGGGTTTCTCGCACCACCTCTGCCCAGACACAGATGAATGTTATCTGACAGCGGAGTCCAGTGATTACCCTGAATGAGATGGAATACACATCTTACCCTTGTTGAAAAGATCATCGTAGATTTCAACTCACTTATTTCTGACTGTTTTTCACTTAGTTGAACTTTTGGAAAAACCCAAAACTTTGTGGGTGGGTTCTTGCACCAGAGTCACCCCCCTCCGGCCTCCCTTCCTCCTAATTCCTTCCACCCCTGCCAAAATAAAATGTCTTTCAATTCTGAGCCAATAATAAAGGACCAACAGAACATTACAAGCTTCACACATCTCTCAGATATTTTTAATGGTGTGATAACACATACTGAAACACTTATTTGGAAGTATTTTTTCCTGAAGAGAATATAGAACACTAACCCTAGAGGTTTGCTGCCTACAAGCCCTTCACAAACGCTTGCCAGCTGAGCTACAAGCTCTCAGTAAAGTTCAAATCGGTGATGGTTAGAGGTTGGTTCCTAACCAAAAGCAATGAAGCAATCTGTTTAGAGAAGAGTACACTTCTAAGGATTTCCTTTCTCCCTGCAGTAAGAGGAATAAAATGCCAAAGCTACATCCTCCACATGCATCCTTCATAATACTCTGCAATTAGGTCACTAATGGAGGGGGAAACTGTCCCTATCTGATATTACAGGCTGAATGCACTGTTGTTGATCTTTCAAATAGAATCTTTTACTGTATATAACATTCATGAGCTCGCCTAGACCCTGATATAAACTTGATCTTAGATCTAATAAATCCATTAAACAACTCACAAACTACAGAGATAGAAGTGTCTTTAACCTAGAAGGAAAATGAATCCAAACACAGGGTGAGGTCTGGGAGGGACCTCAGCGAGTTTCCATCTCCCTAGGGGACAGCCAGACTTACCCTCCCAGGAAGAGAATGTTCCCTCTCTCCAACCAGGAAGCTGGTGGGGGCCTCTGTCTTCCTGATATCATGTGGTCCCTGCAGGCTGCAGGGTAATTAGCATCAGACTCTCAGTGGACCGCTCTAAGCCTCAGGTGCGCTCTTGGTCTCAGGAATCAAGTGCAAAGGCCAAACTGTTTACTGCAGAGGTTCCACAGCTCACAGAAGGATTTTTAAATCGAAACTCTTAAACAATATCTTCCCCTAACATCTCATTTAAAAAATAACTACAGCACATATACGTGCAAAGACTCGGGTAAAAATGTAAGATTTCTAGATGTATTGCAACCAATACAGAGTTGTTGCTGCTGTTAAGTGTAAGTCGGTTCTGACTCACAGCGACCCTGTGTAGGGTTCCCAAAGAGTGGCTGGTGAGTTTGAACTGCCGACCTTGTGGTGCAAACGGACATTGTGGGCCAGTGCTTCATCCCACAGTGCCACACCAAGACTCCTTCCACAGTACGCGTACAGTCAAATCATCTAAAAGTGTTAGCAGATCCAGCTCTCCAGAACTGGCATGCCAACTCCAAACTCCATCTCAGGGACCAAGGCCAGCTGTCATTGAGTAGACTGATTCATGTCAACCCCAACTGTGCCAAAGAACTCAAATCCATAGGGTTTTCAATGGCTGGTTTGTCAGCAACAAATTGCCAGGACTTTCTTCTGCAGTGCCACTGGGTGGACTTGAACTTGCAACTTTTCAGTTAGCAGCCAAGTGAATTAACCATTGGCATCCTCCAGGGATTCCAGCTCAGGGACATGCATTCCCAAAATGAGTATACACACTAGACTCTTGGATCAAGTTCTTATCAGCATTAAATTTCTGCAATTCTGTGATACATACTGTTGTTGTTGTGTGCTAGTGAATCAGTTCTGACTCACAACAACTTTGTATAGGGCTTCTGAGAGCAGCCTGTGGGTTTGAACTGCCTACCTATCTGTTAGCAGTCCAGTGCTTATCTTACAGTGTCACACCAGGACTCATGTGGTACATACTAGAACCTCAGTAAAGGCAGCTCACATTATTCTCCCACTATTCACTGTCATAGAAGATTAAAAGTACTAGGTACTGTAAGAACAAATCTGTACTGGAAGAATATAGCCAGGATGCTCCTTAGAAGCCAGGATGGAAGAACTTTTTCTCTCATACTTTGGCTGTGTTATCAGAAGGGCCCAGTCCCTGGAGAAGGACATTATGCTAGGTAAAGTGGAAGGTCAGTGAAAAAGAGGAAGACCCCTAGTGAAATGGATCGGCACAGTGGCAGCAGCAATGGGCTCCGACTTAACAATTACGAGGATGGCGCAGGACTGAGCAGAGTTTTGTTGTGTTGTGCATAAGGTCACTGAGTCGAAACTGACTTGTCACACCTAACAACAACAACATCACACTGCCATGCTTTGTGCAGCCCCAGCACTTACCACAAGAACTTGCACCAAATCAAAAGAACCAAAAGAAAGCTAGTCTATATTTATTTAATCTATTCATTAATGAATTTATTTATGTATTAACTCCTTTGTCTGCTCAATCACTCACCAAGCATTTCTTACCCACAGAGCAGTACGCCCAGAATGTGAGTTAAAGAACACACAAGAATGAGTCAGTTGTTGTTGTTGTCAGGTGCCATCGAGTCAGAACCGATTCATAGCGACCCCATGCACAGCAGAACGAAACAATGCTCGATCCTGGGCCAACCTCACCACCGCTGCCACCCCTGAGTCCATCAATGATGCCACCTGGCCGATCCATCTCGTTGGGGGTCTTCCTCTTTTTCTCCGACCCTCCACCCTACCCAGCATGACATCCTTCTCCAATGATTGTTTCCTCCGGACTACATGTCCAAAGTAGGAGAGACGAAGCTTAGCCATCCTGGCCTCCAAGGAGCACTCTGGCTGCACTTCTTCCAAAACAGATCTATTGGTTCTTTTGGCAGTCCATGGCACCCTCAGTATTCTCCTCCAACACCACAACTCAAAGGCATCTATTCTTCTACGATCCTCCTTATTCACTGTCCAGCTTTCGCATCCATATGAGGCTATTGAAAACACAATGGCCTGGGTCAGGCGCACCCTAGTCCTCAAGCTGACATCTCTGCTCTTGAGTCAGAGGCACCACAAAGTCTGGTATGTAAGTAAGATGTATAAAGTTATTTCAATCCCAAGTACGGCAGAAGATGGCTTGACCGACACTGTCCAATAAGGTAGCCACTAGCCTCGTGTGGTTATTCAGCTCTTGAATGGGGAAAATTGAAATGAGGAGTGCTGTACATGTAAAACACACACTCGAATTCCAAGACTTGGTATGGCAAAAGAATCAAAAAAGATGTAAAATAGCCTATTAATATTATCTATGGATTACACATTGAATATTTTTCAACATACTGGATTAAATAAAATGTTATGAAAATTAATTTCACCTGTTTCTTCTACTTTTTTAAAAAAATATACCTTACTGTGGCGGTTGGTTTGTGTCATTGAGACAGTTCTGATTTATAGCTACCCTGTATGTGGTCTCTGAGTTTGTAAGTTTTATGGGAGGAGAAAGCCTCATCTTTCTCCCACAGAGTGGCTGGTAGACTTGAACCGCCAACCTTATGGTTCACAGTCCAGTGCTTATCCTATAGAAACATTCCACTCCCAATGTAACTATTACTGTGAAGTGCCATCAAGGTGGCTTTGACTCACTGTTGTTGTTGTTAAGTACTGTGGAGTTGCTTCTGACTCATAGTGACCCTGTACAGGTTTTCCAAGGCTGTAAATCTTTACGGTAGCAGAGTGCCTCATCTTTCTCCTGCAGAATGGGTGGTAGTTTTGAACTGGTGACCTTGAGGTTAGGAGCCGGTTTAGTAATAGAAACCCTATATAGGGCTTCCGAGGAGTGACAAGTGGGTTTGAACTGCCGACCTTGTGAAGAGCAGCCACACCAGGACTCCTCAGTGCTGTCCAATAAAAATACAGTATCTGTATTGTCCAATAAAAATGCAATGCCAGACACATGCATCATATTACATTTTCTAGTAGGAGTCCTGGTGTAGCACTGTAGGAGAAGTACTGGACCGCAAGGTCGACTTGAACTGCAAGGTCAGCAGTTCAAACTCAACAGCTGCTCCTTGGAAACCTTACACAGGGTCATTAAGAGTCAGGACTGACTCTGATTCGAGGGCACCTAACAACAACAATGACTGAGCTACTAGATGCTCCCAGCCCTGTTGCTAATTCCTAGGCACACAGGTAAAAACAGCTGAGGTTGAAACTCTGTGATTGAGTCTAAGCAGAGAAAAGTATGAAAGCTGATGTCGCCGGTCTATGTACAGTCACACAATCCCTGCACACCAGTCCTGGCTCTGTCTCCACTTGTGGGGCTGCTGAATGCAGAGAACATAGAAGAAAATCCAGAGGAGTCCCAGCTGCAAGCAACAGGGAAGGCCACCCAGTGTGCACCCAATGGGATCACAGCACGAGGGAGAGGTGCACATTTACACTGTTTAGCTACCGCACTGTGGAGACTTACATTACAGTGACTAGTCTACCTTGACTACAAATGTGTGAAGATCCACCTCATCAGGATACCTGCCTTTAGAGTTTTCTGGATCAACTTCAGAGATCTGAGTGACATCTCAAACACTGTCGCATCCAAATCATACCCAAAGAACTTGTTAAACCACAGACTGCTGAGCCCTCTGCTACTTCTGCGGTGATCCAGCTAGGGAGGGGGTTCTGTGTCAGAGCTCGGTCCCCTAAAAGCATCTGTCCTTATCCCCAGGCCCTCGTCTCAGTTGCCTGCAGTCTAACAGACACAGGTCTCCCACGACCCGGCTCTTCCTCCCTCTCAACTCCTCTGACTGGATTGCAGGTGAGAATTTGCATCTGCAAAGGGCTCCCAAAATTCCGGCTACTATACTTTGGACACATTGTCCGGAGAGAACAGTCGCTGGAGAAGGATGTCATGCTGGGTAAGATGGAGGGTCAGAGAAAAAGAGGAAGACCCTCAATGAGATGGATCAGCCAGGTGACATCATTGATGGCGTCAAGTGTGGCGGCGGTAGTGGAGGTTGACCAGGTTCGGACATTGTTTCGTTCTGCTGTGCACGGGGTCGCTATGAGTCGGTTCCGACTCGATGGCACCTGACAACAACAACAATTAATGGTACAAATCACTAATGTGCTCAACTGGAGAGTCAGTGCCACCAGAGGCATGTCAGAAGAAAGGCCTGGTAATCTACGTCCCAAAAGATCAGTCACTGAAAACTCTACGGAGCACAGTTCTACTTCAACACGCATGGGGTGATCATGAATTGGAATCAACTCCACTACAACTTTTGTTCCTTTTTAATGAGTTCCCAGGTGCTGCTAACACGGATGATCTGGGGACCACACTTTGAGGAGCAGAGTCTAAAAAGAAAAGCAAGAGTTTATCAAGTAATGAAGATACTAAAAGGCATACAAGGGAAGAGAAACTCCAGGTCTTCCCCGATTACAGACAAAACCCGTTCCTAAGTGTGCCTTCTTTAAGTTGGATTTGTAAGTGAGTCAGGCAGGAGCACACTGTTCTTATTGCCTTACAGTAGTGCAGAAAAAGAATGGAAGCCTTTTCAGAACTGAAAAGCTGTACGTGCCGCAAGGGAAGGTGATTGTGATGAAGAAATTGTTGTGCAAAGGGGGTTGGTTCCATCATTTCAAAGTAAAGGTAAGTTTACATAACATTAAAGGTCAAGTAGGAGTTTTTCCTTAGATGGCCGAAACCAAGGGACTTCCTGCACAGATTCAGAATGGTTCAGAATGATGGGACAGCGTGGTATGGTCAGGCAGCATCAGATTTTCCACACAGAACCAAAGTGACGAAAAAGACGTACAGAGAGTTCAAAAGCCAAAAAGGTGGTGGTGGTTATGTGCCATGGAATCGGTTCCAACTCATTACGACCCTGTACAGGGTTTCCGAGGCTGTAAATCTTTACAGGGGCAGAAAGGCTCATCTTTCTCCCACGGAACAGCTGGTAGTTTCGAACTGCTAACCTTAAGGTTCACAGCCCGATTCGTAATCACTACGCTACCAGAGCTCCTTAGCCAAAAAGGTAGATGGAACCAAAATGAAGAGACTTGTAGTCTTTAATTCGGCGTTTGGATTCTGCATCAATGAGAACCTTAAATCAGAGTTTTCCTTTCCACAGCATTGTTGTTGTTGTTGTTGTCAGGTGCCATCAAGTC
>NW_006408523.1:13067122-13114463 GCF_000296735.1 Chrysochloris asiatica | reverse complement strand
ACAGTACCAGCATACATAGTAAGTAAGTAATAAAAGTCGTTACTGTAAAGCAAATGTGAGTACCTGCCAATACTTACTTATCCACAAAGTACATGGGGGAACGACGCTATAGCTTGGTAGCTTAGTCAGGATGGAACAAGTATCCAGTTCTAAAAGCACAATTATTGGATCAATCATTTATTATTATCTTGTTATGTGACCTCAGAAACAATTCATCTGTTGTGCAATTGCTGTTTATGTGACACACTTGTCTTCAATCTATTTCATACAAACGTCTGGGAGATTGTTGTGGGTATTAGGTGTCAAGTCAATTCTAACTCATAGTGACCCAGTATAGCAGGGTGAAACAGGATAAATCTCCCTTTAGAATAATTACATGTGAAAATTCAAGAAAAAAAAAAAGTTCCAAGAAAAGGTATGGCAATGGATTGAAAGGTCGGTTTGAACTACAAGGTCAGCAGTGGTTCAAACTGCAGCCGCTCCTTGGAAACCCAATACAGGGTCACTATGAGTCAGAGCCAACAAAACAGCACTTCACAACAGCAAGAAGAGGTGTATAATTTCCATGCATAAGAGTATTATTTGAAGCAGGTACTAATCAGTCTGATGTAATATGAGTGACTAATTTGCCTTGAAGAGAAGCAACCAGAACTAGCAAACATCTTAATGAAGAAAGGGACAGACAGGCGTGTGGTCAGGTAAGGAAGGTTGTGACCAGCATGCAGAACAGCATGGCTTCAACATGGCCTCTCCAGTAGAGCACAACTATGAATGTCTGCCTTCCTACTGTTCAAAAGAGAACCTCTGACAAAAAAAAAAAAGATCAGTTCCCAATTCACTGTTGTTATTAGGAGCTGTCCGTCGAGTTGGTTCCAACCCACAGCGACCCTATGTCCAACACAACGAAACACTGCCCGGGCCTCACAACGGCTGCTGCCACTATGCCAATGTACCTCATTGGGAGTCTCCTTCTGTTTTACTGTTCCCCCACTACCAAGCATTCACTAAACTTGCTTAGAAATCAGTACTTAGTTCCCTTTGACGGAGCCCTGATGGTGTTATGGGATAAGCAATGGGCTGCTAAACTCAAGGATGGCAGTTCAAACCCATCATTCGCTCTGCGGGAGAAAGATGAGGCTTTCTGCTCTTGTTCTTGTTAAGTGCTGTTGAGTCAGTTCTGACGCATACGAACATGTATGGGGTTTCTGAGGAACAGCTGGTGGGTTTGAGCTGCTCACCCTATCATTCGCAGTCCAGTGCTGATCCTACAGTGCCACACCAGGAGTCTGCTGTAAAGATTTACAGCCTGTGAAACCTATACTGGGTCATTCTGAGCCGTAACCAACTCGATGGCAGAGTTCCCTCTGAGTATCTATAAACTACCGGGGTGGGATAGACAGCCTCTGATATCTTTGTGAATGATAATTCTGCAAAATCATAGCCTAGTTTATGACTCTACCAAATTTCCAGCCTCCACAGGTGTCTATATATATATATGCAACATAACAATTAACTGGTGAAAATGAATTGCTAGGTACAAGATGCTGAAATAGCCAGGCTATTTTTACTATATCCAAATGCTGGGGGAAAGATTCTAGTGAGTGTTTTTGTTTCTAAAATTGCCAAGAGGAAGAGTTTTGTTTGAGCTAAATATATTCTTTGCTCTGTGTAGGAATCTAATAGCCCCTCTGTGGTCATTTAAAAGGGAAAGAATTAAAAAGGTTTATTAAATGTTTTTTCTCACTGTAATTAAGCTTAGATAGGACACATGGAATTTGCCTGTATCAAAGATTCAAGGGACTAAGATGATTTTTATCTCAAAAATAAAGATTATTATGACATTATTTTCAGCAATACTCACATATTTTAGTGTCATCAAAGCCTGATATAAGATACTTTTTACACTTTTCATATAACATACCAATGTTTTATACGTTTTCTGGCATTTTTATCTTGCCAAGTAATAATACTGAAATGCCAAACCCAAACACACAAATCCGGTAACACTGACCATGACTACGATTTCACTTTGGACTCCTGGTGTGGTAGGTTAAGCAATGGACTGCAAACCACAAGACCAGCGGTTCAAATCCACCAGCTGCTCCTCAGAAATCCTGTACAGGGTCCCTGTGTTGGAATTGACTCCATGGCACTTAACAACAATGACAGTTTCATTTTAAAAGGCTATTAAAACATAAGGTTGGTAGTTCAAACCCATCAGCTGCTTCATGGGAAACAGATGAGGCTACTTGCCCCTATAAAGACCCCATAGAAGGTCACTATCAGTTGGAATCCAGTGGGTATTGAAACCCAAATACACACACTTAAAATTACAAAGAGCAATCTTAAAATTCAAATGGAAAGTGGAAAAAAGCTTTTAAATAAAGAATTTAAGACCTCATTACAACTTATTTATGAAGATGAAAAGACCACAGCCTTCCCTATGGATTGCACCTCAATGAAAGGAAAACAAAAGTCCTCAGAACTGGACAAATAAAGGACATCATGATAAGTGGAAAAAAGACTGAAGTTGTCAAAGATTTAATTTTGCTTAGATCAACCATCCACACTCATGGAAGCAGCAAAAATCCAAGGATGTATTACATTAGATAAATGTGCTGCACAAGACCTCTTTGAAATATTGAAGAGCAAAGATGTCAGTTTTCGAACTACGGTGTGTCTAATGTAAGCCATGGTATTTTCCATGCATGCAAAAGTTGGACAGTGAATAAGGAAGACTGTAGAAGAGTTGATGCATTTGAGTTATGGTGTTAAAGGAGAATATTAAAAGTACCATGAATCACCAAATGAATGAACAAATCTGTGTTAAAAGTACAGCCAGAATGCTCCCTGGAATTCTGCATATTCACCCTATAATTATATTTACATATAACCATAATTAAGTTATTTACATACAATCATGTGTACATATTATATCTTGGAATCCAGGATGGCCAGACTTCGTCTCTCATACTTCAGACATATTATCAGGAGTGTCCAGTCCCTGGAGAAGGACATCATGTTTGGTAAAGTGGAGGGTCAGCAAAAAAAGAGGGAGCTCCCCAAGGAGATGGGCTCAAGCATAGCAACGATTTTGAGGTTGGAGCAGAACTGGGCAGTGTTTTGCTCTGTTATGCATAAGGAGGCTATGAGTTGGTACCGACTCGACAACACCTAACAACAACAACAACTACCTTTATCATATATTTTTTTTTCATTTTCCCACAGATCAAAAAAGCTTTGTCATACTCTGAAGACAAGCATTTGGGCACCAAGGAGGGAGGCAATCAAATGCTCTGAGGAGTAAATGGGTGATCAAAGGAAGAGTGGCAACAGAGGGTTTGAGATGGCTCTGAAAGTAAGATTTGGGTTGGTGCCAAGGAAAAAATCCAATGAAACAGACTTCAAAAGCTTCCCAAGTCCAGACTGAAACATCCACTGCAGGTGACAGGCTGTTGGCCCTGGGGTGGGAAGTCGGTGTAGGGGACACTGTTCTATGTCTTAAGCTGGTCTGGATCACTCACTCTTTGGTGATCACTAGGTACTCCAATCTAGTGATTCTCAACTGTGGAGGACTGTGCCCTATCCCAGAGGGTACTGGGCAATGCCTGGAGACCCCATTGTAGTCACAACTAAGGAAGGGGGATCTCCATCGGCATCTAGTGGGTAGAGGCTAGGGATGCTGCTAAACCCCCGATGGTTCCTACCACAAAGGCTAATCTAGAAGCTGAGAAATCTGCATCATCTTCTCTGAGCAATTGCTTTCAGGTCAGTCACTATTCTGCAATATGAGGCTGTGTTTCCAAAGAGTACAGTATAAAGTAATATTTACATATAACCATAATTGGAGTTCTGGTGTGGGCTGTGGCTTAATGCACCAGAATGCAAAGTCATTTGAACTGCAAGGTTGGTGGTTCAAGCTCACCAGCTGTTCCTCAGAAACCCTATACAGGGTCGCTATGGGTCGGAACTGACTCCACGGCACTTCACAACAACAGCATAACCATAATTATGGTATTTACATACAATCATGTGTACATATTATACATATATACAAACACAGTAACAATTAAGCCTCAGAGGAAGGGTAATTAACTCATTGTTTTCTTTCCCTTTCAATTGTACTCCTAGTATAACCTATGTTGTTGTTAAGTGCCATCAAGTCAGTTCTGACTCAAAGCAACCCTGTGTAGGGTTTCCAAGGAGCAGCTAGTGGGTTTGAACTACAGACCTTGTGGTTCACAGTCCAGTGCTGACCCTCCAGTGCCACACCAAGAGTCCAATATAATGGATATATACATATATATATATAGACTTCTGGTATGGCACTGCCAGTTAATGTGGTAAACTGCAAAGTTGGTTTGGGCCGTAAAGGCCGGCAGTCCAACTCACCAGCTGCTCCTCAGAAACCCTGTACAGGGTTGCTGTGAGTCGGATCCCAACTCGATGGCACTTAGCAACAACAACAAGTGTATAGAAAGCTCTAGTTTCTCTTCCATCCCCTTTGCCTTTCATACTGTCTGTGTGTGACGTCTAGGTCCTATCCACCCACTGCCATCAAATCAATTGTGACTCAGAACAACCCTACAGAACAGAGCGGAACCACTCTTGAGGGTTTCTTTCTCCCAAAGAGCAGTTAGAGGGTTTGAACCGGCAACCATGAGATTAGCAGCCCAACAGTTAACTCACTGTACCAGCAGGTCCTAAGCATAGTTAATTAAATTTCTGTGTACAAAGGTTATATAGGATAATGCACCGGACCACAAGGTCAGTTTGAGCCACAAGGTCAGTGGTTCAATCCCACCAGCTGCTTGAGAACCCTATACAGGGTCCCTATGAGTTAGAACCTATTCGACGGCACTTAACAACAACTTTTCACTTACTATTTTATTATCCTACCTTCCATATTTACAACCATCATAAAAATCTGTCTGACTATTTTGCACATTAACAACATACATCTAGGAGCAGCGAATGCCAAGGGGTAAGATGAGTTAAAGTCAGCTGTGATGGCATCAGCTTGGCCGGTTCATCATTTTCAGTGGTTTGGTGGTTACAGCCTCCATTTTCACATAACGCCAACTTTCCATAATCTACTTCTATTATAGAGTAAGCACTAGACTGCTAACTGCAAGGCTGGTGGTTCAAACCTATGAGCTGCCCCAAGGGAGACAGATGAGGCTTTCTGCTCCTGTGAAGATCTACAGCCTCAGAAACTCTAATCCAGGGTTGCTAGGAGTCTGAACTGGTTTAGTTTGGTTGGAGCTGATCTTTGGAAACTAACCATGTCAATGACTAGTGAGAAATGGGTGTATTCCATTTGAGTATAGGGCATTCTGGAAATCCAACAATAGTAAACATGAAATTTTATGTTTCTTTTCACTTTAAATTGTAAACGAGTAAAGGCCTGGAAGAAGTTAGTGAAACGTTCAATAGACTCCTGTCAACCTGGAGTGAGACCTGGTTGGCCAGCAGTATGGTGAGGCCTGGGGGCTCCCAGCCCATGGTATAGCCATAAAGGGTTAGAGCAGAGAGTGAGGCATCCAGCTGATATGAAGTGAGGGGAGATGCACAAGAATGCCCATACTTGCAGATACTACCCATTTGACCTGGCTTCAATGGCTGAATGATCTGAACTCAACTAGAGTAAGAAAGAAGAGAGAAAAAAGTGTAACCCACTACAATTTGATGAACTTGACCTATACTTATGGATGTAGTAGCTTAAAAGAGACAACAAATCTTCACAGCAAGGATCTTTCCCACTCCCTCTGTATACGGGTTGACAGGGATGGGCAACTTGCTACCCAAAATGGGGGTGGTGGTGGTGGAGAGGGGGCATACAAAGGCATGAGGTGACTGGCTTACAAGCTGTCAAGAGGGAGCCTAGTTTCCGAGGGTGCAGGGGAAGGTAGAATCTCCACTGAGTGGTTTCCGACCTGTCTAGACAGGGCTGGTGAAAAGAGATGGGTATAAGATTCTTGTGGTTCAGTAGTGAACAATTGCTATCAGGACTGATTGTGAATGTTGTGAATGTAAAGGTAAACATTGTGTAACAAAAGAAGGGGAGTGGTTGATCTTGCAATCCAGGAGGGGAGGACCCTGGGATCATCAAGGGAGAAGAGTGGCGTGCAGGACCCTACCCAGAGAAACAGTGACACCGAAGATGGAGGCAGAGACGATGACATGACGTGGAGAGATGGAGCAGCTGGGGTCTCTGGACTCAGGGAGGGAGAGGGGTTGTGTGCTAGCGGCCGGGGAGCAGGCTTGCAGGGTATGCTCTTTAGTTGTTTGGATGATTATTTATTCCGGAGTGCTTCGGTATACATCCAAACAAACAAAAATAAAATAAAAACAGAGGGAATAGAAGCAAATGCATGAAGGGGATTGTAGTCATTGCAACGAAATAAAATACAGTAGGATAAGTGTAAAGCTGATGTTCTCCCATGTAAACTATCACTCAATTCACACAAAAACTTAAAAAAAAAAAAAAGTTATTGAAAGATGATAACTACCATTTATAAATAAGAAGCTCTACTAGCTTAGTGGTTACAAGTCGGGCTGCTAATCTCAAGGTCAGCAGTTCGAAACTACCAGCTGTTCCAGGAAAGAAAGATGAGGCTTTCTGCTCCTGTAAAAGTTTACAGCCGCAGAAATCATATACAGGGTCGTTATGAGTTGGAACTTACTCCATGGTCACCACCTCTGGCAGCATTTTATAAATAGGCAATTGCATGAGATACTCTGCAAAAGCATCGCTCAAGAGCTGTGCTAACGTGTCTGCTGGTAGACCACTAGAGTCCTGTTTCCCACCTCTGAAATAAACGCCTATCAGTAACAACCTGAAATCGGTTTGTCTTCAGAATACCCACTCTCCAATATCCTTTATCACTGAATACTTCTCTTCTTCGCTCCAGCCACAGGATCCAACTAGGTGTCCACAGACTATTTTCCAGGTATTTCCTCTGCTCTGTCTTCACTGTTTCTTTCATGGGAATTCAATTTTTCCTGATCCATAGATAATCACATTGGTATTAAGTGCCGTCAAGTTGGTTCCAACTCTTAGACTCTGTATAGGGTTTCCGAGGTTTCGCTTAGCAGTCCAGTATTTATTCCACAGCGCCACACCAGGACTCCACAGATAATCATGCAAGACATCTAATAATCTGGTTGGTAAGAGATACTTCTACTTGTGTACATCTTTGTTATATAATAGAAGCTACTCCATTATGGGGATACTGGGAGAACTACTGTGGAGCCCTGGGTGTCGCTAAAGGATAAACACTTGACCGCACGGTTGGTTGGAGCTGCAAGGTTGGAGGCTCAAACTCACCCGCCACTCCTCAAAAAGCCTATGCAGGGTCACTCAGATCTAGAATTGACTCAACTACACTTAACAACAACAACTGTGTGCATAAGGAGTCCTGGTGGCACAGAGGGTTAAGCACAGGCTGCTAACCACAAGATCGGTGGGTCACACCTACCAGCTGCTTCTTAGGAGAAATATGAGATTACCTGTTCCTCTAAGGCAGGGGAGGGGAACCTTTTTTTCTGTCCAAATTTATACCATCACTTGCGGGCCATAGAAAATGAACTTAAAATTAGCCTGCTGTATTAAGTCCAATATTTAATTAGCTCTGCCCCAATGTGATGACTGGAACTGCGGTTGCCTTGGCAGGGCCAGACCTTCCCCACCCCTGCTCTAAGGAGTTTCAGTCTCGGAAACCTTACAGAGCAGTTTACTCTGCCTCTATGAGTCATAATGGACGACAGTGAGGAATGAGAGGCAGGCCACCTTCCATATGTGGGAGGGGCTTGCTTTGCTCTGCCATACTGTGGTATTGGCCCAGCCCCAGCCATGACTGACATAACAAATCCCCACAATCCTCTTTGCAAAAGCTCTGAGGATTTTCCTAGACCAAGGCAGAGCCTGCTGAGCTTTTCCAACATGTGCTGCAAACCCCCAGGAGTATCCCAGATGGTGCCGTCAGTATCCAACCTGACACTCTCGTCAGCTTTCCTTGGACCTCTGTGAGTTGGACCTCTGTGAGTTGGACCTCTGTGAGTGGCGATAGAGTTCACAGATCAGATAACATGGACCTGGGTGGATGATGAAGCTTCAGGGCAAGGACAAAGGCAGCTGGCAGGGATGCATCACCAGAGAAAAGCCAGACAGGGTTTGACAAGATCTGGGACACCCACATTCTTCCACACATATGTCTCAGCTCCTTAGATGAAAAAGAAATTCCCTGATGCTGAAACCACATGAGCTTCAAGTTACGATCATCCTCTGACTGCAAAGTTATTTGAACTGCAAGGTCAGTGGTTCAAGCTCACCAGCTGCTCCTTGGAAACCCTATACAGGGTCGCTATGGGTTGGAACCGACTGGACAGCACTTCATAACAACAAGCAGTCTCTAAAACCTGAAGTGGCAATTCCCTTCACAGTCTTCCCCACAAATGAATCTTGCTGTTCACAAAGCATGCACACAGGGTGAGGGTGTGGCTCTCAACATGGTCCATAGGAACAGCTCTGTCTCTGTTTCTGTCTCTCTCGGACACACACACACACACACACAGTACAAAGCAGCCAAGAAGAGGATACCAAAACAACTCTTTTTCAATAAGGAAAAAACAGTCTTAAGGTTTTTGTTTTGTTCTGATTTGAATATATTTCCCACAAAGAGTATTTCTTTCTTAACTTTTTATTTTAAATTAAGCGAAGGTTGACAGAGCAGCCCATCAGTTTTCTATTTAACAAACCCTACACTTCGTTTCATCTCAATGATTACAGGTCCCGCAAGGCAATGTCTCTTACTCCACTACCTCGCTGTCATTCTTGTATCCGTTCCTCCTTCTTTCCCATTCCTTCTGAGTTAAGTCCTTGGGGAAATGATGCCCTTTTGATCTCCAATGATTGCCTATTCTAAGGTGTGTGTACCTCACTGATGCCTGCCCCCATACAGCTATCTGTTGATGGGCTGAAAACTGAGGCACGTTAGTGAGTTTAGTTCCAGACATGAAGAGTGACCATAGTCTCAGAATTCCACCAGTCTGTATCTGACCAGAAAGCCTTCTTGATAATGTTGAATTTTGTTCCACATTGTCGCCCACTCCATCCAAGACCTTTTAATGGGATCCCTTTCAGAGCAGTTGGTAGTGGTAGCTGGGCACCATCTAGTTCCTCTGGTCTCAGGGTCATGGAGACCGACAGTCGCGTGAAAAGGATTATTTCTGAAGTGATGAATGCTCTTGTTTCAAAATCACATGGCATTCTCCCAGGTTCTGTAATTGCCTGCTTTGAGCCAAGTCTTACATGTCTGGAGCTGCAGAATATAAAACATAAAGCAGCGCGGAAAGGCAACCACATTGTTTCCTTTTTTTGAATCAGAGAGAGGGTGTTTAGAAATTATAAAAATGAAGAAGGTCTTAAATTTCTGATGAACTTAGAAGTTGTTTGTAAAACTAAGACTGCTGCTGCCTGCTTTTCCTTTGGACAACATTCAGCATCTTTCAGATAAACAAGCATCTGCGTAAATGATCAGGATTTCCACATGTTTTAAAACATGGGTCTCAAGAGAGGAAGATTTTGACATTAGCCTGCATCCTTCGGTAAGCCACCACAGTCTAAAAGATGGCTGGATTTAAAGGGGGAAAGGTGACATTTAGTCACAATTCTCTGGCATTAAAGTTCCAAGGAAGCATCAACCAACACACCCAGTTTATTTGGTAAAGGAGAAGTGGTGAAATCCTACTCAACTTCAGAGAAAAGAGAAACCAAACATGAGACAATGGTGTTCACTTTCCTGGCATGGCTACAACATTCAGAAAACTCTGCCTGCCTGGCATATGCCACCCACCCAACATCCCAAATCAAGACAAGTGTGCTTGTCTTACATAGGCCTCTGGGGAGAGTACAAGGAAGGGGCTCCTAACTCCCAATCCTTTTCATAGTCCCTCTTGGATTTTCTCCTGCTCTGTTAGGTCTTTCCTTAGACTAGAGTGATCCAGACTATGGGCAGGTCATGGATTTAAACCAGAAAGCAACAACTGAGTGCCTTCCCTTTACAAGGTCCCAGTTTTGAGGTCCAGTCACGCAATTTGCAGGTATTTCTATTTCACCAAGTAAGAGCCAACCTTTTCAAAGCAATGTGTTGGATTCCCAAATTCATCCTGCTAAAGAGCCTGGTAATGAACACCCTTGGAGGCTTGCAGATGGCAAGATACCCAATGAGAAGCCTATGACCTTCCCAACTAAACATTTGAGATTTGTTCTTGTGGCACTGTAGAATAAGCACTCGTAACCAAAAAGGTCAATAGTTCAAACCCACCAGCCATTCTTGAAAACCTTACACAAGGTTGCTATGAGTCAGAACTGACTCGACAGCACACAACAACAACCACCAGATACGTATACATAGAAAACTGCCATTATGGTGCTAGGATAGCTTTCATGTGGCTTTTCCAGCCTTGGTCTGCAATTCCCACCAAATGGTTGCGTTGAACTACGCAAATAAGGTGCATGTGACACGGCACCCGTATGGGGATAGAACCATTCAGTTATGGTTTGGAACCCTAGGGGGGTTGGTTAGTTTTACTATCCACTAGACTTCAAAAAGCCAATACCAAAGGAGAGGGGGATCTCACTACCACCAAGAAGAGACGGGGGTGGAACACACCCTTTGGATTGGGGTCCCAGTGCTGGGAATCTCCTAGACCCAGAAGACAGAGAGCTATAACACTGGAGACGGACAGAGACAGGAGGACTAGCAGAGAAACAAGAAATAGAACCAAGAGACTGGCAGGAGACAGCTTGGTGGGCTTCTCAGACCACAGAGCTGGAGCAGAGTTGAGCACCTTTGGGCCAAAACTTAAACAGATAGAGTGTTGTGTCTCTGGACACTTAGTGGCAGAGCTAAAGAGCTTTCTGGAACAGAGTAGAGGCTGGGCCATCCCAATAGGTCCACGTCTGGATACAGACCATCCTGTTAGAAGAACTGTCCTCAGAATTGTTTCTGACTCTGAATTACCTGTTACTTCCCTAGTAAACCTCAGAATCGTGAGTATTGGCTGGGAGTTCTGTGTGGCCATGGCAAGGTATCATCAAAGGCAGCGGAGAAGTAGAGAGAGCTGTAGGAGAGGCGGCTGGCGTCAGGATTGGTAACAAGCTTGGAGAGAAGGTATATTTCACCGCCACTTTATAGGACTCAGCCTTGAACTGATGCCCATGGGGATCACAGGAAGTTAGAGGGCCCCCCACCCCCACCCCACCCCCGTACACTATTTGTAAAACCATCTACTTGGAAAAGAAGAAAAATAAGGCTAAAGGATATTCTTCACGTAATCAAAACAAAAACCCCAATCCACACATTCACCCCATCACCCTTACCAGTTTCCCCTGAGTCTACCCCAACTCACAGGAACCCCATGTGTGTCTGAGTAGAACTCCGTGGGGTTTTCAATGGCTGAATTTCTGGATTAGTTCACCAGACCTTTCTTTTAAGGCATCTCTATATGGACTCGAACCTCCAACTTTTGGTTTAGCAACTTGAGCATGTTAACTATTTACAACATCCAAGGATTCCTACAGTGTGCTCAGTAGGCGTAACCCAACGCGTGACACAAAGCAAGTCACTATGTAAGTATCTGTGAGTCTTATTATTACACCCAGAAAAGAAAAACATTTGGCTTTAATGTTTTATTAAAAAAAAAAAAAAAAAAATCTGAATCCATGCTGATAACAAAACATGAAAAAAGAGGAAGGCACAAGTTGCACTAATTTCAACTTCTCATACATTACTGTTGTTGTCAGGTGCCATGTCCGACTCATAGTGACCCTATGTACGCACAACAGAACGAAACACTGCCTAGTCCTGCGACATCTTCATAATTGCTGTTATGTTTAAGCCATTGTTGTTACGTGTGAAGCCATCTTGTTGGGGGTTTTCCTCTTTGGGGCTGACATCCTGGATCAAGAAACAAATGCCAAAGCTGCTCCCAAATCTTCCAGGATCACCTCCAGTGCCACCCTTGATGGACAAACTCCCCTTTAAGGTGAAAACATAAGTCTTTGGCAGAGACAACTCTTTGATCTATTTATACCACGTGTGTGAATCTTTTCAATCAGATAACACCTCCTCACTGAGATCATTTACATGCTGACAGAAATTGTCACTTATGACAGGCAGTAGAGTGAGTGGGGGTGGGACCCAGGGGCCTCTGGAGTGGTGAGCTACCCAGAGGACTGAGCTCTGTATTGGGGGATTCCAAAGGTCATGGCACAGCAGGAGGACAGTGGGTGTTCAGAGAGGACAGTGAGGGAGACAAGAGGGACCTTAGCCTTGGCAGTAGCCATCACTACTGCAAGAAAAGGCATTTTGGTCTGTGGTATCTACGAGGCAGACAAAACAAGAGTGCTAATATTCTCTCCTCCCATCTTACTGCCGAAGAACTCATCTTGTAAGTCTAATTGGAATAATTATCTAAATGCACTCACTGCCTTATACTGCTCACTAGCATAAAACCACTTTTCACCTCTATATAGAAACCACTCAGATTTGTTTTAAAAGCTTTTGTGTCTAACTGAGAGGTGTATGTGCATGGTTTTAGGTAAATGGCTCTCCCCAAACTCTTTCATAACAGAAAAAAACTAAGATGCAAGCGCTGTAGCTCAATATACGTTGGTGTTGCTAAGTGCCGTCGAGTCGGTTCCGACTCACAGCGGTCCTGTATATGGTTTCTGAGGAGCAGCTGGTGGTTTTGAACCAATGACCTTGTGATTTGCAGGCCAGTGTTAATCCTACAGTGCCATACCAGGAGTCCAATACATATGGTTACAAATTCCTACTGCTAATCTAAATGGTTGTTGTATGGCGGCCAGTCAACTTGCAACTCAAAACGACCCTGTATCACAGAACAGAACGGCCGGATAGGGATTTCTAAGGTGCATTCATTACGTACAAGAGCACATGGCCAGTCTGTCTCCCAGGGTTGGGTTCAAACAGCCAACTTTTTGATTAGCAGGCTGAAGTTTCACCACTGCGCCATCACGGTTCAGCTAAATAGAGACAGTACTTTTTGGTTTTTGCTCATGGGGACTAATGATGGGCTGAGTTCTCATACTATCCAAGCTCCTCGGTGCTTCTCCTTGGGTCTTTTGTGTGTTCTGTAGACAGAGGGAGCAGGGTATCTACTCAGCAGAAAAGCCAGAAGGCATAGCATGCGCATTGCTGTTGTTATATGCTGTGGAGTCAGTTCTAACTCACAGTGACCCCTTTACAGGGTTTCTGAGGCTGTAAATCCTACGGGAGCAGAAAGCCTCATCTTTCTCCCACAGAACAGCTGGTCATTTTGTATTGCTGATTGTGAGATTAACAGTCTGATTCGTAACCACTACACTACCAGAGCTACATCGTATTCAGATAAACCTTGGGTTCACTTTCATTAGCTCTAGTGTTGGGATGCTAACCACACAGTCAGCAGTTCAAATCTTCTAGCTGCTCCTTGGAGAAAGATGAGGCTTTCTGCTCCTGTGAAGATGTATAGCCTCGGAAACCCTATACAATGTTGCTACAAGTCAGAACCGACTCCACGGCACATAACCCCCACCAGCAGCCTCAATAAGATGACCAGCAGCCTATAGATGAGAGACAAGAAGCTCAGGACTCTGAAGACACAGCACTGAAATATCATAGAATAAGAGTGATTGCAGAGAGCCAAATGGCCCCTAACATCTGCTGTGACATAGGAGTAAGTTTACATGAAATTAATGAAGCAGAATGCTTTGGGCTCCTCCTTTCCAAGGTTCTGTACCGAACTTTATAATCTACTATGTTGTTGTTGTTGTTGTTAGGTACCATCAAGTTGGTACTGACTCACAGCGACCTTATACACAGCAGAACGAAACACTGCCCGATCCTGGGCCAACCTCACTACTGTTGCCACGCTTGAGTAAACTTAACCAGCTGCCACTGAATCAGCTCTGGCTCACAGGGACCCTTCTGTGTCACAACAGAACTATGCTCCATAGGATCAGGATGCCTGATTTTTCAGAAGTGGATTGCCAAGTCTTTCTTCCAAGGCGACTCTGAACAGACTACAACCTCCAAAGTTTCAGTTAGTAATCAAAGATGGTAACCATTTGTAAACCCCAGGGATTCCTTTCTTAAAGAAGCCTTACTGTCACGTTGATTCAGATTTGAAGCAACCCTATATGGTAGATTAGAACTGTCCCCCAGAATTCCCATGGCTGTATTCTTTACAAGGAGCAGACTGCTGCATCTCTTTCCAGAGGAGCAGCTGGTGGGTTCAAACCCCTGACCTTTTGGTTAGCAGCTGAGAGCCACCAGGGATTGTTTCTTCTTAAATGAGGACCCCCATCCCCCAAACTGAACTGGAGTCAGGGTGCTACAAAAGCTGGACCTGCTCCTGACGTGAACGTAAGACCAAATGGGAACTCATTCTGTTTCTTCCACTTCCAGCCCACCATCACTTCCACTGCCATTCCTCCTGGACCTTGTGTGATTACTGGTCTCCACCTCCCAGGTCACTCCCTGCTCCCTCATCTGAATCCTGCCCTTAAAACTCTCCCTCCACCCCTCATTCTTCCGGTTTGTTCAGGGGCTCAAAGCTTTCAACCTTGCCCTTCCTGCCTCTAGTCTCTCCTTTTATGATTCTGACCTCTCTCCCATGTGAGAAAGGTGATTCTACAATATCTTACAGCAGCCCCTCACAGATGTGAGAGAGATGGTTCTACAACACCCCATGGTGGCCCCTCACAGATGTGAGAGAGAAGGTTCTGTAATACCCTACGGTGGTCCCTCACAGATGTGAGAGAGATGGTTCTGTAATACCCTATGGTGGTCCCTCACAGATGTGAGAGAGATGGTTCTACAATACCCCACAGTGGTCCCTCATAGATGTGAGAGCATTGGTTCTACAACACCCCATGGTGGTCCTCACAGATGTTAAAGAGATGGTTCTACAACACCCCATGGTGGTCCCTCACGGATGTGAGAGAGATGGTTCTGTAATATCCTACGGTGGTCCCTCACAGACGTCAGAGAAGTGGTTCTACAATATCCCATGGTGGTCCCTCATGGATGTAAGGGAGATGATTCTACAACACCCCACAGTGGTCCCTCACAGATGTGAGAGAGATGGTTCTATAACACCCCATGGTGGCCCCTCACAGATGTGAGAGAGATGGTTCTACAACACCCCATGGTGGTCTCCACATTTACCAGCTTGAGCACAGAGGCCTCAGTACACAGAGCAGCTTTTCACAGTTGCATCAGCTCCCAGAGACTCCCTCCCAACAGCCCAGCGCTGAACTGTTCACCCGGCCTGCTACACTCTGAACATGCTTTTCTCTTGGCTCTACCCTCCTCCCTACCCACTCCCACACCCTAAACCCTAATCATGTGTGTTTAGCCTTCAAATTCCAGCTCCAATGTCACCTCTGAAATTCTTCCTCACGGGTCCCTGGTCAGTTGAAGGCTCCTTTGCATTCATTCACACAGTTCTTTGATCATCTGTGAAATTCAGCAGCTGTTTTCTACTCATGTTTATTTTCCTCTCCCTATTCATCTTTATTCACTCTGTTTCTCATGATTCTGCTGTTGTGAGGCTCATTCATTTCTAACTATTTCTCCATGCCTAGTCTTTGCTTAGACCAGATTCTCTGATACAGCTGTGAGGCTCAGAGGACACAAGAACTAAACAACTGGTCTAAATCCGCTGCATGCTCCTTACTAGTTCTGATTGTAAATCACATTTACTTTTTTCTTTGTCCTTGGTTTGCCATCTAAAGTAAATAAGGGTAAGGAGCTCTGGTAGCGTCGTGGTTATGAATCTGCGGCAGCTAACCTCATCAAGTTCAGTCGTTCGAAACTACCAGCCGTTCCACAGAAGAAAGATGAGGCTTTCTGCTCCTGTAAAGATTTACAACCTCGGAAATCCTGTGTAGCGTTTACTATGAGTCAGAAACGACTCCAGGGTACTTAACAACAACAACAAACTAGGGTAACAGCTGTATCCACCTCACTGGGTTATTATAAGGATTACACGTGCAAATAGACCTGAAGAGCTGAAAACAATATATGGTCTGTAATAAACAATCCACGTTAGCTATTCTGATGATAACTATGACTGGGGGAAGGGGGAGGAGGTTTCATTCAACGAGTAATTCTTTCCCCCACTTCACCACTGTTGTTGGTAGTGCCCTTGATTCAGTTCCAACTCATAGCGACCTGGCAGAGGGTTTCTGCAGGGCAGCTGGTAGGTTTGAACCACCAACCTTGTGGTTAGCAGTCCAGCGCTTATCCTACAGTGGCACACTGGGACTCCAACCAGAAGCTCCTTCTAAAGGGCAGAGGCAATGATTGCCTTAAACTTCTACATGCCTAGAAAACCACTGTGTACAGATTTGTTGTTATTAAGTGCTGTTGAGTCTATTTGGGCTCATACCCTGTATATGGTTTCCAAGCAGTGGGTGGCGGATTTGAACTGCTGACCTTGTGGTTTGCAGGCCAGTGCTGACAGCTCCTTGTATATTTCTGTGCCTTACAGAGATTACAGGGTTGCTGTGCTGGAGGCTGGAGCAAGTTGAAGGCAAAGCTGTTCAAGCTCTGAAGATTTCACATATTGCAATCCTGTTTCCAAACACAAAGCAGGTTATCCTCTACTGCCCTGACTTCCCTGGGGGCTGCAGCTCCCCTCCTGTGTCCTTCCCAGGGCTCTGGGCTTTCTATATTTACAGCACTCTCACCAAGAGACCTCCCACACCCTCATGTCTCTATTAGCAGACATCTGTGCAGGGATTCAAAACGTATCTGCTGCCTTAATAACCTTAATCCCACTGAGGTAGGGATGTCTCCGCTTTGAGATGTCAAACCTCAAAGTTCATCCCCATCTCAACTGCTCCCAACTGGCTCCTTTAAATGGCTCTCTGACTCAGCCGATGCCATGTAGGTGCCCACAATATTGACTCCTCCCTGCACTGCCCAGCGGCCAAAGCTCTCCTTTCATTATCTCTCCACCTTCAGACCACCATCACCTGTCACCTTCCTACAAAGACCCCCTCACTAGAGAACCTCTCCTTACACTTCTTTTCCAATCCACTATCCACTCTGCAGTCTGCAGGATCCTCCTAAAACATGAACCTGATCATTTCTCTCCTTGTTTAAAAGCTCCAGTACTTACGGCTCCCCTGTGGTATTAAAGTTCAAACAAGACCCACTGCAATCTGGTCCTTGTGTATCTCTCTAGCTATATTTGTTACCCACCACGGTCCTCCAGCCAGATAAACCACCTCCAGTTTGATGGAATTACTAGCAGCTCTGAGGAGGCCTCTGTTCTCCCTCCTTGGGCCTTTGCTTCCACTGTAAAAATGTCCCTCTCCTTCCCCTTCACCTGCTTAATTCTTCTGCTCCTTCAAGACTCCAGTTAGACAGTACCACCTCCGGGAGCCTTTTTGGAGTCTCCCAATGTTGAGCTGTGTTTCCGTGGTACCCGTGTTAATCTCATTACAGCTCACACAAGCTTGGGAGGTCTACAAACCCCAGCCTCTGATTACATGATTAGAAAGCATCTGGTAGATATTTGAGAACCAAAGAAAAGATGGGTTCTCTTCAACAATAAGGAACTCTGGTAGCATAGTGTTACGAATCGGGCTGTGAACCACAAGGTCAGCAGTTAGAAACTACCAGCTGTTCTGTGGGACAAAGATGAGGCTTTCTGCTCCCGTAAAGATTTACAGCCTTGGAAACCCTGTAAAGGGTTGCTGTGAGTTGGAACCAACTCCATGGCACATAACAACAACAACTTTAACAATAAAGAAAGCATTGTTGTTGTTGTTATGTGCCGTGGAGTCGGTTCTGACTCATAGTGACATAGAAAAGAATAATATATAAGACTGATTCTTTGACAATGTTATTATCCAGACATAAATCTAGAGAACACAGAGGGAACACCAAATAAATATATCAACAAGGAAGTACTCCCTCAGACAGTACCGAAGAGTAAAACCATTTAATGAACAGGACTGCCACCAAGCCCATAACTTAGAATTTTATAAACAAGCTCATATTACGGAAATTCTGTAAAGGCAGAACCTGCTCAAGGAAAAGAAATACCTATCAGTAGACAGCTAGCAAGCTCTGGTGGCGTGGTGGGTTATGCATTGGACTGCCAACCACAGGGTCAGCAGTTTGAATTCACCAGCCACTCCTTGGGAGAAAGATGAGGTTTTCTGTTCCCATAAAGATTTACCGTCTCGGAAATACTACACAGGGTGGCTCTGAGTCAGAACCGACTCTACGGCACATAACCACCACCACCACCAGGCAAGTAGCTCCAGGTTGGCCTTATGCAAACGTTCATAAAGCACATGGACTTCAGTTTTTTTAGGATGTGTGTTTCCCTTGATAAGAAAACCAAATCTTTATTGAAACACATTGCTCGTTAATTCCAGGAGGTAAATTAAGTACCCTTTTATCCAATATACCAGGAAAGAGTTGACAACAAAAATGTGCACACACACACATCTACAAATAGATAAAGGCAGAAGCACATATATACATAGTGCAAACTTTCATACACATCTATAAAACCCAGATACGGAGAAGAACTTATCTTCACAATCCATACACTGGATCAAGGATAAACCTGGAATTTACTCTTCATCTGTAAAGACACAGCTCTAGTTCCTGAGGATGTGGATTGTTTAGAAACTCTGAGAGCACCTCTGTTTATGTTTTGCTAGAACTCCTTTAGTTAGCTAAAACCGGATGTACAAAAAATGTAGATTCAAATCAAGGTTACGCGAGGATGCAGCTGCCACACTGGAATTTTTCTTTCATCAAAATGCACCAGGGAGTCCATATAGAGACAAGTTTGATCTCCTTTATGAATAGGCTATTTCCCAAGGAAATAAATTTACAAACATACTTAAACTCCACACTAAAGCCTTAACCCTTAGCTTCTGAATCGTAACCAATATCTTATGTTGTTGTCGTGAAGTGCCATCAAGTCAGTTCTGACTCATAGCAACCCTGTATAGTTTCCGAGGAGCAGCTGGTGGGTTTGAACTGCCAACCTTAGGGTTTGCAGTCCAGTGCTGATCCTACAGCACCACACCAGGAGTCCAATATATCTTATGTTGTTGCTGTTGTTAAGTGCTGCCGAGTCGGTTCCAACTCACAGTGACCCTGTATAGGGTTTGTTTCTGAGGAGCAACTGGTGAGCTTGAACCACCGAGCTTGTGGTTGAAATCAACTTTGCAGTCCACCGCATTAACCTGTTTGGTTCACAACCAACACTCATGAAAGCAGCAGTAAAGAAACCATTAGGCAAATCTGCTGCAAAAGACCTCTTTAAGGTGTTCAAGAGCAAAGATGTCAGTTTAAGGACTAAAGTGCACCTGACACAAGCCATGGTATTTTCAAAAGCCTCTTATGTGAATGAAAGTTGGACAGTGAATACGAAAGAACAAGGAGAATTGACGCATTTGAATGATGGTGTGGGTGAAGACTACTGAAAGTACCATTAACTTCCAGGAGAACAAACAAATTTGTGTTAGAATAAGTACAGCCTTATTGTAACAGTTCCTTAGAAAACGTACAGCTATTCCTTAGAAGCCAGATGGCAAGACGGCTATGTTGATTTTTGGACGTTATCAGGAAGGCCCAGCTCCTGGAGAAGAACATCATGCTTGGTACAGTGGAGAGTCATCGAAAACCAGGAAGACCCTCCCCCCTCCCCAACAAGAAAGACAGACACAGCGGCAGCCATAATGGGCTGCTGCAAGACCGGGCAGTGTGTTGTTCTGTTGTGCACAGGGTCACTGTGAGTCGGAACCAACTCAATGGCAGCGAACAACTTACATAGTTAAGTCTCTGTTTCATCTCTTAGAAATGCTGCATTTATGCCTCCTTCTCCAAATTTCTTGAACTGCAGATGAGCTGACAGTGAATCAGGAATGTATTTTTATTGTGGACATAAAAATGAGAGGAACCGAGCAGGTAGTGCTAAATAAAGCCTGGGCTATAAAGGAAAAAGGAGTAGAGACTAAGAAATGGATTATCCAGCAAATGGGATTGAGAATACGAAGTACTGGGGGGGGTAGGGTGGGAATCAAGTGAGGGCCTGGGCTAAATATATACCCTGATAAATTCTCGATTGCTTGATTAAAGCAGGGGATGGCAAACACATTTGTAAAGAGTCAGCTAAAACATAGTTCAGGTTTTATCGGCCATGGATCTCCACTACAATGACTCAACTTTGACACTGTGAAAGCAACCCGTGTAGTTGCCACTGTGGTGATCAGATATGTGTCAGAGGAGAACTGTGCTCCATAGGGCTTTCAGTAGCTGACTTTGGCAACAGATCTCTAGGTCTGTCTTCTGTGGAACCTCTGAACTCAACTGGTATGGACTGAACTGTGTCGCCCCCAAATCCTAACCTCTATGTCTGTGGCTACAGTCCCACTTGGGAATGGGTTGTAGTTATGTGAATGAGGCAGGATTCGTGCAGGGAGTGTCCCGGTCAATCTCTTTTGAGGTATAAAAAAGATTAAACATCCAGCAAGGCAGAGATAGGGGAAGAGATACGCCAAGCCACATCGAGGGCACAGACTCACATCTACAAAGACCTTCCTCCAGGACCCGCTGAGAGAGAAAGTCTGCCCCTAGTGGCCACTCCCTGAATTTGTTCTAGCCTCCTAACCCATAAGAAAATAAACTTGTTTACATAAACTTCTGTTAAAGACACACACTGGGGTATTTCTGTCAATGCAGAACTAAAATAACTAAGACAACACCAATGACAATGATATGACCAACATAACATATACTGTTTATGACATTATAAACAAATGACAGGTTTACAGCCGCAGAAACCCAACCTAGCATCGATATGAGATGGAATCGACTCATTGGTAGTGGGTGTTGGTTTTGGTTTATGTTCCAATTAAACTTTATTTACAGATATAAGTGGCAGGCCAGATTTGCTTCACAGCCAGGTTTGCTGAACCCAGACCTAAAAAAAACAAATTGTTATTGTTAACTGTCATCGAGTCAGTCCCAACTCATAGCAACCCTGCTTCTGAAGAGAGGCTGATGAGTTTGAACCAACAACCTTGCAGTTCAAACCGACTTTGAGGTTGAGTACTTAACCTATGGCGCTACACCAGGTCTCAAAAAATAAAATAACTAAGTAAGCAAACAAACAAGCAAACCCCAAAAGACAATCCTGGTGAGGTATCTGATCTGGACTGAGAACCAGAAGGCTGGTGATTCAAATATACCAGCCGTTCCTCGGAAACCCTATAGAGTCTCCATGATTCAGAACCAACTCAATGGTACTTAACAACAGTAACAATCTGATTTCAGGTCAGGCAAAAATTTCCAAGTATAAAAGTAGTAAAATAAATCATGGAGGAAAAGACAGTTACAGCTATCATCAGCACGTAAACTTCTGTTCGTAATACAAGTGTCGTAAAGAAATAGGGCAAAACTAAAAGATAAATGACAAAAAGGGCAGATCGCTACAATGAATATGACCAAGGATTCTGAGTTAGAAAGGCACGTCTCTCAAACTGGCAAAACAATGATGCTGGTAAAGATAACATAAACAATACACTAATACTCTCTCTGCTGCTAGGAATGTAATTTAATTCAATCATCAAGCAATAACACAATGTCATAAAAGGTCGTGAAAAAATTCATTTGCATTTCTAAATCTAGCCTATGAAGGTAATTACTTATAGGTCAAAGGGACACTTTTGGGTGAGGGTAGCCACTGTAAGGAGACCTGGTGTGATTGTAGGATAAAGCACTCAACTGCAAGGTTGGCTGGAACCCACCAGCCACTCCTTGGAAACCCTATATAGCGTGGTTAGGAGTCAGAACCAACTTGACAGCATGTAGTAACAACAAAAACCCATTGTAAACTTAATTTTGTTAAGTGCCCTTGAGTCCGTTCTGATTCATAGTGACCCTGTATAGGGTTTCCAGGGCTTTTAAAATCTTTGCAGGAGCAGAAAGTCTCATTTTATCCCAAGGAGTGGCTGGTGGGCTTGATCTGACAACCTTGTGGTTCACAGTCCAGTGATTATCCTATGGAGCCATTGTGCTCCCAAACTTAATCTACAACAACCAAAATGACAAACAATAGAGAAGTATTTAAATAAATTCTGGTACATAAATACAGTGCAATATTACATGCATATTTAAATCATATATTTGCATAAGCAGGGGAAAATATTAGACAAACTACACTGCATGTTAGGCAGTAATTGTTCTGGACTGTAGGCTTCTGGGTGATTTGTTTTCCATTTTGTTCTCTTAAGTCTCTACATTTTCTACAGTAATTGTGTATTCCAAATACGAAAGACAGCAAATGTCACTTTTAAAAAGCAAAAACATGTCATTGCTTCTTCTTAAGGTTGGCGAAATCTTGTAATTAGGAAGTATCCAAAAAGTAGGGTTTGAGCAAAATAGTAAGAGCTTTACTCATCTGTTTCTAATTATTTCTGCCACTCCTTCCTCTTTAATGTCTGTGAAACAGCTATACCAACCCTAAAAGGGTGAAGACCTCCCAAAACAAACACATTCCATCCCCGACAATGGAACATTTCAGAATTCTCCTGGGGCGGGTAAGAATGCTAGCAGACGTGCTTCCAGGAGTGGAGGCAACAATCAGCGATCATTTGAACCTCATGTGACTTTATAAATGCACAGCAACCTGAGCATTCCACTCAGCAGATAACCTCACGAGCAAAGAGCAATCATGAAGATTGCAAGCAGACCCAAACTGTTTGAAGTAACAGGAGAGAAAATAAAACTCTTCTGCCTTTAATTTTTAAAAATCTCTAATTTTTCTGGTGGAGCAATCGTGCTCTTCAGCAAAGTATCCAAAATGAAATGTATCAAAATCCTTTAAAAATGAAATCTACTTTGACTTCCTGTTCCAGTTCTAGACATCTGTAATAAGAAGACAATCTGACAAGGGTTTAAAGTACTTATTATGATTCCTAATCAGAAAGCAAATATGCAATTGTTGTTGTTGTTAAGTCTTATCGAGTTGGTTCGAACCCATAGCAGCCCTGTATAGTTTACGAGGCTGTACATCTTTGTAGGAAGAGAAAGACTCATGTATCTCCCACGCGGAGACTGGTGGGTTTAAAATGCCGACCTTGTGCTTTGCAGTCAGTGTTTATCCTAGAGAGCCACCGTGCGCTCACCAAATATGCAATTTGTTGTTGTTTTGTGCGGTTGAGTTGATTCCAACTCATAGAGACCCTATGTAGGGTTTCCTAGAAGCAGCTGGTGGATTTGAACTGCCAACTTTGCAGTTTAGTGCTTATCCTAATGTACCACACCAGGACTCTTCTATATGCAATGTTGTTGTTAAGTGCAGTCAAGTACGTTGTGCCTCATTGTGACCCTGTATAGGGTTTCCGAGGAGCAGATGATGAATTTGAACTACTTACCTGTGGTTTGCAGTCCAGTGCTGATCCTACAGCACCATACCAGGAAGCCTAAATATGCAATTTTTGTTAAAGTGCCCTTGAGTCGGTTTCAACTCACAGTCCAGGAGGTGCTGCTGGTGGCTTTGAACTGCCAACCTTGTGGTTCACAGTCCAGTGCTGATCCTACAGCCACACCAGAAGTCCAAATATGCAATGGTGTTGTTGTTAAAGTGCCGTTGAGTCAGTTCTGACACATAGTGATTCTGTAAAGGGTTTTCTGGTGAGCTTGAACTGCCAACCTTGCGATTCAAACCAACTTTGCAGTTCAGCGCATTAACCCACAGCGCCACACCAGGACTCATGATTATTAATAAAAGAAAAGCTGTTGTCATTGGGTCACTTCTGACTCATGAGGACCTCATGTTTTACAGAGCACTGCTCCATAGGGTTTTCTTTATGGAAGCAGTTTGTCAGCCTGTCTTCCACAAAGTTGCTGAGTGAACTCACACTGCCAACCTCTAGGTTAGTGGCCAACTGTAAACTCTTGTACCACACAGGATCCTACTGAAAATATAGGTTAAATAAAATAGACCATCTCTATACAATGAAATGAAGTCATTAAGAATGAGACACAGATGTATATTTTTTGACATGGAAAGATGTCTGTGATACATTGTGGAGTCTTTTTAAAGTGACACATATAAGAGCCTTCTGGTTATAACTGTGATTTTTTTTGTTTTTTTTTTTTTTATGAATAGCATCACAAATGTGTGAAGTTTGGGAAGATTTTGCCCTCAAATGTTAACTGTGTGGATATGCCGTGCTCAGTTTCTACAATAAATGCTCATTCCTTTGTCTATTATTTCATAAATGTTAGAATACATGAAACTCACTGACAAGCAAGATGGACATTTTAGGAGATCGTCCGCGAATGGTACAGTTCTCTCGCCAGCTGGCTCTGGCTGTTCACAAAAAGCACCATCCAAAAAAGCAGTACAGTTGGGATACAGGAAATGGATCCAGGAACCCGAACAGACTGTTCCTTGAAAATATCAGCCCGGTTTATTGTTATGATTAAAACAGGCAACAAAATTCCCTGGGCTACGCCATTGTTCCTGTTAGTGCTGGGGAGTTGGTTCCAACTCCTATCGACCCTGTATAGGGTTTCCGAGAAGCAGCGGGTGGGTTTGAACCACCGACCTTGCAATTAGCAGTCCAGAGCTTATTCTACAGTGCCAAACCAGCACTCCACTAGGAAGTATATTAGAAATAAAACAGGAAATATCATCTACCTACAAAGTCACACTCTTGAGCTGCAATAAAAGAGGATGTTTCCATGCCAATTGTCTCAAACTGACAGGTATGACACATAACGTTAATCACTCACCACTTATTCATTTTACCGCTTACCCGACTTCCACCACATCCCAGCCACCCCCACTCCCAAAGAGACACACGTCCCTATACAAGCCAGAGTGAGTATTGCCTTCAACGTCATTCTCTTTGGACAGCACACATGTTCAATCAATGAGTGTTAAATAAGTATATGATTAGTCAAAGGGCGTTCATAATCAACAGGATTTTCAATCAGGAAAGACTGTTCAGCCTGGAAAGACTAAAGCAACCTGGTACATTATGTGGCCACATGGCTGGGAACATGTTGAATAAATTCACCAAATCTTCTAATAGTGTTTGTTGTTAAGTGCCACAGAGTTAGTTCTGACTCATAGCGACCCTGTATAGGATTTCTGAGAAGCAGCTGGTGGGTTTGAATTGCCAGCTTTATGGTTCACAGCCCGGTGCTTATTCTACAACGCCACACCAGGAGTCCAAATTTTCTCATGTTGAACAATAAAAAAATCACAGTCTTAAGGGGAGAAGGCAGTAAAAGATTAAATATTAATTTTACAACAGATAAAATTATAGTTACATTATCCTAAGATGCTATAAAGAAACATAAACAATTTGCAAAGAATTTTAGATAAAATACTGAATAAAAGCTCCAAACTGGCTTTTAAAGGAAAAATAGGAGGTTTCTAGAGATTCATAAATATTTGAGGTCAGCAGAGTAGATCAAAACTTACATAAAATTTAGGCAAATACTTGTTTAGAGAGGATACTTTTAATTAAAAACTCTAAAACTTCTGCTCATCAAAAACTAAAATACGCAGGCAAGCCACAAACCAAGAGAAAATACTCAACACATAATCTGACAAAGGACTTTATCTAGACCATGGAAAGCTGCTCATCATCATTGATTGTCAGGGACATGCAGAGTAGGACCACCACGAGATATTGCTACACACCCACTGAAACCCAAGCCCACTGCCTCAGAGTTCTTTCTGGCTCATAGCAACCCTGTAGGAAGGTTTCTGAGGCTGTAGATCTTTATGGGAGCAGAAAGCCTCCTCTTCCTCCCATGGAGCAGCTGGTGGATTCGAACTGCTGACCTTGAGGTTAGCAGCCCAACCTCTATATGGCATAAGCCACTATGCCCCAGGGCGCCACATGAAAACACTGTTATAAGTACTGTCTAGTCAGTTCTGACTCATAGCGACCCTGTGTAGGGTTTCTGAGGAGCGCTGGTGGGTTTGAACCACTGACCTTGCAGTTAACGGTCCAGTTCTTATCCTATAGTGCCACACCAGGACTGAATATACCCATTAGGATGGCAAACATTGTAAATACTGATCATAGTAAGTACTGTAAAGGTTTTGGAGCAACAGAAACTCTCCTACATCATTGGTAAGGATGGAAACTGTTACAACCGCTTTGGAAAGCCATTGGCAGTTTTCTAAAAAGCTATGCATACATCTCCCACATGCCCCAGCAAGCAATTCCAGGCCCAGGTATTTATCCAAGAGAACTGAAAACAGATGCACCCCCAAAGTATATTTCATAGCTCTCTTTGTAATAGCAAAAACTGAAAACATTAGCAACAGAGAATGAGACATATCAGCATTGTGTGCCTTGTGATAAGAACCACATCATCATTTCTGTAGTATTTTTGCCAAGATGGCATCAACTGAATTGAATTTTGGGGCAACATTGAGTAAACCCAATTAAGACACTGTCTTAAAAATTGCTGGCCAATACTCCTCAAAAGTACCAAGGTCATTAAAGACTGAAGAACCGCCCCAGATTGGAGGAGGTTAATGATTTCCTCTGTAGAATAAGCACTGGATTGCGAACCACAAGGTTAGTGGTTCAAGCCCACCAGCCGCTCCTGAGCAGAAAGATGAGGTTTACTACTCTCACAAGGATTTACAGCCTCAGAAACCCTATACATGAGTCAGAACTGACTCAACGGCACTTAAAAACAAAAGTTTTTCTGGGTGGTGCAAATAATTAAGCACTGGACTACTATCTGAAAGATGGGTAGTTCAAAAACCTACCAAGAGACACCTCAAAAGTAAGAGCTGGTGATCTGCTTCTGAAAGTGACAGCCAGTTCTACTTGGCGCATTCAGAGTCCCCATGAGTCAGAATGGACTGAACAGCAACAATGTCATGTGATCACTAGATGAAATGTGGGGATTGGATTGGATTCTGACCCAGAAAAGATACTAGTGAAACAAGGAACACAAATTGTATCAACTTTAGAGTCTAGTTCATGGTAACGTATTAGTGTTCATTTCATAATTTTGAAAACTGTTCCATGGTTATGTATTAGATTACCAAGAAGAAAGCTGGATGTAAGGTAGACAGTAACGCTCCCTATTTTAGTCATTGTTATTTTTGTGAAGTCTGAAATTATTTCAAAACAAAAGACTGGAAATACTGGGAAATAGCCCATCTGTCTCCCAGCAGGAAGACGGGTATGCTCTGAAAGTGGAATAGTACTCAACAGTACAAATGACTGAACTATGACACACACACACAGTGCCATGGAGAAATCTCATGAGCATTATGCTGTGCACAAGGAACTCGACATACATGAGGCCATCTATGTAAACTTGTAGAATCTGAGGTTATAGAAATCAGTGATTGTTTCTAAGGGGTGCAGAGAAGGAATTACTGGGAAGAAACATGAGGTGGCCTTCTGTGGGAGGGAAATGCTTTGTGTTCCTATGAGTATGGTTATGAGTCTGAAGTCCTGGTGTGGTGCTGCGGATCAATGCGCTGGACTGCAAGGTCAGTTTGTATGGCAAGGTCAGCTGTTCAAGCTGTTGGAAACTCTATATAGGGTGGTTATTGTTGCAGACCGCAGGTACTGGGGTGTGGAGGACCGGTGTAATGGATGAAAATCCAGCACGTGGCCAAGCTCAGACTTGCTGGCCAGAGACCCTGAGAGCTCAAGGAAGTAACCTCCAGACATCCCGGGGTTCATCGGCTTTTACAAACTCACTGTTGGGCTAGCTCTGTATAATTCTCTTTAGTCCTATTAATTCATACTATGCTTCGAACTCCTGTAACTGTAGCCTCTGAGAAAATGGTTTCTTATGTGCCTCTCTCAATGCCTCCACTGTACTGGCAGTGCTTAAGGTGTTCTGGGAACAAATATCTCTGAGGAACAAACTCTGGCCACTGGGCAAGCTCGTCCAAACTGTTCTTTATCAAATTATTCAGTTATGTTTGATATTAACTTAATACATGAGCCCTTGATACCCATGGACAAATATTAAACTGCTCCTAAAGCCGAGACTGTAAAAAGCTCCAAAAACAAGTTTGCTGGGAAGCTCTGGAGACAAGTTTCCCCTAAGGAATTAACTCAGTAGATTGGCGTATTCCGGGGCTTTGTCTAAAGAATAATAGGTGGCTGCCTTCCTACTTCGACCCCAGGTGCAAACCATTCTGCTAGGCATCTTGCTTCCTCCTGCAGGCCAGACAGCCGCTCCAGCGGAACTCCTTTCGATCCTTTTCACCTGTTCCCATTCAAGATTAGGTGCTATAGGTATGTTAATTAACCTGGAGAAACCGAGTTGCTGCCCTGGGATTCGAACCTGAAAAGTATCTTATAACTATTTGCTTGAAGTTCTGGAAAACTAAGGATGTTAGATTATCAAGACAATTTGTGATGTATGTTTTAGAATTTGATTCCTATAAATCATGGTGTCCTGTTTTGAATGGTTAATCACATTTCACTTCTGTACCCCGTCTTAATAAACCCCGCCTTCCTTTGTGTAAAGCTCCTCTCAGAAATAAAACGGGGGCACAGACCAAAGCTGGCATGCAATGTGTTACAGCTGGCAAGGCATGCGTTATGGTTTGCAGGGCGGTGCTTTACTGCCTGCAGGGGCCACGATGCCCATAGTCCAGGGTCTGTCCGCCTGTTTCGCATCCACTCTGGTTTCTGGGGTGTTTTGTGTTCTCTCTCTTTGCATCTTTATGTGTACTTTTTCTCTATCTCTGTCGCCACCAGATCTCCCTCCTTCATGAACCGAACCCCCGTGTCGAGGCCGGTTCTCGACAGATTATGAGTCAGAACCAAATTGACAGCACTTAACAACAGCAACATGATTACAGTAACTGACCCAACTATACACTTGAGATATGTATTTATTAACATGAACTATGCTGTGGTTGTTAAGTGCTATCAAGTGGCTGGTGAGTTTGAACCGCCAACCTAGGGAGTGGGCAGTCCAATGTTTATCCTATAGTATCATACCAGGACTTAAAGACTACTTATAAAAAGAAAGAATGGCAGTAGAGTTTAACAGCTACATCTAAGTGTTTTTGTATACAAAGTACATTTGATACCTACTGGGCAATGAAATGAAAAATTAACCCTTTTTATTGGATATTAAAAACTGCAAATTAACCCCCTTTACTGCCACTGTCTGAAAAGTACTACTGGGTTGCATTTACTGCAGTTGGGAGCAACAGAATATTTCCCAAGTTTCATTACAAATTAAACTTTTACAGAAAACAAGCACAAAAGAATTGTCTCTTTTTAAAGGAAAAACCAACCATTTTCTTCCCCTGTGGCAGTTCTAGTTTAATACCACATCATCCTTCATTAGCTTCCTCTCACCTCCAAATCTCAAAACTTGAAGTCATATCCTGTAATGCCAAATTATTATTAGAACTAAGGTAAATTAAACCTTTATGTATCAGCCATGTCCCGCTCCCCAGTCCACCAGAAACGCAGCTAGAAGTCTGCTAGGCCTTCTGCCACCCCAGGAGGGCCTTGTGCTACTCCATCTGTCATGGGCGAAACTAAGGATTTCTCTCTTCACGCACCAGGTTACCTGGAGTAACTTGAGAACTTGATGAAATCACTGATTCAGGTTCTCCGATAAAAACTGCAGCTCATGAACTTATCTGTCACCAAGATTATGATAGAGAGCAATCTAGGCTCTTCCACATCAGTTGCTGTTGTTAGGTGCCGTGGAGTCGGGTCCAACTCATAGCCACCCTGTGCAGGGCTTCCGAGGCTGTAAATCTTTACGGGAGCAGAAAGCCTCAACTTTCTCCCAAGGAACAGCTGGTAGTTTTGAACTGCTGACCTTGCGATTCACAGCCCAATATGTAACCACTATGCTACCAGAGCTCCACATCAACACAACCCCACAAATGCAGAACATGTACCAGAGTATTCTAGCAAGTCCTCAGTTCTTCCACAGAAAACAGTGGGATGTTGCATTACTAGCTATGAGTGAAAAAAGGTCAAGTCTTAGTGAATAAAGGCTGGTCCATCACTAACCCTTTATTAAAAAAATCTAAACTGGCATTTCCAGGGTGTCTTGTTTCAGCTCAATCTTCCTCTCATCCTGGAAGGCCCCCAGGCTGAAGTGCAGCCTCCTCTGTTCATCTCTGTCTGTCGGTTGCCCCTGGATGGAATGTGAACTTCTTATCATGTCTGTCGGCCCAGCACCCACCACTACTAAGCACTCAAGATTGTTTCTTGAATGAGCTGAACTACTAAATTCAATTCATTAGAAAAATGAAATCCTTTAAGAAAAATCTATACTCAGAAATACACTCTGCCAACTCAGTCCTGCCCTTCCATTGAGCTAGATTCACTGATGGTGATGTGCCGTGGAGTCGGTTCTGACTCGTAGCTACGGTTTCCGAGGCTGTACATCTTTATGATAGCAGAAAGCCCCATCTTTCTCCTGTGGAATGGCTGGTAGTTTTGAACTGCCAACCTTGAGGTTAGCAGCCGGACTCGTAACTCTATGCTACCAGAGCTCCTCGTCAGCATCACTAATCAACCCTTAAGTGTGATACACCGGAAATTTGGAGTCCTTGAGTGCTGAGAACCGTTAAAGTGCTCAGCTGCTAACCTAAAGGTTTGAAGTTCGAGTTCATTCAGAGAACCATTTATGAAACAAAAGCCTGGCGATTTACTTCCAAAAATCAGCCACTGAAAATCCTGTGGGCCCAGTTCTACTCTGACACGCATGGGGTGTTCATGAGTCAGAATCAACTCAATGGCAAATGATTTTTTTAAACACTTGAAACTGACTATCAGTCCACAATTGCTAAATTAAGTCCATTTCCCTGTGTACCTATCCACCAGAGATGATTCATTTAACATAAGACAAACCTCCCAAACCAGAGTGCACAATCCCAGTCTTACACAAAGCCAACACTGGCACTCAAAGCACTGTGTTTTACTTCAGTGTCATCCTTAGTGATAAGAAGGCTTTTTCTTCACTTTATAATCTTCTATTCTCCTCGGAGTCCTGGTGTGGTGCTGTGAGATAATGCACTGGACTGCAAGGTCGGTTTGAACTATAGGGTCCGTGGTTCAATCTCCCCAGTCACTCGTCAGAAACCCTATACAGGGTCACTATGAGTCAGAACTGACTCAAAGGCACTTAACAACAACATTCTCCTTAGAAACCCTATACTAGGTCACTATGTGTTGGAACCAACTCAATGGCACTTAACAACAACAAACAATTTGCTTGTTAATTTATACCCTGTAAACCCACCAGCGGCTCCAAAGGAGAAAGATCAGGTTCTCTTGCTCCCATAAAGATTTACAGTCTCAAAAACACGGTTATATAGGGTCACTATGAGTCAGAATCAACTCGACAGCAGTGGGCCTGGTTTTATGGTTTTGTTCCTAAAGGATTTAAAGTAATATAAGTACATATATACTTAACAATATTTTGAAATATCTCGGGGATGAGGAAAACCACAGTGTGATAAAATGGTAATATAAGAAAATAAAGGAGGCACAAAATTTAAGGGTAATACCAAAAAATTCATTTTGAAAGATTGGTTCATACATTTAGACCTAAGTTTTCTAACAGTCAGTTCGAGAGGCGGCTGAGATCAGTTACATGAAACGCAATAACATGTAATAAAAACAAAGTCATAGTTCAGGAAAAGTATAACTATTCTCAGTACTGAGGAGAAATTTCTTTCTTCACTTATCATCAGGAGACACTAAAAAAGAGAAATAATGATAACAGTAGTTAGCACTCAGCACTTACACCCTAGATACTGTCTGAAGCACTTTGATACATTCACTAGTTTAATCATTCTCTGAGGTAGACACTGTTATTATCCACAATAGATGTTGTTGTTGTTAAAGTGCCAAGTTGGTTCTGACTCATAGCGACCTTGTGTAAGGTTTCTGAGGAGCAGCTGGTGGGTTTGAGGAGCAGCTGGTTCACAGTCCAGTGCTAATTCTACGGCTCCACACCAGGCAGGAAACTAAACAGTGGAGCCACTATGTAAATTGCCCAAAGTCACATGGCTGTTAAACTGTGGCTCTGGGAACATAAACCTGAAGGCTGTCTTCAGATATATATTTTTAACCAGTATCAGAGGGAACTTCAAAAAGTTGGTGGAAAAACTCCATTATCTTTTCATTCCATTTTCCCAAGACTGTTTTGAAGCCCCCTTGCACTATGGTTTTGTTTAAGTGCCAGCGAGTCTTTCCAACTCATAGGGACACTGTGCACTATATGCCTCTAGAAGCTTTCTGAGCAATTGCCTCAACAACATCCTTATAGCAGACGTCACTTCCGCAAGGATGTTTCTTACGCCATTGTTCAGTGTCGGCCAAGATAAAAGCATCAAAGATGAATTCAGGAGCAGAGGCTTCACTTAGGTCAAAAGGAGGCAGTGTCAGCTCACAGGTCTGCTGATGGAACTGGCAGGAGTTAAGATGTTTGAAGTCCTTCAGGCTGACCTCTGTGAATGCTATTTTTCCTCCACAGAGTACTATGTGGCTGAGGTGGGGGGTGGGGGGAGAGGGGTTTACGTTACAAGGCACAGGTGAAGTACATCTACTATCTCCAAGGCAGATCCAAAAGGCTGCAGTAGTCACCGTTCCCTCAGTGCTAAGGAGCCTGACCAGACCCGCATATACCCGACGAAGTTAGCTCACTTTGCATGGCAGTGCTCCAAAGTAGTGCCAGTGGGCAGGGATCCCTTAAGAAAAGGTTTGACTTGTTGATGATGTTGCCGTTGTATGTTGTGTGCCACCCAGGTGATTCCAACTCATAGCGACCCCGTATGGGGTTCCTGAAAGCGGCTAGAGCATCTCAACTGCCGGCCTTTTGGCTACCAGTCCAGTGCTTCTGCTACAGCGCCGCACCAGGATGGTGATGTCCAAAGATAGAACACACAATAATTGATTGTGGCCACAGCAAACCCATGAAACATTAAGTCTGGAGCTACTGCGGTCCAGTGGATTACTTCATATGGCTCTTCTAATCCTAGTCCTTGTAACTCCTACCAAATACCTTTATCTTGATGGGGGTTGGTAAGAAAAGGTGGGCGAAGATGCTGATAGGATGATATCATTCAGTTATGGCAACAGAGTTCACTGTGGTTATAAAAACTTGTAACTCTAACACGGGAACAAAATAAGTCCTCTCAGAAGCAGAAGTGGGAAATCTCATTACCATCAAAGAAGAGCCAGAATGGAGCGTGTCCTTTGGACCCATAAGTCTCTACACATTGAGCCTCCTTGATCCAGGGATGGAAAACTGTCAAGCGGAGTGGTGGAGAAGCAGCAGCAGCAGAACCGAGAGCCAGCGCACAAGACAGAGCAGTGGCCTTCCCAGCCCAAGGAGCTGAGCGACTAACTCTGGGCAGGAGGCTGGCTTGCACAGTGGCATGCCTCTGGGCACTTAATTGGGGGACTTAGGTTTTTCTGACCCACAGAGCTACTGCCAAGTACCTTCAGGAATGGGTTATCCTGTGAGCATTTATCAGCAGTCCTACAAGAGTTTTGTAACATTGGCTGAGGAACAGCTGTCCTAACTGGAACAACTATACCCTGAGCCTTACTGACCCTGCATTATAAACTGCTAACTTCCCTAGTACACCCCAGAACTGTTGAGGATGATGTCTTAGTTCTGTGTGGCCTCTGCAGCGGAGTATCCAATCCGGCTGAGCAGACATTGCAGTAGGAGGGATTGTTTGGTAGTTACTTTTTTTGCAACCATAAAACTTCCTGGTGTAGTCCCAGAACAAAAGAGGTTGGAAAGTATAATTCTTAGGTAGATGAATGGGTTAAGAGACTGGGATTGATTATTAACGGTGAGCTAGTTATTGTTTGGATGAAATCACCAAAAAAAAGTTTTTCCAAAAGATTTTGGTGTATAAGTGGTAAGTGACTATAACTTATCTTCTCAGCAAATATTTACTAGCTTCTCCAAGTTCAGGATCAGGAAAATAAAACGATTTCATCTGAATTCACTCCATGTAGTCAGCATTTACTAGAGTCCTGGTGTGGCGCTGTGGGTTAATGAGCCAGACTGCAAAGCCTTTTGAACTGTAAGGTTGGTGGTTCAAGCTCACCAGTCGCTCCTTGGAAACCCTATACTGTGAGTCACTGTGAGTGAGCACCAACTCAACAGCACTTACCAATAACAATGCAGCATTTACTAGGAGCCAGGTACTCTTTAGTAGCTAGGGATAGAGGAATGAATAAAAGAGACAAAAATCCCTGTGACCATATAAACTCATTCATAGTTATTGCTGGAACTACATCTATTCGTACTAACTTCTATTACTGCTATAAAGCCACCCTTAACTTGTTTCCATCAAGTCAATTCCAACTCTAGTGACCCTATAGTACAGACTAGAATTGCCCCATTAGGTTTCCAAGACTATAAACGTTTACAGAAGCACCCTGCTACACCTCTTTCCTGAGGAGTGACTGGTAAGTTCAAAGCACAACCTTTCAGTTAGCAGCCGAGCGCCTTACTTATGCCAATATTCTCAAGTCATCGTATGTGAGACAGAGATCAGTATTACAAAGCAACTCTGGCAGGGAAGCAGCAAGAACACGCTGATGGTCCAGGAACTCTCCTCGCTGACAAGGTCAGATCTGAGCAGAGACCTGGAAGAGGCAGAGATGCATGATGTAGGCACCTAGGTAAAGGCTGCTGCAGGAAGAGAAAAGAGCAGTCTAGTGGCTACAGTGAACAGAGGAACAAGAAGAGCGAAACATCAATAGGAGTGTGCATATCAGGGGGAAAGTAGAGAGCTTTATGAGGCCACGGTAAGGATTCTGGATTTCATTGTGGACTGAAGAATTTTAAGCAGAGCCATGACAAGGCCTTATTCTTGTTCAAAGGACCACGCTAGCAGGTGTGTGGAGTGGAGACCCGGGGGTTTGGATAGGAGCAGGGGGGGCCATTCTTCCCAGCCAGAAGCGCTTCCGTCAGGATTAATGTCACCTTCCTCTGTTGCTGGTACAGGAGAGGGTGGTGGGCGGAGCGCTCGGACACACACAGGAGCAGTGTTTCTGCAACCCACCTCTAGAGTTCTTGATGTCCTAGTAGAACATTACTCCCTCGTGCAAATAAAATTAAATGAAAATAAAGATTCTCTGAAATGCAGGTTAGCCAAAGGTAAGTCACTTTGACCTGAGGGAGCAGAGCCTACAGCATGTGTGAGGTGGGTGCTCAGGGCACCAAGTGGGTGGCAGAGTTAGGGATCACACTGACTAAGAAGGTGGTGGGGGTAGGGGTGGGGTGGTGATGTGCCGTGGAGTCAACCCTGTATAGGGTTTCCGAGCCTGTAAATCTTTACAGGAGCAGAAAGGTTCGTTTTTCTGCCACAGAGCATCTGGTAAGATTCAAACAACTGACCTTGTGATTAGCAGCCCAACTTATAAACCACTGCGCTACCAGAGCTCCATCTAAGGGGACAGAACAATATAATGAGCTGGTCCTTCTAATCTTTGCTACAAGTTATTCTCAAAAGCATGTTTTAAAATACATTAGAGCTTAAAATATTTAAGAGTTAATATAGCATCACTTACGTTCCATAACCACACCTAACACTGACTTCCAAAATGAAGCCGATGCTTCCAAAGATGCTGTCTCCTTTTCTTCCTCTCAAGTATGTTAAATGCTAACCCCACACAAGCCCCTCCTCAAACTGTACCTTCTCTCTGGGCTCCTTTGAGGCTGCGACGACCCCCCACCTCCACCCCCACCCCCAGGTACATATGGTGTGCTCACACTCACTCACAATCTTGGGAAAGGTTTCAGGGTTCCCTGCACGCAAGATTACCATATCCAGAAGCCACTGGCAAGATGCACACTCAGAAACTCACAGTTATTATTCCCCACTCATTCTGACAAAAAACAGCAAAAAGAACAGAAGGGAAAAAGGCCAGACATCCTGAGGGAGGCGACCAATATGTAGCATCCTCCGAAGCCTGGTACTTGTGAGAAAACCACCAGGAGGCAGGCCCATTTGTGACTCTCCAGTTCCTGATAGATGGGGGAGGCAGGACAGGTCACACACGTGTCCTGTGCATTTATGCTACCTTCACCCCCAAACACTACAAACTGTTGGGTTTTGTTTTAAAAAGAGTATAATACTGTAACAATTTGTCTCTTGGTCAAAACAGTTTTTTTTCTTTCATGGTTCCTTTAAGTGTTTCTCCCTGAATGGTCACACTGACCACAAGCCATTAGGAAGACAAACCTAGCCAAGTCAAAGGAACTGAATAATTCACCATCCTGGTAGAGAGTTCAAATCCATAATATCCTAAATACACACTTTGCCAAGTAATGTTTCTGGAACCATAAGGAGATCATGTTAAGTTCATAACTTTAATAATCATTTTTTAAAAACCTACAATAAAATACCTGACTCAAATTCCTGTCTCTGTATGTATTTCTCTCTGATTAATACATGGCATTTCTACACATACAAATAGGCACCTCATCATTTCCACTCGGGGCTGCTAATTCTTCATTTTTACACATAGACTACATACATGTAAGTCTGTTGAAATAAATAAGTGCATATACAGGTTTGCTTTACAGGTAAAGATGAGTTGATTCAAACTCTATTTAACTATTTGTTAATGAAGCAAGGACCACATTTACCAGAGAGGAGAGCAGCAGTTCTGAGTCTTCTTTTGTCCAACTGTAAGCAGCAGATTCAAAGGCATTACTGTCAGCTTGCCGTTTGCACATGTAAGCACAGTTCCTTTCGAAAACGGTGTGGATGCCTTTAAACAGAATCACACTCGTACTGCAACCCATCCCCAAGGTGTGGATGTTCCGATTTCTAGCAATCCCTACTCCATTTCCACATCGTCTGCTTTGGCTGTGCAGAAACAGGTTCCCACTGTAGCATCTTCACCACACGCAGTCGCCAGCACGGCAACAGAAGGAAGCTCTGATCTGCTACCCAACAGCCAGACAGAAAGCCCGGCTCTGAGTGTGAGGCAGGAGGGGTGGCGCAAGACCAAGATGACACACCTCAGATGCACCAAAACACCGAAGGGATCGCTTTTCCCAGAGATAGCTCCACTGTTAATGCCAAAGCACGAGCAAGCAGAAGATTTCCATGTGGTTAGTAGAAAACTGCCGGCTCCGGTGATTGGTCTGAGATGGTTCTGAATCTCAGAACCTGCCCCAAATGAAAAAGACAGCGCCAGGCAGCCAACCTGCTGCAGAAACTGCTGGAAGGCACAAAGAATGCTCATCTGCTGCAAGAAATCACTCTCCCAGAATGCTTAGCCCAGCATTTATATCAGCAAACATCTCTTTTCTTGACCTAAATATGCTGCTTGTTGAATTCTGCATCAACGAGACACTGAGAAGGAAAGAAAATCCCAAAACGAGTGGAATCAGTAAGATGACTGCTGCTATGGAAACACAAGAAAAGCCCACTTCAAACAACCTTTTGCCTGTATGGGTAACAGCCTGCTGACAGCAAACCACAAGGGAACTCAACACTGCTATGTTGATCTCCACTCCTGCCCACCTCCACCTCTGTCTTTGCTAGAGAGATGGCTAGCAAGTTTGTACTGCTTCAAAGGATTCTGCATGGCTAACGCACATGTTCAGATGTGCATGTGTTTCTGAAGCAGGAGTCAAGTATGCAATGTTAAATGCACGCTCAATTTAGCCAACACAGCTATGACTCTCAATGCATACGTGTCTCCCCATCACTGACTGAACTCTGACCCTAAGTGTCTTCTTAAATGAATCTTCAGTAGCAAGTTATAGACAAGCTTGTGGTTGATACAATAGTCAGCTGGCTCTTGTCATGCTCCTTCCTTAAAAAATGAAAAAGCTAACTACATAAAAAGACCATGAGAAACATACAAGGAAGCTCCTCCCAGCCACAACATGCATCTAGAAAAAACGTTAATTGCTCTTAAAAGATCTGTTCCACTGCTATTCCATATTTCACAAGGCAACAGATGGTTTTCGTTTTCTACCTACGGAATTCCAAGTTAGAGTGAATGATGCTGATTGAGTGCCTGGGGGATGGTACCTGAAACCTGCACACAACATAGTAAAAGCACCTTCGCAAATCTCCAAATGTTTTGTTTTCCATAATTAGTTTAGCCATGGTGGGAGGGGTTTAGTGTGTTTTCTGCATTTTTGCGCAACGTGTAACAAAGAGCTCCCTGATCGCTCAAGTAGCAGCACGGGCCCACAAACATAATGCAGCAACTCTATGTGGTCCAGAGCTTTCTGCTTCAGAACAAAGATCCTGCTCAAATAAAGCTTTGTGGTTCAAGGTTACACCCAAGTTCTGACATCAGAAGATCTGGATCTCTTCATTTGGTATCACAGTATTATTGCTGTTAAGTGCTGTTGAGTCGGTTCCCTCTCACAGCAGTCCGGTCTAGGGTTTCCAAGCCTGCAAATCTCTGTAGGAGCAGAAAGTCTCATCTTTCTGCCAAGGAGCGATTGGTGGGCTTGAACTGCCAACCTTGTGCTTGTCTTACAGAGTCACCATGTTCCCGATAACACAATAAGTTATGGGATAAATAAGATAACATGGAAACACAGAAACTGAATGTTGGAAAACACTAAACATACAGGTTAAATGATCAGCATTGAGAACTCGGAAAAATCAATCAATTATCCTAATTTGTTGTTGTTGTTAAGTGTCGTGGAGTCGGTTCCGACTCATAGCGACCCTGCACAGGGTTTCCGAGGCTGTAAATCTTTATGGGAGCAGAATACCTCATCTTTCTCCGGCGGAACCGCTGGTCGTTTCGAACTGCTGACCTTGCGAATCACAGCCCGATTCGTAACCACTACGCTACCAGAGCTCCTTAATTATCCTAATACCTATACCCAAATGGAAGCCTTAAAAAAAAAAAAAAAAAGTAACAGTTCATTCAGAATAATTAAAGATAGCACCTAGAAGTTTAAAATTAATGTTTTATTGTCATTGCTTTGTGCAGTCGAGTTGATTCCAAGTCATGGTAAGCCCATGAGTTACAGAGCAGTTGGAAACCAGTCCTGGGTGCTGCAGATGACTAGGTGCTGAGGTACTACCTGCAAGGTGGGTAGTTTGAACCTATCCAGAAATGCCTCAGAAAACAAGTCTGGCAACCTGCTTCCAAAAGATCACTTTGAACCTCCCACGAAGCAGTTCTCCTCTGCAAACATGGGTGCTCAGTTGGAATCAACTCAACCATCACTGACAACAATGTTTCCATGCAAGTCACCAGGCATTTTTTCCGCAGTATCACTGAGTAGGTCTGAACCACCAATCCTTTAGCTATCAGCAGACCATGAACCATTGACATCACTCATAGACCTGAATTTATTACCCAACCCTAACCAAACCTGTTACCATCAAGTGTGTTTCAACTCCTAGTGACCCTACAGCATAGAAGAGAACGGCACACAGCGTTACCAAGGCTGAAGCGAGGATTCCAAGACTTTATCGCATATACTTTGGACATATCAAGAGGGATCAATCCTGGAGAAAGACAAAATGCCTGGTAAAGTAGAGTCAGAGTCAATGAAACACACTGACACAGTAGCTGCAACACTGGGTTCAAACACAGGAACCAGTGTGAGGCTGGTGCAGAACCAGGCAGGATTTTGTCCTATTGGACACTGTGAGCAGGAATCAACTCTGCAGCACCTAGTTACTACACAAGCTTTACGGAAGCATTCTTACCTATTTTAGACATACTGGGTCAAGAAGCCAGGGGATATTATTTGAAATCTAAGACTTTCACTTTGAACGTTAATAAAAGATTACAAATGAGAACCAAGCAAATTTTTAGCCACTGGAAAATTCTATTTTATTGCATTTTAAAACCTTAAGTTAATATTAAAAATAATGGAAGAGGATGCAAAAATTGCCCAATGGTCACTGAGAAGCAAAAGAATAAATAAACAAAATTAGCGAGCAGGATAAAATAAAAGACTCAGAGCAAAAAAGATTCAACAAGGCCCAAAACCAATGTCATGCTACCACAAGTCTGCCAGAATAGAGTTCAAAATGTGGATTTGGTTTCATTGATTGGTCTGCACCAAAATGATCCTGATTGGTCTAAAACAAATGCTCATCATGACGAATTTCTTGAGAGGTCACGGATAGATGGTACCTAAGGTATATATTTTAGTTTGGAGATTCATTTCATCTCATACTTTAAACGTCACTCTTACTTATACACCCTCCAAAGGCCAGCTGTCCACCTCTATCTCCTTTTATGATCGAGGCTCTTTGCTGTTAAAACTGATACCTGACTTTCCCATCACCCATTCCCCCTCAGAGGTCCCAAACTAATCAGCTTTTAGGATGCACACTCAGATTGTTTATTCATTAATTTTCTCTCCCTCTCTCTCCAAGCTCCACCAATTTATCCTTCTTTGACTCTGCCATCAGCTAACTTGCACATCACTATAAATAAAGACCAAACCAGTTGCCTTTGAGTCTATTCTAACCCACGGTGACCTTATGTGTGGCAGAGTAGAGCTACGTTCTTCAGGGCTTTCAAGGCTGGGACCTTTCAGAAGCAGATAACTGGGATTAATCCCTCTTGATATGTCCAAAGTAGTGGTGGTGATTACGTGCTGCGGAGTTGGTTCCGACTCACAGGGATCCTGTGTAGGGTTTCCAAGGCTGTAAATCTTTATGGGAGCAGAAAGCCTCATCTTTCTCCCGAGGAACCATTGGTAGTTTCCAATTGCTGGCTTGAAGGTTAGCAGTCCCACTCATATGTGAGATAAAATCTCACAATCCTTTTCTCCCTAGGCACCTCTGTGTGCGTCCAACCTGCCAACCTTCCAGTTAGCTGTCAAGCACCTGACTGTGCTGCCCAGGGCATCCCCACAACACAATGAGTTCTCTGCAGAAGAAGTTCTTCAACTTGGATTCCAAGAGCTCCCTTAACTACAAAGTTCTTTGCACAAACACATTTTCCATTTTCCAAGACAATATATCCATAATTAACCACTAGAGTCTCAGAAGGGCCCATCATCCAAAAATAGTTTACAATCATTGACTTAATAAAACTGAGACCTCTATCAGCTCTCTATGACGTATTTGTTGTAATTCTGATGCAATCACAAAATTTTACTGTTCAGTAAAGAAAATCAGGAAAAGAAGAGACTCATCTATACAATCTGAGAAAACAACTGACCAAAAGACAAAATCCACCACATTAAGAACCAACTGTTGGACACGGCAGGTTTCTGTTGAGGAACGTTAATTAACTTAACACCTTACGTCAACCTCAGTTCTTCGTATTAATGGAAAAGACCTAACCATTAGTGCCGTTGGTAAGTCCAGTCATTAATACAAAATGTTTAAGTTACTAAATCATTACAAGTTCCAACTTGTCTATCCTATTATTATATTAAATCATGTATAATTCTCTAGTCCATATATTTGATCTAAGGAGCTCTGGTAGCATAGTGCTTACGAATTGGGCTGCGAACCTCAAGGTCAGCAGTTCGAAACTACCAGCTGTTCCTCAGGAGAAAGACGAGGCTTTCTGCTCCCATAAAGATTTACAGCCTCAGAAACCCTGTACAGGGTCGCTATGAGTCGGAACTGACTTCACGGCACATAACCACCACCATATATTTGAGCTATATTTTACTGGTCTCTCCCTTTGAACTCTGTATCCCAGTACCTTCCCCATGATACAAGCCCTCAATTCCTCACTCCTGATTGGTCCCAATTGCTCCCTATCTGGTCTCTCTGCCTCCAGAATAAATCTGCTGTATTCACCCTTCATGACTCTACCAAGACTCCCAATCGTGGTACGGCACTGCAGGCTAATGCTCTGGACTACAAAGTCAGTTTGAACAGCAAGGTCAGCAGTTCAGGCTCACTAGCTGTTCCTCGGAAATCTTACACAGGGTCATTATGGGTCAGAACCGACTCGACAGCACTTAACAACAACAACAACAACACACCAACCTCTATCAGAGGGACCCTTCTCAAGAAAGATCTGATTACATCATCCTTCAGTTCCACAGAACCCTTGACTTGTTCCCCTTTGTCTATTTTTGTTAAGTACCTTTGAGTCAGTTCTGACTCAATGACCCTGTATAGGGTTTCCAAGGAGTAGCTGGTGAGTTTGAACCACCCTTTGGCTATAGAGAAGTCCAAGTCCCTTGTATGAACTGTTGTTTTTGTTGTTAAGTGCCACTGAGTCAGGTCCGACTCATAGTGATCCTGCATAGGGTTTCCATGATCCCCTTATAGTTCCCAAAGGGCTTCATGCCTCTGACCCTTTGCACACGTTCAACCATCCACCTGAGAAACTGCGATTCATCTTCACGTTTGCTCAAGTCTTTCCTGGCCCACCTTTCTCAGAACCTTCAGAGCATATAAAAGGAAGCACTGATCATTTTTTTTAACTTTTATATCTTGACATCTGCCCTACACATGTCTGAAACTTGAATGCCTGAAACAGCATTCAACAAATACTTAATGACTACATGAATAATGACTGTTGTTGTTGTTGTTAAGTGCCTTCGAGTCGGAGCCGACCCATAGCGACCCTGTACAGGGTTTCCGAGGGTGTAAATCCTTACAGGAGTAGAAAGCCTCATCTTTCTCCTGTGGAGCAGCTGGTAGTTTTGAACCACTGACCTTAAGGTTCGCAGCCCGATTCGTAACCACTACGCTACCAGAGCTCCTTACATGAATAATAATAGTTAGCTATAAAAAGGGATGGTGGCCTTTTCAGCAAATGGCGTTGGGCCAAATGGGTATCCATATGTGAAAGAATGAAGTTAAACCCTTACCTCACACCATATACAAAATTAACTTAAAATAAGTTATAAACCTATACCTAAAACTATTAAACTCTTCAAACATGTTGCCATTGTTGTTAAGTGCCATGGAGTTGGTTCCGATTCATAGCGACCCTGTATAGGGTTTCCCAGGAGCAGCTGGTTGAGTCTGAACTGAGTGACCTTTCAGTCCAGTGCTTTTCCAATAGCACCACACCAGGGCATAGGCAGATGTATTTGTAACCTTGGGATTAAGCAATGCTTGCTTAGATATGACACCAAAAGCACAAAGCACAAAAGGGGACGGGGGTGAACAAACTGAACAATGCTAAAATGAAAAACCTTTTAGGTTTCAAAGGACAGCATCAAGAAAGGGAAAAGATAACCAAAAAAAAAAATAGCAGAAAATAATTGTATATCATATATCTGATAAGGAACTTGTACCCAGAATATATAAAGTACTCTTACAACTCAAACATAAAAAGATAAATAACCTAATTTTTATGGAAAAAACAATTTGAATAGACATTTCTCCTAAGATGATGCTCAATGTCATTAGCCATCAGGAAAATGCAAATCAAAACCACAAGGAGATACCATTTCACTCCAGCATGATGACTAGATGAAAAAGACAGACATGTATTACAAAGGATGTAGGGAAATCGGAACCCTCATACACTGCTGGTAGAACTTGGTAAATTGGTAAAGCCACCTTGGAAAGCAACTTGGTAGATGCTCAGAATGTTAAACATAGTTACCATATGACCCAGAAATTCCACTACTAGTCATCTACCCGAAAGAACCAAAAACTTATGTCTATGTAAAAACCTGTTACACAAATGTGTACACAGCATTATTCATAAGTCAAAAAATGAGACAATTTGAATGTCTATCAACAAATGACTGGATAAACAAAATGTAGTATATTCACTCTGGTAGCATAGTGGTTACGAATCAGGCTGCGAACCTCAAGGTCAGCAATTCGAAACTACCAGCTGTTCCGCGGGAGAAAGATGAGGCTCTCTGCCCCCGTAAAGATTTACAGCCTCAGAAACCCTATACAGGGTCACTATGAGTCGGAACCGACTCCACGGCACATAACAACAACAACAACATATAGGGTCACTATGAGTCAGAACCAATTCAACTGCACTTAACAGCAATAATATAGCCATAAAAGGAATCCTGGTGTAGTGCTATAGGATAAGCATTGGACTGCTAACTGCAAGGTCAGTAGTTCAAACCCACCAGCCACTCCTCAGAAACCCTATATGGGGTCTCTCTGAGTCGGGACCGGCTCAATGGCACTTAATAATAGCCATAAAAAGGAATGAAATATTGATAGATGCCAAACCTTTCCAGGGTCACTATGAGTCAGAACTGACTCAACAGCACTTAACAACAACAGTAGCATGAATGAACCTTAAAAGCATTATCCTAAGTGAAAAAAGCCAGATACACAGGACCACATATTCCACAATCCCATTTACATCAAATGTCCAAAGCAGGCAAATCCAGAGCGACGCAAAGTGAATTAGTGGTTGCCAGAAGTTGAGAGGGAGAGGAAATAGGAAGTGGCTATTAATAAGGAGGGGGGTTTGCTTTGAGTCATGAAAATATTCTGAAATTAGACAGTGTATATAATACAAACCCACACATACACACGAAGGGGCTTCAAAAGGTTCATGGAAAACTGGAAATAACAAGGTCTAGAATTTTTTCACAAACTTTTAAAAATCCCCCGTATATACATATACACTACAGAATGATGTTATTAGGGGCCTTTGAGTTGGTTGGGTCTCATAGTAAGCCTACGCAAAACAGAACGAAACACTGCTAACAACTGTTACTATGTTTGAGCCCATTGTTTCCGCCACTGTGCCAATCCATTGGGGGGGAGGGGGTCGTCCTCTTTTTTGCTGATCCTCCACTTTACCAAGCATAATGTCCTTCTCCAGGGACAAGTCCCTCCTGACAACAAGTCCAAAGTATGAAAGACTAAGTCTTGCTATCCTCGCTTCTAAGGAGCAGACTGGTTGTAATTCTTCCAAAACAGATTTATTTGGCAGTCCATGGTATTTCTGCCAGTCCATGGACTTTCAATGCTCTTTGCCAACACGATGACTCAAATGCATTGCTTCTTTCACGGTCTTCCTTATTCACTGTTCAACTTTCACATACATATGAGGTTAATGAAAATTCCACAGCTTGGGTCAGGCGCACCTTAGTCTTCAAAGTGACATCTTTGCACCTTTCAAGGGGTCCTTTGCAACAGATTTGCTTAATGCACTACATGGCTTGATTTCTTGACTGCTGCTCCATAAGCACTGATTGTGGATCCAAGCAAAATGAAGTCTTTGATAATGTACATCTTTTCTCCATTTATCATGATGTTATTTATTGGCCCAGCTGTGAGGCATTTGGTTTTCTTTATACTGAGGTGCAATCCATACTGACAGTTGTTGTCTTTATTTTCATCAGTAAGCATTTGAAGTCTTCTTGTCTTCCAACAAGCAAAGTTGTATCGTCTACATATTGCAGGTTGTTGATAAGTCTTCCTCCAATCCTGATGCCTAATTCATCATATAATCAGCTTACACTATAGAATACGCTATGAATATACTAAATTGTACACGTTAATAGGGTGGATTTTATGGAACAAGAATGGCACAGAGATTTCATTTTTGATGTTTAACTACAGACATCTTTTGCGGTTCACCCCTCCTCTTCTTCTGTTGTCCTATATTTTGGAAAATTGAAAAGAAGGCTCCCCTACTTCAGCATTAGCAGAAAGTTCAAACCACTTGTGAGAACCATCACACCCTCTGACCCCCATACCCTAACTTCATAAATACCCCAAGCCCATCTCCTAACGCATTCTCTTGAGTTATTTTAGACCTACTTGTGAGCTGCCCTACTCTTCCCAAAATAATTCATTGTGTGAGTGATAAATGTTTCCACAACCTCTTGGTGTATGTGTGGTGTGATCAGTTCCAACATCTTAACCAAATTTTAGGTAAGAGGGTACATCCTATGCCTTCAGAATGGCTGCAACAGCTAAATGTATCTTAATAAAGCTATTGTTTTTAAAAGGGACTCCACCCACCTCAGAAAGTTCAGATTCTAACAAAAATAATGAATAGGAGAGAAATCAACTTAGAAATTGCTATAAACATGTAGATTGTTATTGATTTATAGCAAACAAAGATTTCGCTATGTTTCATTAAACAGACACCTTATTTGATGATGGTGGTGATAGGGATGTTCTGTGGAGTCAGTTCTGACTCATAGTGACCTGAATAGGGTTTCAAGTTTGTAAATCTTTACGGGAGTAGAAAACCTCATCTTTTTCCAGCGGAATGGCTGGTAGTTTCGAACTGCTGACCTTGAGATTAGCAGCCCGACTTGTAACCACTATACTACCAGAGTTCCTTTACTTGATGGATTTAACAATTTAATATCTGAGTGTTGCTTTGGTTCCACGTCTCAAGAATATACTAACCATATTACATTAGGGGCTGTCCTCAGAATGTGCATTTCAGACCTAAGAAAAGAGCTCTATCCTATACAAAACATCACTGGAACCTGAACAAACAAGTTCAGAGTAGGGCTGGCTGGTCTGTTCAGAGGTCACGACTAGACTAACCTCAGCCATGCAGTTACATGGTCCCTGGCTTTGAGCCCCATCAAAGCACAGTCACCTGCTGCTAATGCTCCAGTTTGCTTCTCTATCATTGCCAAACATCTTTCTGTTCTGAATATCTTCCAAGAGTCAACTTAATTTGATTTGTAGGTTAACTTAATATTCCCCCAGAAAAATGAGGGTAAAGAAAAACCTGAAGTGACACCTAAAAAAAATCTTCAACTAATTATGTTGTTAAGCGCTATCAAGTCAGTTCTGACCCACAGCGACCCTGTTTCCTAGGATCTCCAAGAAGCGGCTGGTGAGTTGGAACCACTGACCTCGCAGTTCAAACGACTTTGCAGTCCAGCACATTAACCTGCAAACAGTGCCACACCAAGACTAACTATAAACTGAAATTAACGCTGTATCTCACACAGATGAGTCTTCAACCTCAGTCAATCCTTGGGTCATCCTAAAGAGGCCTGGCCAGAAGTGAGAGTCTTTCCATTCCATGGTGGCTGAAATTAAGAGCTCTCATAATGAAAATACATAACCACACTTCACACAACCTGCACAAACAGGGTGTGTGTACAATTCAGTTTAACATGTCATTCATTCCATTTAAATGCCATTATGATGACAAATCCATATGAAGAAGTTATTTCCTCCCTGGAGAGTCAACATTTCCTGTGTATTAAGGCAGTGAATTCAGCTGAACAAAGAATCCTGTGGAAGCTGGCCTCTCAACACCTGTCCATTTGATATTTGACTAATGTAATCAAGGTGAATAGAGTCTGGAACAAGGCCGAGTATAAAACACATGTTCTTGGTTCCCTTTCTTCCACAAGTTATT
>NW_006408523.1:13041011-13067002 GCF_000296735.1 Chrysochloris asiatica | reverse complement strand
CATATGGGAATTTCAGATCTAAGATGCCCAAATTACTCCAAATGATTACAAGAGAGAGAAGGGATGTTAGAGTAACAAGAGGGAGCTGAGAAGGTTATTGAAGGAGTGGAGGTCTGAGTAATGATCATTCGGAGGGGGAGAAAACCATCTTTGAAAGTTAATCAAATATTATTAAAATGAGGACCTTTATGTATTAAAAAAAAAGGAAGGTGAACTCTCCTATGATTGTGTATCTCAGAAACCTACACATCGAAATTGAAGGGGTGGGATAAACTTACTACAGCCTATCTAAATGTAGCCATCATTGATGAGCCCCCCTGCCACCCCCCCCAAATCAAACCAGTAGTCATAGTTAAAATACTCTGCAATACCAAAAGTATCCATTACCTTTAGGGAGATGCAGATGACAGGTGGGCTCAGAGGACAAAGGTACAGAACAGAACCTGTAAACCCAAGAGCTCAGGTCTATACTAGTTCTGCTATCTGGACCACTGTTGTGAAGTAAGTTAATTTTGCTAAAACCATATCCCTAACATCATAACCACATAAAGTACTGGGGTCAAATCTGTTGCCACTCTCCTCTGAAGTAAATGCTTTCAAAGAACAGACACTAATGTAGGTTTCTCTATGCTGGTGCTAGACTATTTGGGAGACTGTGGGCTGCCCTGAGCAACCATCACTCACTCCCAGAGTGACCAAGTTAAAGGAAGTGGAAACAGAAAAATCCAACTCCACTGAACGAAGGACAGTTGTCTTCCACTGATGACCACAGAGTCTCTCAAGAAAGGAGAAAAGTCCCTTCTGTGGCACTTTGTTGTCCCTGCCATCGAGTCAGCTTCAACTCAGGGAGATTTCATATGTGAAGGGCATTGCTGGGGCTTATGTCATTTTCATGATCTTTGGTATAGCTGAGCCCACTGTGGTGTCTATATTTTGGCAAGAGATTACGTTAAATTGCATTAAAAAGAAAACAGATCTCCAAAGGGAAGAACAGTTTGGGTTAAGAAAACCAATTAACTTATCTGGCAAGGCTTTCTTATCACTTCCGGGAACAAAAACAAAAACATAAACCAGGAACAGATGAGAAGAAATAACAGAAAACCAAGTAATTAAGTCTTTTGTCCCTCTCTCTACCCCAGGAACAGACTTCATAATTGGTCTTTTCTATTTTTTCATTCTATTTGGTAAAGAACTATTTGGGGAAAAAAATCTGAGAACTATGTACCACCATAGAAAGAAGGCAGCTGAGATTGAAATTTCTGATTCATTGGTAACATATCCACTCTCTCACTGAGCGCTAGCCTACGAATGAACCAACAGAGTGCATATGGGTTCTGGTTTACCCCTCGCTCACTAAGCTGCTGGCAGTGTCTGGACTTCAATCGCTGTCATGGAAGAGGTCATGAAGCAAAATAATGGTTTCAGAGGGAACATAGTTCTTTGAAAAGAAACCAATAAATCCATAAATACCAATCTTATATTAAGTAAGTGGAGCTTGCGGATTTGCAGACTTACAAACTCTCTGGAAACATCTGTAGGGGAGGGAGGTGCTAGGTGGCATGATGGGGGGAATGTGATAACACAAAACGTCACAATGGGGATAGTAAGCACCAGTGGACAATCTGTAAATGAAACATTCAATGAAGAATGAATTCACAAAGGCATAATGGCATTGGAATGAACAATGACCTCATCTTGGCCTCCACCAGTTGCTTCCGAGGAATTCTATTTTTGACACACATCTGAAAAGATAGCAAACAATGTACACTGAATTTAAACAACAGAAGATGTATGCAGCAAAATTCATATACAAATGTACCTGTGATACAGTCAAGGATTTCCAAATATACAATAAAGACTAGTGGAAAGTTGTTCTCATGTGTGATGAGAGACTAAAATTCACATTCTTTGGACTCCAATTACTTGTCATTTTGTTGTTGTTGTTGTTGTTGTTATGTGCTGTGGAGTCAGTTCCGATTCATAGCCACCCTGTACAGGGTTTCCAAGGCTGTAAATCTTTAAGGGAGCAGAAAGCCTCCTCTTTCTCCCATGGAACAGCTGGTAGTTTCGAACTGCTGACCCTGAAGTTAACAGACGGATTCGTAACCACTATGTTACCAGAGCTCCTTCTCTTACATTTCAGCAAGTCTTTATTTCAATCTTTCACTGTCATTGTGTCAGTCCTGGAACATTGGCTCCACATGAATAAACATAGAGCACAAAAACAAAACACAAAATATAAACATCAAGTTTGCATTTATCATGCTAAAAACTATATGATACAGTGATTTTTCAATGAAACTAATCAAAAGGTAAATAATGAAACATACTACAGTAAATAATGAAACACACTACAGTGGTTGTTGTTGTTGTTGTCGGGTGCCGTACAGTTGTCAGTTCTAACTCATAGTGACCCTAACGTGTAACACAATGAAACATCACCAGGTACTGAACCATCAACACAATTGGGGTTGTTTGAATCTATTGTTATCGTCACTAAGCCAACCCATCTCGTTGAAGGTCTTCCTCTTTTTTTACTGGTCCTCCACTTTACCAGGCACGATGTCCTTCTCCAGAGACTGGTCCCTCCTGATAACATGTCCACAGTATGAGAAGACAAAGTCTTGCTCCATCTGGCCGTACTTCTTCCAAAACAGATTTTCCTCACTCTGGCAGTACTTGGTATATTTCCTATTCTTCACCAAAAACATAATCCAAATACACTGACTTTTCTTTAGTCTTCCTTATTCATTGTTCAGCTTTCACACTCACATGAGACAACTGAAAATACCATGGCATGGGGCAGGCACATCTTAGTCCTCAAGATGACATCTTAGATTTTCATCACATTAAAGAGGTCTTTCGCAGCAGATTTGTCTAATGAAATACGTTGTTTTATTTCTTGAATGCTGCTTCCACGAGTCTTGATTGTGAATCCAAGTAAAATGAACCATGTGACAACTTCAATCTTTTCTCCAAGTATCATGATATTGTTTATTAGTCCAGTGGTGAGGATTTTTGTTGTCTTTACAATGAAGAGTGATCCATACTGAAGGCTACAGTCTCTGATCTTCCTCAGTATTTCCAGTACACTTTTCTTCCAACAAGCAAGGTTGTGTCAGCTGCTATCACACGTTGTTGGTGTGTGTCCCTCCAATCTTGATGCCACATTCTTCTTCATATAATTTAGCTTGCCAGATTATTTTTAGTCAGCATACAGAATGAATAAGTATGGTGAAAGGATGCAACCCTGATGCCACCTTTCCTGAATTCAAACCATTCATTACCACCTTACTGTTTGAATGAATGCTTTTTGATATATTTACAGGTTCCTCATGAACAAAATTAAGTGCTCTGGAATTCCCATTCTTTCTAATGTTATCCATATTTTTTTATGATCCACATAGTCAAGTGTCTTTGCATAGTCAATAAAGCACAAATAAACATCTTTCTGGTATTCTCGGCTCTCAACCAAGATCTATCTGATGTCAGCAATGATATCCCTTGTTCCACATCCTCTTCTGAATACTGCTTGAATTTCTGGCTGTTCTCTGTCGATATACTGCTGTTTCTGAATTATCTTCAGCAAAATTTAACATGCATGTGATATTAATGATACTGGTCATCGATTTCCGCATTCTCTTGGGTCACCTTTCTTTGGAATGGACACAAATATGGATCTCTTCCAATTAGTTCGCCAGCTAGCAATCTTCCAAATTTCTTGGCTGCCTCCAGCACTGCATCAGTTTGTTGAAACATTTCAGTTTGCATTTTGCCAATTCCTGGAGTCTTGTTTTTCACCATTGCCTCCAGAACAACTTGGATTTCCCTTCAATACCACAAGCTCTTGATCATATGCTACCTCTTGAAATGGTTAATATCAACCATATCCTTTTGGTACACTGACTCTGTGTATACCTTCCATATTCTTTCGATGTTTTCTGCTTCATTCAACAGTTTGCCCATAGAATCCTTCAATATTGAAACCTGAGGCTTGAATTTTTTCTTCAGTTCTTTCAGCTTGAGAAATGTTGAGTGTATTCTCCACTTTTGGTCTACTAATGACTCCAGGTTTCTGTACGTTTCATTATAATGCTTTATCTTCTCAAACTGCCTTTGAGCTCTCTTACTTCATTATTTCTTCCAACTGCCTATCTTCCCTATAGTCAAGAGCAAGTTTCAAAGTCTCTTCTGGCACTCATGGTTGTCTTTCTTTTTTTCCTGTCTTTGAAATGACCTTTTGCTTTCTTCCTGTATGAGTTCTTGATGTCATACCCTAACTCCTCTGGTCTTCAGTCTAATGCATCAAATCTGTTATGACATGTCTTTAAGTTCATGGAGGATATACTCAAGGTCATATTTTGGATCTCATGTACTTATTTTCATTTTCTTCAGCTTCAGCCTGAACTTGCATATAAGCAATTGATGGTCTGTTCCATAGTCTGCCCCTGGCCTGGTTTTGGCTGATAGTTTCTCCATTGTCTGTTTCCACAAATGTAGTCAATTTGATACCTGTGTGTCCCATTAAGGCAAAGTCCACATGTAGAGTCACCTTAAATTCTATCATGTGATCGCCAGCATCATTTCTATCACCAACGTCATATTTTCCAACTAAGGATCCTTCCTCTTTGTTTCCTACTTTTGCATTCCAATCACTAGTAATTACCAATGCAACTTGATTTCATGTTTGCTTATTTTCAGATAGAAGAAGTTGGTAGAATTCTTCAATTTCATCTTCTTTGGATTTATTTAGTGGTTGGTATGTAAATTTGAATAATAGTGGTACTAACTGGTCTTCCATACAGGCATAGAGAGATTATCCTATCACAGAGAGTCAAATACAGGTTATAGGACCTGGTGTAACACTATTTAATAGAATTAAATCTATTAAGTTCTCCCATTTATAGAAGTTGGAAGAACAAATTTGTTTTGGAAGAAGTATGGCTGGATTGCTATTTAAAAGGGACAATGGTAAGACTTCACCTCTCGAATTTGGACATACTATTAGGAAAAACCACTCCCTGGAGAAGGACATCATGTTTGGTAAAATGGAGTGTCAACAAAAAAGAGGAAGACCCCAATGAGATGGACTGGCACAGTGGTAACAACAATGGACTCAAACAGAACCACAGTTGTGAGGACAGCGCAGGAGTGGACGGTGTTTCGTTCTGTTGTGAATGGGGTCACTATGAGTCAGAACTCACTAAAGGCATCGGACACCTACCAACAACAATAGAAGTCCATATAACTTCATTCTCTGTCTGAGCCTTATTAAATGGTTTTACAAACATACATTGTAGCACTGTGATTAAGATTTTCTTTTACACTGGGCAATTGTAATATGGCTTTTTTGTAACTGCATTTGAAAATATTACTTCAACCAAACATTCCCTGAAATTTAGATTTAATTGGGTTTGGTTCGTGTAGGGTTGACACTGACTCATGGCAGCCCGTGTGTGTGTCGTAGAAGAACTGTGTACCATAGAAGAACTGTGTGTCATAGAAGAACTGTGTGTCATAGAAGACACAGGACTTTCAATGGCTGAATTAAAAAAAAATTTTTTTTAGTAGCTTTATGGGCCTTTCTTCCAAAGTGGTTCTTGCGAACTTAAATTTGAACTTGAACTTCCAAACTTCTGGTTAGTTGCCAGGGACTCCTTAACCAGGGCAGAGAGTGAAACACTTCTAGGAGAAACCATATTCCACCAGCTATAGAAACTCAACCTTTCTTGCGAATTAAAAATCTAGGACGCAAAGAAGAAACAAGTCATATTAGGCCAATAAACATATCTCAAGATGCTTAACATCATGATTCATTAATGAAATGCAAATGAAAACCACAATAAGATATTTCACACCCACTAAACAGATATAAAAATAACTGCATAAAAAAGATAACATTAGCAACAAGATGCAGAAACTAGAACTCTCCTATATTGTCGGTGGCTCAAGCTCTTTAGACAGGAGTGTGGGCAAGCTGTTCCTTAGAATCTTAAACATAGAGTTAGCATACAATCCAGTGATCCTACTCCAAAATATATATCCAATAGAAATGAAAATGTATGTCCACACAAAAACATGTACACAAATGGTCAGAGCCGCATCATTGGTAATAGTGGAAAAGGGAAAACAACCCCAATACATGCTGCCACATAGATGAAGCTCAAAATCCATCTGCTACATGAAAGAAACCAGTCACAGATGACCATATATCATATGATTCCATGTACATGATATGTCCAGAATAGGCAAATCTCTAGAGACAAAAAGTCATTCAATGGCTGCCTACGAGTCCTGGTGCTGAACTTCTGGTGTGGCGCTGTAGGATAAACACTGGACTGCTAACTGCAAGGTCAGTGGTTCAAACCCACCAGCTGCTCCTTGGAAACTGACTCAATGGCACTTGACAACAAAAACAACAACAGGGCTGTAGTGAATTGGGGTGCACATAATGGTTAAAGAATACAGTTTCCTTTTGAGGTAACAAAATGTTCTAAAACTGATTTGGGTAATTGTTTTAGACTGAATTGTGTCCCCAAAATAGGAATCAGTGTGAGTGGGTCATGGCTCTTGGTGGTTTGGCAGGTGTGTGATGATTCCCCATGATGTGATCTGATCTGATACACCAAGGGATATGCCACCCGGAATCTTATCCGGACCCAGATCTGATGTCAGGGAGTTTTCCAGGGGAGTGACAAGAGATAAAAAGAGAGTAAAGTGAGCATAAAGGAACTCTGGTAGCGTAGTGGTTATGAATCGGGCTGCTAATCTCACAGTCAGCAGTTCAAAACTACCAGCTGTTCCGCGGGAGAAAGATGAGGCTTTCTGCTCCCGTAAAGATTTACAGCCTCGGAAACTCTGTACAGGGTCGCTATGGGTTGGACCGACTCCACGGCACATAACAACAAGAACAACAACTGTCACCAAGAAAGGAGAGCCAGGAGCGGAGTGTGTCCTTTGGGCCTGAGGTCCCTGCTCTGAGAAGCTCCAAGATCCAGGGGAAGATGGAGCCAAGACCCATGGAGAGTTCCAGGACTGCTGGACCCACAGAGGCTGAAAGGAGACGTGGACCTTCCTCTAGAGCTGATGCTCTGAATGCAGACTTCCAGCCTCCTCAACCATGAGAGAAATCTCTGTTCAAACCATCCACTTGTCATATTTCTGTTCTAGCAGCACTAGGCAACTAAGACAGTGATGGACCCAAAATTCTAGGAATATGCCAAAATATATACTATGAATATAATACTGGATTATATACTCTAAATAACTGTACTGCATGGTGTGTAACGTTTAACTTAAGAAACCAAAAGACTCAAACCCACTGACGTCAACTGAATTCTGACTCACGGAAGTACCATGTGTTACAAAGGCAAATGGCTCTATAGCGTTCTTGTGGCTATAATCTTCATGAAAGCACATACATCACCTGACCTTTCTTACGCAGCACTTTTGGGTAGACTCAACCCACCAACCTTGAGGTTAATGGTGGTGGTGGTGGTGGTGGTGGTAGTTATACGCTATGGAATCAGTTTTGAGGCTGTAAATCTTTACAGGAACAGAAAGCCTCATCTTTCTCCTGTGGAACCGCTGGTAGTTTGCAACTGCTGACCGTGAGATTAGATTAGCAGCCAGGCTTGTAACCACTACAGTCAAGACAAACTGAGCCATACAGGGACCTACATCTTAATAAAGGTGATTTTTGATGTTTTTTTTTTTTTAAGGTAGGTCATATTAAGGGGATGTTGTTAGGTGCTGTGGAGTCGGTTTCAACTAATAACCTATGACCCTATTATGTACAACAGAACAAAACCCTACCTGACTTTGTACACCCTCACAAGTATTGTTACATTTGAGCCCATTATTGCTGCCATCTCGTTTGAGGCTCTTCCTCTTTTTCGCTGACCCTTCACTTTACCAAGCATAATGTCCTTCTCCAGGGACTGGTCCCTGCTAACAACATGTCCAGAGTTGGAGAAACCAAGTCTCGCCATCCTGGCTTCTAATAAGCATTCTGGCTATACTTCTAAGACAGATTTGTTTGCTCCTCTGACAATCTTCTTTGTCAACATCATAATTCTTGTAAGGGTTGTTGTTGTTGTTGTTAAGTACCATGGAGTCAGTTCCGACTCATAGCGACCCTGTACAGGGATTCTGAGGCTGTAAATCTTTACGGGAGCAGAAAGCCTCATCTTTCTCCTGAAGAACAGCTGGTAGTTTCGAACTGCTGACCTTGGGGTTAGCAGACCAATTCGTAACCACTATGCTACCAGAGATCCTTCTTGTAAGGGTACACCTACAAAAAGTTGAATTTCTCTTAATGGCATCCTACCCTCGACAGTTACTTCCCCGTAACATATCACTACTGTTGTTAAGTGTCATTGAGTTGATCCCGACCCATAGCGACCCTGTATAGGGTTTCCAAGAAGCAGCTGGTGAACTTGAACCACCGACCTTGCAGCTCAAACAACTTTGCAGTCCCAAAAATATTCGTGGTCCTGTATATGCAAGAGCGAGTATATAACAAAGGCAAACTGATTTCCTCCTCAAATAGCAGTTGAAGCCATCTGCCTCACATTGTTATAAAACTAAAGGGAAACCCTTGTAGGGTAGACAACCTCCGCACATGTAGTATGTTGGCCAACAGCTAGGTCCTGGGGTCCCACCATATATCCCAATTCATTCAAAGAAACTGACTTTGGAGACATTTCCCCACAAAATATTCTTCTCTGCTTTAATAAAGTTCTCTAGATTCAAGAATAAAATATCTTTTGGAGAAAAAGTCAGTGAAGAACTAAAAAGGAATGGGTTATTAACAGAGGAGGTAATATTTTATTCAAACAAATCATTTACTCCACTTAGGCCATGCTAATCAAGACCGTAGAAGAATTTCTGCTTTTGAGTTATGGAGTTGGAGGAAAATACTGAAAGTGCCATGGGTTGCCAAAAAAACCAATAGATCCGTTTTGGAAGAAGTACAGCCAGAGTGCTCCTTGGAGGCCATGATGGCCAAACTTCGTCTCTCATACTTCGGACATATTGTTAGGAGGGACCAATCACTGGAGAAGGATATCATGTTTGGTAAGGTGGAGGGTCAGAGAAAAAGAGGAAGACCCCCAACAAGATGGATTGGCCAAGTGGCAGCATCGATGGATTCAAGTGTGGCAACAATAGTGAGGTTGGCCCAGGATTGGGCAGTGTTTTGTTCTGCTGTGCATAAGGTCGCTATGGGTTGGTACCAACTCAATGGCACCTAACAACAACAATAAACATTTGTACAGCTGGGAGTCCTGGCACTGTAGTACTACAGGAGAAGCACTGGACTGCAAAGTTGGTTTGGACCGCAAGGTCGGTGGTTCAAACTCACCAGATGCTCCTTGAAACCCTATACAGGTTTGCTAGGAGTCGGAATCGACGTGATGTCATTTAACACCAACAATCGTCGGTACATGGAGGTGGGCTACTAATTGCAAGGTCAGCAGTTCAAATTTACCAGGCCCTCTGTGGAAGGAAGATGAGGCATTCTGCTCCCATAAAGATTTACAAGCTAGGAAAGCAAGGTTGAGTCGCTATGAACCAGAACTGACTCAAAGGCACATGGCTACTACCAGAAATCATCTATACAATGTAGGAGATTTAAATTTTAAATGTCAATTTAACTGAACATTTTACAAGTAAATACACAGATAACACACTGCTGAGTACATCTCTATTTCTCCACAAAGTTTAGCAGAGTGTGTTCTATGGGAACTAGTTCCTACTATGTGCCAGACACAGAGCATAGAATGGAGCTATGTGTAGGATTCATTCCATAAAACCATCATAAAGTTACACATTATAGATGATCCTACTTGGGACTGCCATCCTTTGACCTACATAAGATTTCCATAGAAACACATTCTTATGTTTATTACCACTGAAGTACTGCAACCAACACTGACACCCTGTGGAGTGAGGCTGGGAAATCAACTCTTGCTAAATCAGCAAAGGCTGTGGATAAGCAAACCACAAGATCACACGTCGGAAGGACAAGGAACTTTCCGCGTCTTTTCCTGATGATGTATATATTAAGCAATGAAAATTTGCATTATGATACTTACACACACTACAGCATGTAATACACTGTTCTTTTATATTCCAGATTCTATATTGTAGTTCTCTGCCAGAAAGGGAGGAAGGAGAGAGAATGGGTTGAGGGGGAAACTGGAGGAGGGGGAAAGAAGGGGGGAAAAGATGAAGAGAGGGAAGAAAGGAAGAACGTGAAGAGAAAAAGAAGGAACATGTAGGAAGTACAAATTCATGAAACCCACTAATGGTTCATGGTCTGCAGCTGGAAAAACACTGCTTGTACCAGTTATTAAATAAATATAACTGGTATCTCAGCATTTGGGATCCATTGGCCTCATCACAGAGCCCACCACCTATAATCAGCTGGCCTAAACCAGAGTGGAGCAGCTTAATACAGACAGCGTTCTACCAGGATGCTGGCCTACCTCACACGGTATGCTTTGAGTTGGTTAGCTCTCTCCCTCAAAAAATAGGTCTAAGAATTAAGGGGTGGAAATGGGAGTGGTCCTCTGACTATCAGCTCACTATGAGTAACAGGTGACATGGAGGCTCTGGTGTTCAAGGAAAGAATGTTTCCATAATAGGGAGATACCAATGGCCCCAGTGAGTTGGAAGACAGAACTACCATCTGGCCTTTTGGGGTTCCTCAAGTCACTGAGTTAACAGGCAAACAAGGACGATCCTCTGCTAGTTGGGTAAGAGGAAAGTGGGTTCTGCCTCTAGGGGCGGGGGGGTAGGAAAATCTGTGGCTGCAACCGCATGAGTTGATTTTTCGTGGTGTCTCTTGGTATTCCAGTCTCCAGGAGTGAAAGTTAATGGAAAACCACAAAAGCGAAATCAAAGAAACACTGAGGTTATTAAGCTGTTCAGGTACAGAACACATCCAGTGTGGTCCTGGCAGAGGGCAATGAAAACGTGGAATAAGTAATATGAAAAGAAAGATACATCAAGTACAGCCAATCAAGCGTCCAGTTAGAGAAACATGCATGATAGTAGTTAGACATTACTTCGTGTGTGTGTGCGTGTATAGGAAGGAAACAGGTATAAATTCTTCTCTTTTGTCTCTTTCATGCAAGTTTTGTTGAAACTTAACTTTGACTTTGAGCAACAATTCAAGAGGGACTGTGATGGGATTTCAGGCTGAATTAACAAAGCCCAGGAAAGAAAAATGTGATTGTCTCAGAGATGGGTACAGCGATTAATGAGACTTTATGTCTCCTCCTTTGGGGGAACAAGTAAGAACATCTGTGAGGCTGAAACACTGAGTTTTATTTTTTTTCCTTGTTGTTGTGTAGAAATTCACCTATGCGAGAAAGGCGGGATATCGTTGCTGAGATTTAAAGGGGTGGGATGGAGCTGTTGTCTCTCAGCTCCAGCTGAAGGACGAAGAAGGAGCAGCTCGGTCCCATGGAATTCCTACTGATTTCTGGTTCCAGATGCACCCCAGTTCTTATTCTTCACCCCAGCATCACCAGATCCTGAGCTGTCCTGCGCAGCAGCTGAATCAGGTTTGCAGTTTTCTTTACACTTCTATGCCCTCAGAAACACCAGGATCATCCACTCTTCCGAGATCGTGTTTTTTCGTTTTATGGCGCCACACCTCACAGACCTGGTGTGGCACTGTGAATTTATGTGCTGGACTGCAAATTTGGTTTGAATAGCAAGGTCAGCAGTTCAAGCTCACCAGTCGCTCCTCAGAAACCTTATACAGTGTACCTCTGGGTCACAAGGTCGGCAGTTCAAGCTCACCAGTTGCTCCTCAGAAACCCAATACAGCGTAGCTATGGGTCACAAGGTCGGCAGTTCAAGTTCACCAGTCGCTCCTTGGAAACCCAATACAGCGTAGCTATGGGTCAGAACCAACTCACCAGCACCTAACAACCACCACCATTTCCTACTGTACTAGAGTTTCCTAGTTGTGATCTCTAAGGAAGCAGACTGTCCCATCTGTTTCCTGCATAGTGGTACCTAAGATGTTAAAAGACAGTCAGGTGTCATTGTATTAAGCCAGGTCACAACCAAAAATTCTACAATAGCAAAGGTGGTTCGTGCAGAGCCAATGGAAAGTCTCCATGTTGAGGAACTCTCATGTTCTACTTAGCACATGAACCCCTGACTCCCAAAGCAGCTGAGGAATAATTCCTGCTGTTCCCAATGCGGACCATAGGAAACTCAAGGCTGGTACCACACATATCTGCTTATAACACTCACAGGATACCTCTGATGAGAGAGAGAGATTAGAATCTTCCAACTTGATCCAAGGAACAAACTCAAGAATGCTTCAGGGAAGACATACTGCTTAATTTCTCAAAAACCACTCACTTAATCCATCTATTAAGTAACTAAAGAAATAACAATGATTCAGTAGTTTCTGGGAAAACCCATCAGAGGTGCCAGCCAATGTGTGTCACTGGCTGGAGGTCACCGCGGTCACCAGAACATGGAGATGCATTCTGATTCTGAGATCGTGCCACTGAGAGTACAATGGATGGAAATGATGGATTCATGTGCAAACTGACCCCCACCCTAGAGCCAGGTGGTGTTTTGCTGTTTTTCCACTGACAATCCCAGTACAATTTTAGAGGGCTTCTGTGGGATATCTCCAAACGTCACAAACTCTTTTGTCCTGGGCAAACAAGAATGGAAATCTAGATACAAGTCACCTTACCAGTTAAAATGGTAATGAAAACAACAGAAATTAGGAATAGGGAAGTGCTCATAAAAAAGTTCAAATTGCCTAAAAATGAACATTTTTTACTCAACTTTATTAAACGTTCAACATTAGACTCCAATTAATATCACTGGTTTTTAGGAACAAATGTGTCGACAACTGCTAAAAACAGTTCCTTATAATGAAAGCTAAAAATTTTACAGCATGTTTTACAGATCCGAAAACAGATTTAAATATATATGGTTGCCTTTCTATCCACTGGGTAACAAAAACTGGAGAAAAAAAAATTCTTTTTAAGGTTTACAGAGCAGATATCATCAGTCTTAAATTCAACAAATTATATACTCCATTTTTTTCCCCATGATTGCAACCCCACTCCCCACACCCCTGTGTAACATCAGTTACCCCTTATTCTTGTTTTCATTCCATCTTCTTTTCCAACTCTTCTGGATTTTGCCCTTATGTAAATGCTGCCATTTTGATTTTGACCAGTTGATCGTTGCATGGTGTGCTTAGCTCACCGGTTTTGTTGTTCCCCTTATATATCTATCTACTGCTTGGTAGTGTAGTGGTTACGAATCGGGCTGCAAACCTTAATGTAAGAAGTTCGAAACTACCAGCTGTTCTGCGGGAGAAAGATGAGGCTTTCTGCTTCCATAAAGACTTACAGCCTCGGAAACTCTGTACAGGGTCGCTAAGGGTCAGACGGCACTTAACAACAACAACTGCTTGGCAGGAAATTAAGTCACAAGGATGGGTTTACTTCTAGACCTAAAGGATGACCAATGGCCACAGTCTCAGGTTCCTCCAGTCTCTTTCTGACCAGTAGACACAATCTTTTTTTTATGATTTGGAGTTTTGTTCTACATTTTCTCCCACTCTATCCAGGACCTTCTAATCTGATCCTTATCTGAACAGTTGGGAGTGGTGGGCAGGCACCATCTAATTCTGGGTTCAGGGATGTGGACACTGATGTCCACATGTTCCATTAGTTCACTGGAATTTTTATAATTCTTCTTTCCTCCGTGTGGGAAGAGACCAATAGATGTACCTTAGAAGACCACTCACAAGCTTTTAAGATCCCCATCGCTACTCACCAAATTAGGTCACAGAACATTGTCTTTGTGGACTACACCGTGCCAACTGACCTTGGTGTCCCCTGAAACTACGGGTTTGAGCCCCCAGACCCAGCAAGTGATTCTCTCCAAGAGTGGTAATATCTAAGAAGTCTGAAGAATCCTGGTGTTGCACTACAGGCTAAGCACTGAACTGTTAACTGCCAGACCAATGGTTTGAACTTACCAGTTGCTTCTTGGAAATCCCATACAGGGTAGCTGAGTCAGAAACAACTCAACAGCAAGAAGTCTGAAAACCATTTTTATGATCATCACATTATTAGGTGAGAACATCGGTGAATGATGGAAGTCTTACAATGACAATTCCACCAAATGTCACCATAGGTCCCTTTGGGTCATATACACATTTGATGGATTCTCCACTCTGTAGTTATTCACTGTGAGTGTAATTTCGGTTGGGCAAAATGGGACTAGTGTGCCTGTGGCCCCAAGGGATGGATGGCATTGTTGTTATGTGCTTTGGGGTCAATTCCGACTCACAGTGAGCCTGTATGGGTTCCCGAGGCTGTAAATCTTTACAGGAGCAGAAAGCCTCATCTTTCTCCCGTGGAACAGCTGGTAGTTTCGAACTGCTGTGGTTCACAGCCCGTTTCGTAACCACTACACTACCAGAGCTTATCCTTAAGGGATGGCATAGAAGACGTAAAAGACTTACATGCCCTTCTTCCCACATGGCAGGGTCCACATCACACCAAATTACAGGCACATTTTAGAGCTGGGAAGTAGCCTACATGGCACCTAGTACAAACTACTACAGGTGAGGACACTGAGGCTCAAAGAGGATTACTAACTTTATGATCAAAATCAGAGTAGCGAGCAGACTAAATGAGGATATCAAGTCCCATCGCCCAGACTTCCCGATTAGAGAGCTTTCTCCCCCATCATGGTACTTCTTTGTCAGACTCCCCAGGAACCTCACACATTCCTTACACACACACTAGCAGAGTAAGTAAAAGAAAAGCTTTCCACTTGTAGAAGAAAAGAAAAACTGGTTTAAATTTAAAAATGCCTGGCTAACTTCCGGGGCCTACAAGTTGGTTCTGATGTGAAGAGCAAGTCTTTTCTTAGAATGACTGGGTAATCATGAAATATATTCAAACCATGTGCTCCATCTAGTGGATTAATGGAAGAGCCTCAGGATGAAGTACACATTTTTAATACTATTCAGTTCACACTGAAGGAGTGAATCCTGGTGTGGCACTGCAGGATAATACTCTGGTCAGGTTGAGCTGAAAGATTAGCAGTTCAAACCCACGGAAGCTCCTTAGAAACCCTAGACAGAGTTGCTATGATTCGGAACCGACTTGACGGCACACAACAGCAACCCCAAACAGTGTCACTAAATAAGAGATCATAAAGATCACACACTTTCCAGAGCTAGGATAAATTCATCCCAACTAGTTAAAAAGAAACACCAATCTTGCTTCTTCTCCCATCCTCCCAGTTTTCCCATCTTAAATAAAGAGCCAACCAGCTTGGTCATTTCCTAAGTGATCAGCATGAGAGTGCTAAGGGGACATCCATCCAGCAGGTGTCCTTCGGATCTGACTTGGAAGCTCAGGAAGATTTGCTAACCCCTTTAGAGTAATGCACTTACTAATCCTCAGTTTATAGTCTCTGAAAGAAAAGAAGTGTGGGAAACCCTGCTCACACGTCACATAGAATTCCTGGCTCTGCAAGGTTCTGACCCTGCCATCTTGAGCAAGTCACTGATAATGTCCTTCAGTTCCTCCTCTGTAAATGTGGACAGAGGACTGACGGGGAGGACACAGAGAGAGGACACACTCAGGAGACCCCTTAGCACACTTCCTGGACTCCCCAAGCACTCCACAAGGCAGACAGATAAGAGAGACAGAAAGGTGTATCTAAGTAGGCTCACTCCTCCAACTGATGTGTCCAAAAGGTCCCTGGATGATGCAAACGGGTTGAACTCAGCTGCTAACGGAAAGGTTGGAGGTTCGAAACCACTCAGTGGCCCCACTGAAGAAAGACCTAGAGATCTATTGGTGGTGTTGTGGTTATGTACCATGGAGTTGGTTCCGACTCATAGCGACCCTGTATAGCGTTTCCAAGGCTATACATCTTTAGGGGAGCAGAAAGCCTCATCTTTCTCCCACGGTATGTCTGGTAGTTTCAAACTGCTGACCCTGAGGTTAGCAGCCTGACTTGTAGCCACTACGCTACCAGCCAGCCAGCGAAAGCCCTATGGGGTGCAGCTCTACTCGGACACATTTAGGGTCACCCAAGTCAGAATCACTTCTATGGCCATGGGTTTGATTTCTCCTTGCTTTTTTGGTCTCTTTTACCTCTAAATTTCTATGAGTAAATGGGAGGACAAATGGGGAGCTGAGATGCTAAGACACATGGAAATACATAATAAGAAGGAACTGCCCTTCATTCATTGTGGCCAGACATAGGAGATAAACCCAGGAGTTGTGGCGTACCAAGTAGAAGGCACATTGTAAACCCACACTGTAAACACACTTGGATTTTACTCAAGAATCCATCAGATTATCTTTCCATTATCCCAATAAACCACATTCGCACATGACTCTAAAATAACCCATTTCCTTAAAAAAAAAGAAGATTTTTAAATAAAAGTGAGTTTCTGAACCTACCTCAGCTTCACCTTTTGTATGTCAACTGTCCCATCCATATTCATCTAAGACTTGTATTTTAAATGCTGAAGAAGCAAATTCACTACCATCTATTATGAACCATTTGTCGTAACTCAATTTTAAGGGAACAGATTGAATATGAGCATCCTCAACTTCAATCAAATGATTTACCATAAATTAACACAAAGCATGAACGAACACTGAGAGGCCGCCGACCGTGCTCTCTTACCTCAGCATCTCTTCTTCCTTTTGATATAGTAATACAAGTTTTAGTGGCCTACATGGCCACTCAGCCAAAGAAGACATTTCCCAGCCTCTCTTGTGGTTGGATGTCAGAGAATGCTGTGCAGATCCTCCTCTCCTAAATCTCCAAGAAGGAAGTGTTATATTTCAAATGGCAGAGCAAAAAGATATAAGGAGCCTGAGGACTCTAAATGTCAGTCATCAATAGGCCCTAGACTGCTTATACTTAAGACTATTATGGGAAAAAATTAACAAAATTTCTGCAAGACAGCCTAACAAGGCTAAGGGTGCCTTAAAAGAAAATAAAAGAGTCCAATAAAAGCCTTCTGAGTAAAGTACCCTAACAAGACTGGTATGGCACTGTAGGATAAGTATTGGGTGTTCAAACCCACCAGCTACTCCTCAGAAACCGGATACAGGGTTGCTATGAGTCAGAACCAATTCCAGGGCACTTAACAACAAGAAAACAGCTGGTGAGCTCAAACCACCCACCTTGTGGTACAAACTGACCACAGTAACGTCAAGGGCATTACCCTACAGTGCCACACCAGGACTTCATTAAGACAAGCTTGTTACTGAGTGCACTTGTCTGCAGCCATCCACTGATAACAGAGACATGTTTAGTTTTGTTTTGTTTGGAATAAACCTGTGCATGTGTGAACTGGGACCCTAGTAGCAATACTTTTTGACTTACCCTCAATCAAGAACTCTCAAAACTCAATAAAGGAATAAAAAGCAATATAAAAATGGGAGAAAAAAAAACCAAGCACTTGAACAGACATTTCATCTAAAATACAAAAAGCGATTGCAATAAAGGAAGTTTCATATCATTAGTAATGCAGGAAACCTCAATTAAAATGCAATGAGATACTTCTATACCCTACTAGAATGGGTACAATTAAAGACTGACCATACTTAGTGTGAGGCTACTGGTGTGGTGCTGTAGGATTCAGCACAGGACTGCAAACCACAAGGTTCAAACCCACCAGCTGCTCCTTGGAAACCCTATACAGCCTAACTGTGAGTTGGAACCAACTGGACAGCACATAACAACAACATACTTAGTGTTGGTGAGAGTGAACTTTCAAACATGATTAATGGGAACATAACTGCAAAGCCATTTGAACTACAAGGTCAGTGGTTCCAGCTCACCGGCTGCTCCTTGGAAACCCTATACAGGGTCGCTACGGGCCAGAACCAACTCGATGGCACTGAACAACAAATTGCTACAACCACTTTGAATAACAGTTTGACTGTTGTTGTTGTTTTAAGTTAAACATAAACCAACCATATGACCTAGCCAGTCTACTCAACATTCATCCAAGAGGAACCTAAACATATACCCAAACATTTGTATATAAATGTTCATGGTAACTTCATTTGTAAAAACCCAAAATAGAAGAAACAAGTCAAATGTTCATCAACAGGTGAATAAATAAATTACAATATTTCCATATAACCAAATCAGGAGTCCTGATGTGGAACTATGGGTTAATGCACTGGACTGCAAAGTCAGTTTGAACGGCAAAGCTGGAAGTTCAAGTTCCCCAGCTGCTCCTTGGAAACCCTCTACAGGGTCGCTATGAGTCAGAATCGATGCGATGGCACTTAACAACAACAACAAATATTATCAAATATTGGTTGGTCGTGGTTGTATGCCATCAAGTCAGTTTCGACTTATAGTGACCCTGTATAGGGTTTCCAAGGCTATAAATCTTTAGGGGAGTAGAAAGCCTCATCTTTCTCCACAGGAATGACTGGTAGATTCAAACCACTGAAATGCAGTTAAGCAGCAGCCCAATGCATAACTGACATACATAACAATATGAATGAATCTCAGAATAACTGTTCCAAAAAGGCAAAAAAAAAAAAAAAGAGTTTATACTATATGATTTCATTTTTATAAAACTAATTTATAGTGACAGGAAGTCAATCTGTGGCTATGTAGGGATCAGAAAGGTGCCCAAAGGAACAGAAAGAACAGTTACAAGGCACAAGGACCCTTTTGGGGACTACGGTATGTTCATTATCTGGAATACAGTGATGGTTCTACAGGGTTCTACAGAGGTCAAAAGGTATCAAATTGTATGTCATCAATATGTACAATCGAATGTACGTCAATCATCCTCAACAAAGCTAGTTAAAGGGTCAAAGCAGGCTTTAGGGCATCAGACTATGAAATGTACACCCAACTTATTTCTGCTTGAATCAATCTAATTCAAGCCCTGATTGGAAGTTATCAAAATGCCTATTCTTTATAATGAACAAGAAACAAATACTAAGCCACTTTACCTCCAAGCAAAACTGACTTCTAGACAAAGGAAAGAGGAACGTTACTTCACCCTCTAGTCTTGGTGCGGCACTATAGGCTAAGCACTGGACTGTTAACCACAAGGTTGTAGATTCAAACCTACCAGCTCCTCCTTGGAATACAGGAGCAATACAGGGTCACTAGGAGTTGGAATTGACTTGACAACACTTAACAGCAAGGGGCTTTAAGGAAGGCACAGGTAGTGATACCGAGCACCAGTTAGAAAGCCAAGGTTCTCTGAATTCCACTATGAGACTTTCTCAAAACACAATGAAAAACTACTCACAAATATCTACTGGCTGTCTTACGAGCAATGCACATTTGGTGTGCGACACTAATTACTATTTGACATCCTCCTCCCTCTGAATGATTATAATACATAAAAAGAGTCACTGAACTTTTAATCCACTTGATTTATGTCTACTTACTTTCCTTGAGAATTTCTAAATAAAAATTTCTGCCATGGCATTTACAATATCCAACATGGAGAACAAAAGCTTTCAGGAAACATCTTTTTCAGATTAATTTTTTTTAATGCATTATTTAAAAAACAACATCTGTTTGGGCATTAGATCAAGTCAATGTAATGCTTTACTTTTGAAGTCAGAAAATTTATTGTTTTGTACACACAATAATTACATCAATAAACGAACTCTCCAATACATATGATAGGAGTCTTAAAAGTATAACACTCCAGCTCACAAAATAAACCCTGTAATTTATGGGTGTTAAGATGGCTCTACAACCAAAGTCTTAAATGACATTATTGCCAACCATGATTCATGGGAAGAAAAAAACTGCTCTTCATTTCTCAACACTTGAGGGCTGTTTTACTTTTAACTATGAAAAGCAAACCCCCTCTCAAGTTAAACTGTGGGAAAATGTTACAAAGAAAGCTTGGCAGAGAGTCATACACATAACAATAAGAAATAATAGTGGCTCTATAAAATGATGCTGCCAGAATATCATTCTTTCTCAGTAGAATCTAAACTGGATGGTAGAAGAGGAGATAACTCATTCTCAGTCCTGGTGTGGAGTATGTAGGATAACACACTGGACCGAATATCAGCAATTCAAACTCATCAACCGCTCCTCGGAAAGCCGATACAGGGTTACTATGAGCCAGAACCAACTCAATGGCACTTAACAACAATGTATCATTTCTAGAAGGGTCTTAGGAGCCCTTGTGGTGTTGTAGGGTAAGCACTGAACTGTTAACCACAAGGTTGGCAGTTCAAACCCACCAGTCACACTGTGGCTTGCTCCTATAGAGATTTACAGCCTCTGGACAGGGTCATTAAGTCAGAATCAACTCGGTGGCACTTTGGTGGTTTAAGACAAGGGTCTTTCTTAGAGGAACAGAAGAGTTTCCTAATCTGTGTTGTTGTTGTTAAGTACCGTGGAGTTGGTTCTGCCTCATAGCGACCCTGCATAGGGTTTCCGAGGCTGTAAATCTTTATGGGAGCAGAAAGCCTCATCTTTCTCCTGTGGAATGGCTAGTAGTTTCAAACTGCCGACCTTGAGGTTAGCAGCCTGATTCGTAACCACTTTGCTACCAGAGCTCAAGAGGTGAATTCAGCCCATTCTTGGTTAAGAGATGCTGAGTGTTTGCTTACCTCCACATCTGTGGCATCGTCAGCACACCTTTAAGGAAACTGAGCACCACGGCAGCTTTATAACCAATTCCTGTCTGGAACTGCCTCACACCAAACCCACTGCCGTGGAGTGGCTGGAGGCTCAGAGCGGAACAGCTCCACAGGGTTTCCTAGACGGGAGCAAACAGTCTCATGTTTCTCCCGTGGAGTAGCTGGTGGGTTCGAGCCGCTGGCCTTTTGGTTAGTAGTCCAATGCTTAATCCACAGCACCACCAGGGCTCCTTATTTGTGTTAAATACTGTCGAGTCAGTTCCAGCTCATAGTGACTCTGTAATGGGTTTCTGAGGAGCAGCTGGTGAGCTTGAACCACTGACCTTGCGGTTCAAACTGACTTTGCAATCCATCCACAGCACCAAAATGCTAAGGAATCAATACATGCAGTATCGCTACCTCAGGCTGGAGTCAGGCAGTGCTGGGTTTGAAGGGGCCCAGCACCACCACTAGCATGGAACCCTGAGCAGGTGACATCAGCTCTTTGAGGCTCAGACTTCTCATCTGTTATAGTCCCTCCCTCCAGCATATGTTGTTGTTGTTGTTAAGTGCCATCGAGTCGGTTTCAACTCATAGTGACTCTGTATAGGGTTTCCAAGGAGCAGGTGGTAAGTTTGAACCACCAACCTTGTGGTTCAAACAGACCTTGAGGTTCAGTGCTTTATCCTTAAATACTCCTTAAATACAAGCCGGAGTCCTGGTGTGACGCTGTAGGATAAGCACTTGACTGCTAACCACAAGATCAGTGGTCCAAACCCATCAGCTACTCCTTGAAACCTTCTACAGGGTTGTTATCAGTCAGAACAGACTCAACAGCACACAAAAACAATGACAAACTTCAAGTTGGTGTTATATAGTTCTGCTTACATCACAGTCGGCAGCAGAAACATTTACAGGGATTGCTGACACTTGACTCATACATTTTAAACTGACGTTGAGTTTTTAGTAAACTGAAGACATATCACCATTATTATTGTTATGCCATTGAGTTGGTTCCAACTCACAGAGACCCTAGATAGGGTTTCTGAGGAGCAGCCAGTGGGGTTGAACTGTCAACCTTGCGCCATACCAGTACTCCTAAAAATATCAGTCAGAAATATATAAGTTTCAGAAAAAGGTACACATTGTATAAAAATTGTACTTCAAAACCAAATCCAACTTTTTGTACCAGAGAATTACAGCATAAATCATTCAAACCACCATCAACAACAAACCCTCATAGTGACTCCCTGTAGCATTTCTGAAGCCGTAAATTTTACAGGAACTGGGGTTCAAATCTACCAGCTGCTCTTTCTTCCAGAGCAGCTGGTGGATTTGAACTGCTGACTTTGCAGTTAGCAGTCTAATGCACAACCCACTGTACCCCATAATTTATGCATTCTTCCACCAAACATCTACAGACAGCTCCTACTGCACTCCAGAAAAAGACCTTTTCCCACCCGAGAGGAGTCCAAGAAAATTAGGAGGAGGGAAAGGAGACAAACAGCATTAAAATATAATGAATCCGAATAACCTCTCCCTGCTCCACTCTGGCCCACATGGCATGATGAAATGTGACCATCTTACCAAGGCTGTGGTCTAACAAAAGATAGCTTGATTCCTTTAAAGCAAACTAGAATGGAAACTGGTTTGGTGGCCCATTTGTTCCAAACAAAACTTCAGAGCTGGTTTTCAGGCTCCTAAGCATTCCAGCAATATCCAAAGTAAGTCTAAGAGAAGCATCCAGAAGCTTCTAAGAGCCATCATTCAACAGTATAAGGAACATCTTTGAACGGAGTCAAGGAGGACAGTCAAGGTGAAAATCAACCACTCTTAGCTATATTTTCCCCAGGTCTTTCTATAATCTTCTATACTTTTCCAATTTTCTACAATAAATTAAAAACAAAAAACAAGCTATATCCCCTAAAGGCACCATTCCCATAGAGGTGCCCCTGGCATACTTTCAACTCATCAGGTGATGGATGGGGGCCAACAGGGTCACCACAAGAAACACAGTGGCTCTAAGAATTCTCTGGTGGTCCTTTATTGACAGTCTGCCGTATTCAGGAACGATTCTGTCTTAGCCAATAATTCTAGCAACTTGCCAGGTAACTACTACCTCCGTTTTACAAATGAAGTCACCAACACACATGAAACTGCTTGAGACATCGCAAGATTTGGTGAAGCAGAAATCTGTGCCCAGGTATGTAAGTCTCCACTAAATGTGCTCATTTTTTTCTGCACCTCCATGCCTGGCAATTAAGACCTGTTTGAGTTTTTGTCCAGCCTCCTTTTTCTGCATATCAGCTGTCCCCTCACAGTCCTCTGATGAAGTGGTACAGTTTCCAGTTTTCTGAGTGCTCCTTGGAAGCCAGGATGGCCACACTTCATCCTTCATACTTTGGACATATTGTCAGGAGGAACCAGTTACTGGAGGATAGCATGTTTGTTAAGTGGAGAGTTGAAGAAAAAGAGGAAGATCCCCAACAAGATGGATTGGCACAACTGCAGCATCAATGGGTTCAAATGTAGCAACAATTGTGAGGTTGGTTCAGGACCAGGTAGTGTTTCATTCTGTTGTGCATAGGGTTGCTACGAGTTGATGCCAACTTGATGGCACCTACCAACAACAATGAATAGATCTCCCATTAAAAAAGGAAGAGGCCCAAAATATCTAAACTTTATTATTATTATTATTATTATTAAACATTTTATTGTGGTTTGGGTGAAAGTTTATAGAGCAAATTCGTTTTCCATTCAACAACTGACTTACACACATTTCGGTTCACAGTATCAGCTGCAATGTCCCCAAGTAACAGTGCTCTTCCCACTTCCTGCCTGGGTCCCCATTTCCAATCACCCACGTTTCCTGCCCCTTCCTGCCTTCTGCATTTTGTTACAGGGCAAATGCTGATGTGCCAACCTTTGATGAAAATGTATTAACATCTATATGTTATTGTTTCACAAGGATTTACATTTTCAAATATATTACTCTCCACTCACTATGTGATACAAAGTTCCGTCAGCTCAATAGGACTTTTAGGCAAAATGAAGAAACTTGGGAAGAAAGAATCCAGTCTTCCACTTCCTGTAGAAATCAAACCACTTTTAGAGCTGCCCTTAGGATAAACCACCTTTGGGACCAGCTGGGGGACTCATGCCCTCCCTGTGTCACAGACCTCTGAAGGGTCTCCCCTGTGGGCAGCCCTTCCCTGCATCAGCATCCTGGACGGACCCTCCCCTGGTTACATAAGGGATAAGGGTCATAGTGCCATAATCCTCTACATCTGGGTCCTGGAACGTCAGGTCCTATAGCTTCTGTCACTTACAATGTACAATCCAGGAACAAGGAATTCAAGGACTCTTGGGATGTGGGGGAGAAATGTCAGGTAGTTACACAAATATTGTTGTTGTTAAGTGCGGTCGAGTCAGTACCAACTCATAGCAAGACTGTATAGGGTTTCTAAGGAACGGGTGGTGAGCTTGAACCGCCAAACCTGCTATTCAAACAGACTTTGCAGTCTAGCGCATTAATCCACAGAGCCAAATAGGATCCAAGAAATAGATGAGACAGATAAAATGTGTATTCACACATGAAACTCTGATTATTCTATAATATGGATGAACCATGAAAATACTGTGCTAAAATTCAGTCACAAGCAGACAAATATTATATGATCCCACTTACAGGAAATAGCTAGGACAGGCAAGTATAACTCAACCGAAGTTAATCCGTGGTCACCAAGGGTAGGAAAGAGGGGAGAAGAGGAGTCACTGCTCAGGGGGGTCTGGGTTTCTGTTAGAGGTGAAGAGGAAATCTGGGAACGAATAATGTAACACATGTAACTATGGATACCAAATCGTCCTTGTGAGAATCAGGGAAGCCAGAACCTTGTCTACAACTTGGGTCTACTATGTTCCTACCAGAAGAATGTTGACAAAGTTTATAATGTGTTCTATACATATTATCACAATAAAAGGGGCAATTTTAGAAAATAGAGTGTGATTGCCAAGGGCTGTCTCTATTAAGGCTGAGAGAAAGGAAAAGGAGCTGAGAATATCCCAGGAGGAATTTGGGGGTTAAAGTAGGGAAGTGGTAATTATAGTGGAGAACCAATTCCTTTACCCTTGGCACTTTTATCTCTTATCTTATCCAGTCCCTTCCAGACTCAGCTCAAATCTTCTTTGAAGTGCTCCCATCTGCTCTACTGTAGATGAGACAATACTGCTGTGACCACCTCCACATGGACCAGGAGTCCCTCCGGGCAGGCTCCTATACTGCCTAACACCAGAGGCCTCTCATAAACATTTGCTGAATGAATGAATGAATGAATGTGAGCCACTTACTTACCATTTACATTTAATTACCATGTAACCCAATTGTGATTCTTATTTATATGACAGATTAGCCCTGCTATAAATGGATTTGCTAACAATAGCTCAGGGAGGTCCTGTCTTGGTTTGCTGGTCACAAAGCAAGTTCAACTGCTCATGCAGCATTGCTGAACATTCACAACTGGAATGCTGGGGGCCACCCTGATTGTCAACTGCCCCAAGTTTTATTCAGCACAATGATCTTAAACACATACACTGGGAGAAGAAACCAGCCAGCCCTCCTGGAATTGTTTCTGTCAGAATCAGGGAAGCCAGAGCCCTCTCTACAACTTGGCAGCAGACAGTGGGTCTTCTATGTTCTCTACGCAGCCAGCACTTAGTCTTGGAAGGCACAAAATGTAAGCACTTGCTACTAATCAAAAGATTGGCAATTTGAAAATACCTCGAGGCACCTCAGAAGAAAGTCCTGACAATCTACTTCCCACAAATCACAGTCACTGAAAACTCTATATGGGACACAGTTCGACTCGGATGCAGACAGAGCTGCTGTGAGTTGGAACTGACTTGATGGTAACTGAATTTTTGTTGTTGTTGTTTCCAAGCAGTCAGTAGGATGCCTGGGATACAGTAGGTCATCAATAAATGCTTACTGTGAGGTTTCCTGCAGTAGCAGATGCTTCCTATCAGTAAGGTACTTCAGCCTCTGGGGACAACAGCTGTCCCCTCACCAGACGTCTCCACATCATCCAGGACAATCTTATGGTGGCAACTAGAAAGGAACAACAGAGCATCTTCATGAAAACGAAGTTTACTTCCTAGTTCCATTATTTTAAAGTCAGACAGCATTGTTGTTGTTAGGCACCGTCGAATTGGCATGACTCATAGAGACCTTATACACAGCAGGACGAAACACTGTCTGATCCTGGGCCAACCCTCACTACTGCTGCCACACTTGAGCCCACTGATGCTGTCACTTGGCCAATCCAT
>NW_006408523.1:13028920-13040246 GCF_000296735.1 Chrysochloris asiatica | reverse complement strand
TTTCTTAATTTTAAACCATTCAGTGTTCCCATGTTCTGTTCAAACATCTGCCTCTTGGTCCAGGTACAGATTCCTCATGAGTACAATTAACTGTTCTAGAATACTTATACTTTGCAATGTTGCCCATAGCTTTTCCTGATCCACACAATCAAAAGCCTTTGCGTAGTCAATAAACCACCACTCATCTGTCAGTTTGTTGTACTGTGATGGCTTGTGAGTTGCTGTGATTCTGAAAGCTATGCCACTGGTATTTTAAACACAAGCATGGTCACCCATGGTGGACAGGTTTCAGATGAGTTTCCAGACGAAGACAGACTAGGAAGAAGGAGTGACGAACTACTTCCGGATATTCAGTCACTGACAACCTTATAAATAGCAGAGAAACTGTCAGACAACATTGCTGTTGTTAAGTGTCGAGTCGATTCCAACCCATAGCGACCCTGTATAGGGTTTCCAAGGAGCAACTTGAACCGTCAACCTTGCAGTTCAAACGGCTTTGCAGTCTGACATTAGCCCACAGCGCCACACCAGTCAGACAGCATTACTACTCACTAACTCTCAATACAAGCACAAATTTTGCCACCAAAAGATGAAGTACATTTTTTAGTCTGAAAGTTGAGAACAAAGAGCAACTGGGTTAACTTAAAAGCCACATATTTTTTGCTCCCTTAGAAATCAATTCCATATTGACACTAGGTTAAAGACAAGAAAGGGCAGTCACTTCTCCCCCAAAACTACCATACAGTTTTTAAAACAAACGTGTACAATTAAAATAAAAAGAACAATCGTCTGCTTATGAAACACAGCTTCTCACCTCACGTAACAAACTCCTCCATTTCCTTCAACATGTTTCCCAGGGACTGGGCAGGATTTTACCACAATAAGAAACTGGGAGCAGGCAAGGGAATTCCCACCATTAATTCCAGTCCCCCCAAATATCCACCCACAAGCCATTTATTAGTCCTGGTATGGCGCTGTGGGCTAATGCATAGGATGCAAAGTCAGGTTGAACCGCAAGGTTGGCAGTTCAAGCTCACCATCCACTCCTTGGAAACCTTATACAGGGTTACTATGAGTCAGAACAGATTCAACAGCACTTAACAACAATACAACAATAGGTATAAACACCTTCTTCGTTACGGCAATTCTCATTTTATTGAAATGAGTCTGTCATGGACAATATGATCCGGAAATATCTACAGCCCAGATAGACAAGGCTAGAACTCATGTTCCAGCACTGAGCGGCCCGATTCAGCAGCACAAGGGCAGAAAGCAGCTGTGTGATTCCCCTTCCGCCTGACACTTCTCCAGGGGGGCGGGGCAGGTGGGAAGAAGCACACCAACCAGTTTTGCTGGAATGATGCAAATCTGCTTTGCATAGGAGGGCCCTGGCCTGTAGGGCCACACACAGAAGGACACTCACAGCTTTGTCACTGCCCCAGAGGAGATTAAGAAAGGAAGTCATTTGTTGGTTTTGAGGTTTTCAAAAAGAGGAAAGAGCTTTACACCCAGTGTGCTAACCCCTCAGCTATACTCCGGAAAACACCAATTAAGAAGGCCTGCCCAACTGGAAGGGCTTGTCTTGGGAGCAGACACCCCAGAGAATTAGTAGGAGGTGGACCTGAAAGTCCAGGGTTTACAGATTAGGTGCTCCTAAGAGGGCCATTCTGAATCACTGCTTTGTTAGCAAATACCACCTGTATGCATACAACGCTCACAAACAAGCCTTTCAAACCTATTTGATTCAGAGTATAAACTCAGACGTTGATATCTGATTCTATCTAAAACTATCACTGATTTTTCGTTTTTTATTCCACTGGTAAAACCAACTCCTGACCCTATTATTGTTGGTGTTAACAGGTGCCGTTGACTGTATTTCCGCTCCTGGAAACCCCACGTGATCGCGTAGGACTGGCCCACGAGGTTTCCTAACGCTGTCATCTTTACCGAAGTAGATCACTGGGCTTTTTCTGCAAGACTCACTGGGTGGGTTCAAACCACGGACCTTTTGCTTCGTAGCCAGGTGGTTAACAGTTGTGCCACCAGGACTCCTTTAACACTTACACGGGCTCAAACTTAACAACTGTGAGGCTGACACAGGCTTGGGCAGTATTTTGTTCTTCTGTGCATGGGGGGTCACTATGAGTGGGTGCTGACGACAACAACAACAACAACAACAACAACACCGAATCGGAATCAACTCAACAACAGTGGGTTAGATTTGGGGGTTAACACTCTTAAAAGTATCAACAGAAACAGCTCAGGCTAAAGTTCACACTTTACATGGAATTCTGGTGTGCCACTGGACTGCTAACCACAAGGTCGGCAGTTCAAACCCACCAGCCACTCCTCAGTAACCCTATACAGAGTCAAAGCTAACTCCCTGACAACTTAACATGTGCACTGAAGTCACCGAAAAGAAAGGGGGGCGGGGGGTTAGGCATGTTCCTTAAAGGCTTCTCTTTATATGAGAAGTGAAAATCCATCTTGAGATTGCCTCCCTAAAAAGGATGAAGAGGAGGCCTGGTGAGACTGTAGGGTAAACACTGGACTTCTAACAATAACGTCATCAGTTCAAAGCCACCAGCTACTCTGAGGGAGAAAGATGAAGCTGTCTGCTCCTGTAAAGATATACAGCTTTGGAAACCCTACTGTGAGTCAGAATCAACTCAATGGCAGTGGGTGTTTTAAGTTTTCATAAGGATGACTATGAAGACAGAGTAAAATTTCAGTGCATCAAAGTTGGGTCTTTTCTATCTCCAATAATGAACAGGAAAAATTAAAATAATGCCAAAGAGTTACTGAACTAGGGACCCCTTCTGGTGGCTAGACTAGACACACACTGGAGCCAAATAAATAAAAGGAGCCAAACCCGTAGTAAATGGTAATGTTTCCCAAGTTGATGTGCTCAATAAAAAATACATTCAAGTTGACCCTCAAAGCAAAGAATGGCCTCTTTACCAAAAAAAAAGTCTAGAATCTTTATTTCTTCAGAAAATACAACTTTTCCTGTGGGACCACCTTAAAGTGAATGATTGCACAGATTCAGACTTTCCCTGGATTGATAGAAAGCCGCCGGGCAGAGGAACTTGAGGCTGGACAAAGTCCCACGCCATTCAAGCATTCAGGTTTCAAATGACCAGTTTTAGGGCTATCAGGGTCCTGAAATTAGACAACAGGAAATGAAAGAGAATTCTTTTTCTACTTTTAAATTTTATCAGACTTAAGAAAGTCTTCTCTATCACAATTATCTTTCACTCCTGGGGTGTTATCCGAAACGAACCAAACAAAAAAATGACAGAGAAATTCCAGAGGCAACTTTTTCTTAGGATAGTGGTTCTGAGAAACACCATCCTTAAGCAATTGCCTTTCCTGCCAAATGTGTTATTACATACCGTCAAGTCAATTTTATGGTGACTCCATGTGACAGGGCAGAAATACCCTCAGGATTTTCCAGGCTGTAATCTTTACAGCAAAGGAGCTCTGGTAGCGTAGTGGTTATGAATCGGGCTGTGAACCACAAGGTCAGGAGTTCAAAACCACCAGCTGTTCCATGGGAGAAAGATAAGGCTTTCTGCTCCCGTAAAGATTTACAGCCTCGGAAACCCTGTATAGGGTCACTGTGGGTCGGAACTGACTCAATGGCACATAATCAACCAACCAACCAATCTTTACCTGGTGTGGTGCTGTGGGTTAATACACTACACTGCAAAGACGGTCTGAACTGCAAGGTTGGTGATTCAAGCTCACCAGTAGCTTCTTGGAAACCCTCTATAGGGCTGCTATGGGTCGGAACCAACTCGATGGCAACTAAACAACAGCAACAATCTGTATAGCAGCAGATTTCTAGGTCTTCCTTCTGCTGAGTCACTGGGTGGGTTCAAACCACCAACCTTTTAGTTAGCAGCCAAGAGCTTAACTGTTGTGCCACCAGGCATCTTCCTGCAAAGTGTACCTGCACACACACTTAACCTTCCCTCCACCTTCCTTTACCTCACTGCTGTGGAATGCAGTTTTGCTTTTGCACTGTGTTGTGCTCCTCAACAGCAGAGCTTCTAATGAGACATATAACCAGCTCTGATGTGACTCTCCAGACTGGCCGAGGCCCCGGTCACAGGGCAGCATAAGAGACCACAACTGCAGCAAAATCATTTCTCAAACGTGCAGGTTCAGGGGCAGTTCTTACTGACAATACATCCCACTGTGTCTAAAGGTTCTGGAAATGTTCATCTGGTGTTAAAAATGATTCATCACCATTTTCCACTTCTTGGTTTATTGTTTTGTTTTCTTCCTTTGCTTAGGTGTAGTTTCTGGTTTCCTGGTTCAGAAACTAAGCAAAATTTTCACCAAATTTTAAGTGCTGGAAAAAGAAGCAAACTTGGAGACAGCCTGGGGGCTACCCCGACTCTAAGCTGCTCCTGGAGTCCAGGTATGGACCTATAGGATAAGCACTGGACTGCTCACTGCAAGGCTGCAGGTTCAAACCCACCAACTGCTCCTATATAGGGTAGTTATGGGTCAGAACCGACGTGATGGCACTCAATTACCACAAGCTGTTCCTGATTTCTCCTGCTTAATTTATCATTTTGCTACGATCTGGTACCTCCTCTACTACAGAAAATGAAACTGGTCCTTACCAAATTAAATTTTAAAATGCCTGTCCGTATCAAGAAACATCCACACATTATTAAAAATACAAACATAACCAAAGGGCTTACAATGAAAAGCAAGCAGAGTTTAGCTCACCCCATTCCACTCCCAGCCCTGTGTCTCAGAGGTAAACTTTTTCAAGTATTTTGTTGTCATCTGCATATCCTAAATAATAAATTGTTAAGAGAAATCGAGTCAGTTCCGACTCATAGTGACCCTGTATAGGGTTTCCAAGGAGCGGCTGGTGAGTTTGAACCGCCAACCTTGTGGTTCACACCAACCTTGAGGTCCAGTGCTTTATCCCACAGTTTTCACTAAATGAATCCTTTCCAAAAATTTCCAATTGGTTTTCTGCTAGGAGAGATGATGACAACTCACATACAACATTCCCACCCTCACATTGCTTTAGGATAACCACTGGACCCCAAGGTCGGCTTGAACTACAAGGTCAGCAGTTCAAACTCATCAACCCCTCCTTGGAAACCCTGTACACAGTCGCCATGAGTCAGAACCAACTCGACAGTACTTAACAACAATAATATAAACAGCCACCTTCATTATTCTATCATTGACAACTTCTCATGACTTCCCACTTTATAGGAATATAGGCACCAAATAGTGAAATTCAAATCACTGAAATTTAGCTTTGCACTAGATAACATCCAATAAATGGTGTGGCTCAGAACAAAACAAAAACAGTTAAAAATATGTTTGGCATTGTGTGCACTTCAATAAATCACTCTGCTCCCGAATTCCAACAGACAATATATTGTTATCCTTACTCAGTACTCCCTTAAAAATGTCAGAAGTCAAGCAAAACTATGAAGCAAAAAAAAAAAAAAAATCCTAAGTGTTAACACTGAGTAAATCTGAGTATTTTTCACCATTGTTTAACTCATACATCCCAATGCCCCTTCACTTTCCAAGGAGGAGGTTGTATAAAGGTTTCTTATCAGGGCAGTGTCTGCTTGGTCAGCCTAGTGTCTCAGGAAGCCTGCAGGGGGCACAGTTTGTTGTTGTTGTGAAGTGCTGTCAAGTGGGTTCCAACTCATAGCAACCCTGTATAGGGCTTCTGAGGAACGGTTGATGGTTACAACCTCTGACCTTGTGGTTAGGGGTCCAGGGCTTACTGTATAGCATCACACCAGGACTCTGTAGGGTACTAGAAAAAGCAAAATCCGGTGGGAAGATACCAATAAAAGGCTACTGATGTAACAGGTTTTTTTTTTTTTTAAGTATATACCCTATATATAAGGAGACCTGGTGTAGCGGAGTGGGTAATGAACTGTAAGGTCAGTAGTTCGAATCTACCAACTGTTCTGTGGGAGGAAGATGGGGCTTTCTGCTCCCATAAAGATTTACAACCTAAGAAACCCTATGCAGTGAGTTGAAACTGACTTGATGACACTTAACAACAAAAGCAGAGTGGAGTCCTGGTTATAGCATTATAGGATAAGCACTGGACTTTTAACCACAAGGTCAGCAGTTCAAACCAACCAGCCACTCCTCAAAAACCCTACATGGGGTTATGAGTCGAAATTGACCCCATGGCACTTCGCAACAACAATATACATATTGATATTGCTGCTGTTTTAAAAAATATTGTGCCACCCAAAACAAAACCCATCGCCTACAGTCAATTCTGACTCATAACAGCCTTATGGGACACAGGTGAACTGCCCATAGGGTTTCCAAGGTTGGAAATCTTTATGGCAGCAAACTACCAGATCATGTTCTTCAAAAGCAGTAGGTGGGTTTGAACCACCAATCGTTTGGTTAGCACTGTGCCACCAGATCTCCCATTGTTGTTGTTAGGTGCCATCGAATTGGTACCGACTCATAGTGACCTTATGCACAGCAGAACTAAACACTGCCCGATCCTGGGCCAACCTCACTATCGTTGCCATGCTTGAGTCCATCGATGCTGCCACTTTGTCAATCCATTTCGTTGGGGGTCTTCCTCTTTTTCTCTGACCCTCCACTTTACTGAACATGATATCCTTCTCCAGCGACTGGTCCCTCCTAACAGTATGTCCAAAGTATGAGAGACGAAGTCTGGCTATCCTGGCCTCCAAGGAGCACTGGCTGCACTTCTTCCAACACAGATCTGTTGGTTCTTTTGGCAGCCCGTGGCACTTTTAATATTCTCCTCCAACACCATAACTCAAAAGCATCAATTCTTCCCATAGTCCCAAATAATGGTCCTACACATCAAATTGAATTTTATTAGGAAATTACTGATGATTCGAGCTCATTGATGCTCAGGCCAGCATCTGTCACACCTAAAAATCTAAGCAGTGATTATGGTCTAAGTAGAAGGAAAATACAATTTAAAACCCTTTACCCTAATCTGTGAATGTATTTAAAACACCCTACGAGGCTTCCAGAGTTTATAGAGGACATTTAGATTTCATAATGTAAAATGCAACCTGATTACATGTTTCAGCCTGTCTAAAGTTTCCAACAGTAGACAGCAAGTAAAAACAAATCAAAAATTCAAACACACATGGAATGTATAGTTTCTATGTGTCATAAAGCAGAAAATAAAATATTAGTAATGCTTTCCTTATAATCAAGTGCCTACAGTTCATCCCATATTTCAGGTTCATGGGAGAAAAATAAAGAAAACCACTTCCCTTACAATGATACACCAATAGAAATACATAACTGAAAGACAAGAAACCTTCATCAGCTATAAAGAACATGACCTTGAGTGACTGATAAGTTCACTCGTTCGTTCACCATTCATTCACAATGCATTTACTAAGCACCCGCTCACAGGGTCCCATAAACCAGGGCCCCATGTCTTCATCTAAAATGCATGACCTCTAAAAATTTTGGGTCCAAAGATGACCCGTTCTCAAAGTCAAAGGTCAAAATTCTCAGAAACAGCTGCCAGTATGCAAATCAACCACAACCAACTTTCCAGAACTGGCTGGATGTAAGGAGGGAGCCATGCAGAAAACTACTTTCTCCACATGGTTCCCACTCAGTCTCCTGCCTCACCTCCTCAGAGAAAATATCACCCAAGCAAGAGAAAAATCTATGTTGTTTTTTAACACCTCAAACTTAACATTCTCAAAATGCTTTACAAATAACAAAAAGACAAACCCAACCTAAAAATGGGCTAAGGATTTGAACAGACTTTTCAGCACAAAAGACATTCAAATGCCAACAAGCACATGAAAAGATATGTAACCATCATTGTAGTTATTGGTGGTAATGGTCAACACCATTAGCCATTCCCAAAACTAGACCCAGTGTCCTTAAGTCAATTCTGACACACAGCAACCCTACAGGACAGAGGGAACGGCCCCACAAATTTCCCAAGGCTGCAATCTTTACAAAAGCTAATTGGTACATCTTTCTCCCACAAAGTGGCTAATAGGTTTGCACTGCTGACCCTTTAAGGGCTCCTTCCTTAGTCTTGAAACACACCCAGTGTGACTCTGTATAGGGTCTGAGAGGCTATAAGTCTTTACGGGAGCAGAAAACCTCATCTTTATCCCATGGAGAAGCTGGTGGATTTGAACCACAGATCTTGTGATTAGCAGTCCAGTGCTTATCCTACAAAGTACAATGAGATACCACCTCACCCCTATTAAAATGGCAATGATCAAAACAAATGGAAAACAACAGGTGTTATTTGGCAAGGTTGTGGAGAAACTAGACCCTTCATCCACTGCTGGTAACAAAGTAAAATGGCAGAACCACTGTGGGAAGAATTTGGCAATTCTGCAAAAAGCTGAACCTAGATCCATTATCTAAACCCAAACTAAAGCCTCCGTTACAGAGTCGATTCGGACTCACAGTAACCCTACAGGACACAGGAGAACTGCTTCATAGGGTTTCCAAAACGGAAAATCTGGAAGGGAGGACAGAGCCGCATCTGTCTCCCGTGGTGGAGAGACTGAAGTGTCGGCTTGTGGTTAGCAGCCCAATGCCTAACCCAGAGTGCCACCAGGACTCTTTAGAACTACCACATGGCCCAGCAATCCCAATCCGAGAAGAAGTGAAGGTAGGAATACAAGAAACCTGTGCACACATGTTCACCATGGTACTTTTCACAGTAGCCAAAAGGTGGCAACTAACCAAACTGCCCATCAACAGATGAATGGAGCCAGAAACTGTGGTCCAAACACACAGCGGAACACTACTCAGCCATAAGAGAAATGAAGTCCAGATACACACCCCAACAGGGATGAACCTCAAAAGCATCACGCTGAGTGAAAGAAGTCAGTCACAAAGGGCAACGACTTTTTTGAGTTCACTTGAAAAAGCAAATATATAGAAAGCAAAGATTACTAGTGGTTAGCAGAGGTGGGAAGGAGAGGGCAAGGGGGAGTTTCTGGTTAGGGGGGCACTGAGTTTGCATTAACAGTGGTGGGATGATTTGGAAAAAGATAAGAGAGAATGGCAGTCCAATCTGAATGATGTCACCAATGTTGCCGGATGGTACACATAGAAATGATTGAGTTGGCGTTATGTTTTGTTGTGTGTGTTTTCACTGTGATATCCCCCAAAAAAAAACAAAAACAAAGAAAGGCTAGACAAGTTACTCACTGACAGGCAAAAGTCTTAGACAAATGAAGGAATGTGGATGATGAACGCAATCTCTAGAGAACTTGACCCTGCTACACAAGATTAGTCCTTTACCATGAAAACATTCATCCTTTATATCTGAAACTATCTCAACACACAGACAAAAATGGCCTCGGTTAATAAGGATAATCCACCACTCAAAAAATCGATAAAGAAAACTGACTAGCTTTCCCATTCCAATTACAAAACATTTTCTTCCTCCAGTGGTTACAGAAAGTCTGAACTCATAATCTACTGAATTTCCCTCATAAAAAATCTGCCCATGGGAACGCAAGAACCACAGGAAACACCTTATAGGAAAGAGAAAAGGGCTGGTTTCTTGAAAACAGAGAAGATATTCAAAGAGCAACAGAAGCCAAACTGATCAGCCAGGTACCATTCCTGTTTAAAGGTCCAAAACATCCTTATGAGCCGTTAAGTCGACAACACTTTGCTCTACTGAAATGCTTGCACTACCAGCACAACAGGGGCTTACCATGACAACATGGGCACTAGCCCACAGCCTGCAGGGAACCATCAAGGGCTCTGGAGGGTATAGCAGACACTCAGCCAAATGGACACTGTCTACCAGCGCCACTGCCAGCATCCTCTTCCACCTCCTCACTTACCTCCAGGACGTGGAAAAGGAAACAAGAAGCCCACCGCACAAAGTTTACTTTCTCTAACTGAACTCAATTCCCATCACCACCAAATGCTTCAAGGAATAATAATTTATGTGCAAAACATTCCACTCTCCTAAAATACTTCTGAGTCTGGTTCTCCACATCTCACTTGCCCAACCCTCCTCAGGAAAGAAAGATTATGGGTTTTATGATAATAGTTTACACAAGAGGATTCGCTTCTCATTCTGAAGGCTGTGAAAAAGAATGGCACTATGTTATTAGTTATCGATTACTACCAATTAAACAATCTAAGAGTCTTCATAAATTCAGATGGAGCTCAAGCTAGATACCTTTCACACATCATCTTTCACCAATCCAGGTGAGACTATGAAATCAGTAGCAACTAAAAGGTTACTTGCATCACCGTTGGCTCATCCTTGACCAGACATAGCAGTCATGCTATCTCAGCTACCCAACAAAGCCAAACTATGAAGCTAATGAAGTTTTTTTTTCATATTCTGTGCCTTTCTCCCCTTTGGGCCACCTTTTCCTGTATCCTCATCGTATCTTAGAGGAAAGTTAGCTCATAGAAACAGAAATGCATGCTAAGATAATATGGAATGAAGGCATTATTGCTCCTGGAGCTGTATACTCTTTAAAAAGAGGAGATTACGGGAAGACAGCTGTGCTTCACACAAACAGATGAATTACTAACAGATTCCTTCAGACTCTGTAAGGATTAGACAGGCATACCTTGGAGATATGGTAGGGTTCAGTTCCACAACACTGCAATAAAGTAAATGTCACGCTAAAATAAATCACACCAATGTGTTGGTTTCTCAGTGCATACCAAAGCTATGTTTATCCTATACAAGGAGGCTTCAAAATGTTCATGGGAAAACATCCAGTACCTTTTCATTTCATTTTTCCACGAACTTTTTGAAACCCTCTCATATTGTAGTCTATTAAGCGTGCAATATCATTATGAAAAAGTTTTAAATTGCGTGAGAATGACCAAAATGCAACACAGAGACACGAAGTGAGCACATGCTATTGGAAAAATAGACTTGCTTGACACAGGGTTGCGCCCAACCTTCGATTTGCTTTAAAATAAAAACAACAAGAGCATATCTGCAAAGTGCAATAAAAACAAGACGTGTTTCTACAAGGGAGCGTCAAGATATTTCTAGAAACTTTCTGAAGCCCCCTTGTCAGCTGGGGAGAAGGCTTTCCTGTGATCCCTGAAAGCAAACTAGTTTCTTACTTGTCTCCAGTAGCCCAGTTCTGAATCTCCCTGAGAACAGCAGCTCTGGTCTATGATCTGTATCCAGACAGACTGCAACTAACATCTCCACTGTGACCTGTATCCAGACAGATTGCAACTAACATCTCCACTGTGACCTGTATCCAGGCAGATTGCAACTAACATCTCCACTGTGACCTGTATCCAGACAGACTGCAACTAACATCTC
>NW_006408523.1:13011785-13028820 GCF_000296735.1 Chrysochloris asiatica | reverse complement strand
TGCAACTAACATCTCCACTGTGACCTGTATCCAGACAGACTGCAACTAACATCTCCACTGTAACCTGTATCCAGGCAGATTGCAACTAACATCTCCACTGTGACCTGTATCCAGATAGATTGCAACTAACATCTCCACTGTAACCTGTATCCAGGCAGATTGCAACTAACATCTCCACTGTGACCTGTATCCAGATAGATTGCAACTAATATCTCCACTGTTCCCTCTCCTAACTCCCACTACATTCACTTTTCCACTGTCTCTCTCTGTTAAAACCAGGCAAGAATTACATTAACAATAAGAACTTACACCACACAAATGCTTCAGAACTTCATTCAATGAGAAATGTAAAAATTCACAAGCCTATAATAATGTGCAGGAAAAGACAACGACCTTTGTTACTTGCATATTGTTCAAAACTGTAGCAACTAGTACTATAAATAACCTCCCACACAAATCACATATGCCCAAAAGGAAAGAAAGAGAAGAAAAGAAAAGAAAAATAGTCCCAGCAACCCCAATACATAAAACCAAAAACTTAGAACATAAATTGAATTATTCAAATTTAATTTAATTTAATTTAATGTAATTACATTAAATTATTTAAATGAGTTTCCAAGATATTCTTTCTATAAGTTGCTAGAACCAAGAAAGCCACCTGGTTTTATTTAAGGCCAACTGTAAGAACTTTCCAAGACAAGCAGGAATTCTGTGCCTCGGATACTTATACAAAGGGATAAAGAAACAACCAAGTGTCCCAGGATTTGGTAACTGGTAAAGGATTCTGCTTCCTGCCACAGCCTGGAGTCAGGATCAATTACTGTAACTAAGAAACCTCAGACTGCTACTTGGTCACCAGTGTTAGTACCTTATGTGATCTGGGCCCATCAGATAGGACAGACTCAGGTGAAACGCCCTGATACCTTCCACCTCTGCTCACCCACCCCACGAAAGCACCAGGTGGCTCTAGGAACCGGCTAATTTTGCACTGAAAAAAACACACAGCAGATGGAGCTAAGATACTTTGAACACCACACTGCAAAGATGATCTGCCCTAACACATCAACCAAGAAAAATGGAGGATCATGAAAAAGCCAAAGTTAAATCTGGGAAGAATTTCTATCTAGATCTTTTTTTTTTTTTTTTTAACCTTCTTTCTTTTCACCTTAAAAGATCTCCCAATGCCACCTTTCAAAGGAGCCAATCCTTCTAGTCACTCATTCTGAAATCTATTTCGTGAGGATTATCCTGGGATATTTATAAGCCCCGGTGGCTGCAAAATGACAAATATAAGTGCTCTCACCCAGAAAAAAAGCTTCAGTTCTACAATAATTATAGCATAGAAATGTTACTTTCCATTTTCTAAGTCCCTTAAGGTGGGGTAACATCTAGCCTGGCTGAAAATTTGAGGGAAGGAAGGCCCATGAAGCTGTGTAACCTAGAGTTCTAGGCCAAGGTACGTTAACCTGGGATCTTAAACCAAAAACCAAACCCACTGCCACCAAGTCAGTTTCAACTCAGAGTGACCCTGTGTAGGGTTTCCGAGACTGCAAATTTCTACTGGACCTGAAAGCCTCATCGTGTTTGAATTGCCAACTTTATGGTTAGGAGTCCAGTACTTACCCTACAGCCCACCAGCGACATCCTAAAAAGCTGACTCAGACACTCAGTTCATAGTAACAGAAATAATACAAACCATGATAGAACAGGTTTTATAAAACAGCTAAGGAGACCAGTCAAGCCCAAACTGATAAACACCAAAATTGAGAATTTTATATTTATATATAAAACAACAATGTTGTTAAGTGTTGTCAAGTCAGTTCCAACTCACAGTGGCCATGTGCACAACAGACCAAAACACTGCCTAGTCCTGAGCCATCCTCACAATTGTTGTGTTTGAGACCATTGTTACTGCCACGGTGTAAACCCATCTTGTTGGAGGTCTTCCTTTTTCTTATACTATTGTTTGTACTACTGGCTCCACGTGAGAAAGATGAGGCTATCTGCTCCCATGAAGATTTACAGCCTCGGAAATCCTACACGGACGGGGTCACTATTAGTTGTAACCAACTTGTCAGCACACCACCATTGTCTGTTTATTGGTTTATTTGGCAGGATTTACTGGCACATAATAAAAGAAGGGACAAGTATAGACTTACATTTTTAGTTTCTTTCATTGCTATTATTTGGCTTTAGGCATAAAGCACAGTGTTAATGACACTCACTCCTCCTCTTCATACCTTTGTTACTTAGGTTTTCCCTCCTGCATGGTGAGACCCTTAACTCTACAGTACCACTCGCAGAACAAGTGTTAGCAATGATACCAACGTTTTACAGTTAAGGATGAGACTGAAGGAGAGAGAAGATGACCAAACCAAACCACCTTTAATCGAAGCTTGCCTTCGCTATGGTGCTGTGTTGTTAAGTCCTGTTGAGTCGCTTCCGATTCAGGGTTTCCGAGACTTTATCAGGGGTGGGGAATCCTTTTTCTGCCAAAATGTATAACATCATTCGCCAGCCCTACAAAATTAGCAACTTAGAAATTAGCCTGTTGTATTTGGTCAAAGATTTTATTAACTCATCCCAAAGATTGTATTAACTCGTCCTTAATGTGATGGCTGTGGGCTTATGTGCTGGACTGCAAAGTCAGTTTGAACCACAAAGTTAGCAGTTCAAGCTCATCATCCACTCCCTGGAAATCCTAGACAGGGTCACTATGGTTTGGAACTCACTCAATGGCACTTAACAACAACAACAACAAATGTGATGGCTATGGAGTCCTGGTATGGTGCCATAAGACAAGCACTCAACCTCAAAGTCGGTTTGAACCTCAAGGTCAGCAGTTCAAATTCACCAGCTGCTCCTCAGAGACCCTATGCAGGGTCACTGTGAGTGGGAACCAACTCTATGGCACTTAACAATAACAATGTGATGGCTGGAACTGCGGTTGCCTTGGTAGGACCAGACCAAATGATGTCATGGGTCTTATAAGGCCCAAGGGCCAGACATTCCCCACCCCTGCACAGCTTTGAAGGAACAGAAAGCCTCACCTTTCTCCCGCAGAGCAGCTGGCAGTCTCAAACTATGGACCTTTGTAGTTCGAAGTCCAGTGCTTACTGCATGGCATCACCACACTTCCTGTGAGTCATGTTTAAAACCAATCGCCTCATTTTATGCACCAGTACAGAGAAGCCAGAACAGGTGGAAGTTCAGAGTCATCTGCTGCCTTTTCCATTTTCCTTCTTAACTTGGGAGAGAGGTTGTCATCCAACCATTTCACAGATGGAGAAATAAATCACACAGTCGTGACTTGCTATTAGAATGGACTGAAAGGTTACTCCAGTTTTTATACCAAAAGGTTCTGCTATAAAAAATGTCTTGAATGAAGAGAGGAAGGCATGAATGTCCCATCACCCCTTTCTTGAGTGTTCAATGACACACTGATTGAGTTTAACTGACACAGATGGGTCATGATCTGCAGGAAGAAGGCAAGTCAGAGGTCTCTGGCTACCTAACGGGGAAACACCGCAGCTGCAAAGACAGCTACCCCATTCTCACTTCTAGGTCCCTTCCCTTCCCTTCTTTCTTCTTCCGGACCCCAGGACTCAGAGCAGGGAAAAGATTCTTACACCACTCCATAGTCTCATCTGTTTTTGCAGCCTGGCATACAGAGGCTGCTAAGAAAAGGTGAGTTGAATGAGCAAATGAGACACTGAGCTCAACGAAGAAAAATCATGATCACATTCAACTATTTATTAAGGCTCTTACTAATTCTGTGTTGAGAGCTTCAAAGGATGTCACGTTGTGTGACACTTAACAAAAACAACAATAATATATAAGTACACAAATAAACAGAGCAAGCTGAAAGAAAGAAATAAGGAAGCAAGGAAGGAGCCTGAAAGTACAGCAGATCTTACAATAAAGAAGTAATCATACCAGTTCATGCTTTTTCTTGGGCTTTTAGTAGGCACATGGGTAATCATTTGTCCTAATGCAAATAAGTAGGGTTTCTCAGTAAAGGGTACAATGGGTTTTCCTTATACTGTTTCTCCTGTGTGTAAGTTTGAAATCCAATAAAAAGTTTCTAAAAACCAGAATCAGAAAAACAAAACATCACTTTGCTCTCTGTGTGTACGTTAAAGTTTATTGGAGACCAGCAAGGAAGGAGCTTGCCACAAACTTCCAAGAACAAAATCTGCATCCTCCCTGTGAGGCGTCAGAAAAGAAAGAGGGAATTTCTGTGCAAATAGGACATGGGATGTTTGTTTTGGCAGGGGAAGCTGAAGCCAGGGAAAGAAGACTGTCTGCAGGGCAATGTTGCACCCGCTAAGAGAAGGATCATTGTGTGGTGAAAACAGATGAATGTCAGGTGTGGAGGAGAAGGGGCAGTTTGGCAAGCATGCAGTCCATCAAAAGCACAGGGACAGAGGCAGGGGAGAAAAAGCAAGACAATTCGGATTTGGGTGTTAATGGAAAACAATACGTAACTATAACCAAACCCAAAACAAATGCACTGCCATCCAGTCGATTACGACTCACAGCAACCCTATACGGGTTTTCTGAGACTATAAATCTGTGACATAAACTGTGTGTGACTAATTATACAGTAAAGTCTGAGAAATCCGGAACCTGTTAGAAACAAAAAACTCATTTGCCACTAAGAGGAGAAATTTAAAAAAGAGATAATGGCACACCCTGTCAAAGGTGCAAGATCTAGAAATAAGGTAGCTGAATTGAGCTCTGGTGCTCAGAAGTGTCACAGTGTTAGTCACTCTGATCCCCTAGTTCTAAGCTTCTCTCTAGGCTCTGACAGACTCTCTCCAGGCTGAAATGAAGACAGATACCAGAGATGAGCAGAGACAGCTCGTAACCTACACCACAAGTCTGCTGTGACTCAAGGCATGATCTGAGGCCGACTGTAAATTCCTTACCCAAGGCATCTGGGTTTTTTCTGAAATCAACTAAGTTTTCCAAGAGCACCATTAGAACCAAATTTATCTGTTACTTGCATTGGAGGAGCACGGAATTTTAGTTAACAAAACGAAACTGAGCTGGCTATTATATCCCCAGCAAATCCTTTGAAAATGACAAATTTACAATCCAGAAATTCTTCTTCCAATTTCGTGAACACAGGATTTCCCTGGAATTTTTTTCTTGTTTAATAAAGTAGTAGTAGATTCTTTTGAACATATGTGTACAAACTACTTTCCAAAGTGCTATTGTGACATCACTTTTGTCATCTAGACTAGTAAAAGGCAATTCCATAGGCATTGCTTGACTAGACACTCTTTCTGACAATGTTTTGACACATCAAATGGTGCTTATAAAGTTGTTAATTTAGAACCTGTCTTATAATACAACCAATCTTAACTGAGGTACATCATCAATTTCAGAATTAAATATGCAAAAGGATTATAAAATATTGTCAATAACCTTGTAAATGACAACTGACATTACTGTACAGATTATTAACTTTGGGGGGGGTATAAAGTATAGCTGTAATAATTAAACAGCTGGGGGTGACCCAAGCTTTGTTGTTGTTATGTGCCGTGGAGTCTGTTCTGACTCATAGCAACCCTGAACAGGGTTTCTGAGGCTGTAAATCTTTACGGGAGCAGTAAGCCTCATCTTTCTCCCGCAGAACAGCTGGTAGTTTCGAACTGCTGACTTTGAGGTTCGTAGCCTGATTCGTAACCAGTACGCTACCAGAGCTCCTTGGCCCAAGCTTTACCACAAGTAAAATCAGCTCCTGATAATCTAGAACAAGGGCATAAGTAATCTAAAAGTTATGTTTTAGTGCAAAAAACTTCCCTCTCCAATTCTGTTTTACTAACTTAAAATACAATCCAGAGGGTGACCACCTGTTGGGGTGACCACATGCCCAGTACCTCCCTGTTCCAACAAAATGAAACCAATTCCCAAGGACTTGGTTCTAACTCACAGTGAGTCCATTTGTTTCAGGGCAGAACGGTGTTCCTCCACATAACACACCTTTTGTTCTGGGACAGCAGTGAGGCTCCCACAAGCTACATTCCTATACATGATACTACAGCCCCCATTTCAACAGAGGAGTGCATGGATGGGGGACACCACCCACATGCTAGACCCCCTCCCTGTGGGTACAGAGCCGGGCCTTAGGGTTGGACCTATCTCTTAGCAGGTAACAGGTCTCTCAGAAGCTCCATCTCCCACTATGTAGATTGGAGGCAGGTGGTGGTGATTATGCGCCATGGAGTCCGTTCCAACTCACAGCGACCCTGCATAGGGTTTCCAAGGCTGTAAATCATTACAGGAGCAGAAAGCCTCATCTTTCTCCCGCAGAATGGCTGGTTGTTTCGAACTGATGACTGTGAGATTAGCAGCCTGATTCATAACCACTACGCTCCCAGAGCACAGAAGGTGAATTTCCAGGGAGAAAGAAGAATTACAGAAATTGAAGGAGCACAGTAGAGATAAGGGGCAGAGCCTCGGAGGTTGAGAAGTCAAGATCCACAGAGCTGATCCTTGGCTTGAGGGAAACACCCTAAGTCTTTATACTACTTTTCACTCTTTTGCCTAAATTACTTGGGTTGAATTTCTGTCCCGTGCAACCAAGACTCCAAAGAGATACATGCAATTCCTAACACATAAACCAAAGACTTAAAAAGTCGTTTCAAAATATTAGGAGTTGACACAGTGCAGCATAAAACAGATAACCCACACATGGACTACAAGAGGGTGGGGAAGGTGCTCCATGCTTAAATTCAAGGAGGCCTCGTACTGCAGATGGTAAAATGCTGATTGTGAACTGAAAGATCAGCAGTTCAAACACTCTACAAGAGAAAAGACTTGGCAAAGTGCACCCGTAAGGATTAAAGCCTTGGAAACCCTGTGGGGCAGTTTTATTCTACCCTGGTGTAACAATGTAGAATAAGCACTAACCTGGGAACCTAAAGGTCAGCAGTTCAAACCCACCAGTCGCTCTTTGGATACTCTATAGGCTCACTGTGAGTCGAAACCAACTTGATGGCATTTACCAACAGTAGCAGGCTAAGGAGCCGGGTGGTGTAGTAGGTTATGAGTTGGGCTGCTAACCACAAGGTCAGCAATTCAAAACCACCCGCCGCGCCTCACAGAAAGATAAGGCTATCTGCTCCCGTAAAGACTGACAGTCTCAGGAACCCAAAGGGCTAGTTCTACTCTGTCCCACAGGGTCGCTAGGAGTCAGAATGGACTTGATGGCAGTAGGTTTAGTGGGACAAGGTTACTCCGAGTCTTGATCGACTCAGCCACAAACAACACCTTTAAATTTTCATTTTGATGCCGCCACCACACCTGACCACTCAGGGATGGAACGCTCTAGCTCAGCTGGACTTCATTCATTTTACCTCTGAATTCTTGACCTAGCCACTCACTCAGGGTCAGCTTTGTATCCTGCCGCTGCTCAACAACATTCCTCAAATAAAGTCATATTTATTTTAACACCTAGAAGTTTCCATAACATTAATGTGCTGCCTTTAGTAAAGAAAACAGTCATTACAACTTGTAAAATGAAGGTTAAAAGTATAAATTTTTAAGTGGAACCTCTTCAAAGCCCTTTGAAACAGTAACTATGTGCTGGACAGAAAGGGTGTTTGAACCACAAGGTCAGCGGTTCAAGCTCACCAGCTGCTCCTCAGAAACCCTATATAGGGTCACTATGGGCCAGAACTGACTTGACAGCACTTAACAACAACCTTAAAGAATAATAATTTCAAAAACATAGAAAATTAGTCCTGGAGTTCCATAGAGACCACCAGGCACTCTACTTAGACATCAAGCAAACTCATTATTGACATGCATTTAACTGAGTTTGGAGATACTATAATTCATATTGATTTTTTTTTCCTTCTATTAAGTTGAAACAAATCCTAAGAGAATTGCACAACTTCTATTAAACAATATTCAAAAGGCAAAAGTACGTGCCAAAAGGGGAGGGTGGAGCTATATCTTCTGAGTATTTGTGCAATCTCTTTCAAGACTGTATATACACTGGATGATCGGAGCTCAACCAGGAGAGGAAAGAAGAGGGGGGAAAAAAAAGAGTGAGCTGATACAGTCTGATGAACTTGACCTATACCTATGGAGCGGCGACTCAAAAGAGGGAACAAATCCTCACAGCAAGAAACATTCACACACACCCCCACACACAGAGTGGACAGAGAAGGGCAGCTTGGACATTGGGTACTCAAATGGGGGTGGGGGGGGGGACTACAAAGGCAAGAAGTGACTGGCTTACAAGCTTTCAAGAGGGAACCTGGTGCTAAGGAGCATGGTGGAAGGCAGAATCTCCAGTAGGTACTATTCAATCTGTGTGGGCGGAGTTGATGAAAGGAGATACAGATGGGTAACTTGTGATACTGTAGTGAATAATGCTTATCTGGATGGACTATGAGGGTTGGAAATGCAAAGGTAGAAGTTTTGTAACAAGGAAGGGAGTGATTAATTCTCCAGGATAGGAGCGGAGGCCTCTGGGACCATCAACGGAGAAGAGCTGAGAGCGGGATCCTACCCAGAGAAACAGAGATGCCTGAGATGGAGGCGCCTGAGATGGAGGCAGAAATGATGACACAGAGTGATGAAGTGACTGGGGACTTTGGACCCAGAGAGGGAAAGGGTCTGTGGGCCGAAAACTGGGGGGAGGAGGAGGAAGTGTAGGGGGCGGGTTTCTGGGATATACCCTTTGGGTGGTTGATGATGCATGGAGGGGATTGGAACCATGGCAATGAGATGATATACGATGGAATGAATGTAAAACTAAAGTTCTCCCATGTAAATGATCATATAATTCACAATAAAACATTAAAAAAAAAAAGAAAGAAAGAAAAAAGAAAAAGACTATATATACACACCACACCAAGAAAAATGCACAATGCCTCAACTTCAAAAGCCCAGGCCTCAGTGATTCAGATCCACACCCTAAGCGCCTTGATATCCTGGGCACAAACAGTACCAAGAGCTACAGCGTGGAGTGCTGAGACCGGCTGCTTCAAGTGAAGAATCAGACGTGACATCTGTGTCTGGGTCCCTTGGACACTGCCTGCCTTCACTCTGCACCTCTCCTTCCCCACCCAGCTCTAAAACACCCTAGCAGACTAGGCCACTCACCCATGCCAAATCCTGGCCCCCCAACACATCTTCTGCGAGTACTTACTGAGCTCAGAGGAGGCCGCGCTGTGAAATGGGGCAAAGGTGCCCATCAGCACTGCAAGGCTTCTACCTTTTGAAAGACCCATGGACCACATGCGAGCTCTGCTCTGGAAACATCTCTACAGCCTCTGTTGTCCTTAACAAAGCCACCACTTTATTGGAGAACCTAAAGCACACTTTGTAGCTCTTGGGTTACTTGACCTCTCAGAAGCTTAAACAACCCTGGAGCAACCTCTTCTTTTGGAAGCACTTGTCCCTTGACCTCCCAGGCACCTCACTATTTGGATGCCTCTTATCCCTGGCTTCAGGACTTAGATGGCTGTGAGATCTCAGATTATTCTTCTATTGAGCTGGTAAATGGTGATGGAAGGCCTTCCAGTCTCCCTCTATGGACTCTCTCTAGGAAGTCACTTCCACTCCTATGGCAGCAGCAAGCAATGTCCACAGGAGGCTTCAATGTCCACCATGATCAGAGAGTCAGACTCAAGAGCTCTGAAATCGGTATCAACTGCCTACTGATCAGCTGTGTGCCTGGTCCAGGGACAGCTATGGGCACACTCGGGTCATCTTTCTTGCATCGTCTGCTCCCTTCTTCCATGTGCCCCATCTTGGAACAGCAACATTCACCCAGGGCTCACGGTGGGCACGCAGGTATCGCCCAGAGTCTTCCCTCCTGCATCTAATCTCCTGCATCTAATCCACGCCCTATTGAGTTACACACTTTGAACCTGCCCAATTCCTGCCACCCCCTTTTCCATTTTCCTAGTTTAAACCACCAGCATCTTCCACCTACACAGTATTAGTCTAATAGCCTCTTAGTGGGGTCCCTGCCTTACTCCTTCCAAAGCAGTCTCCCTCAATGCAACTTGAATGATCTTCCCAAAACACAACTCCACCCACATCACTGCACTGCTTAAAATCCTTCCGGGGCTCCCAACAGACCTCAGGATAAAGTTCACAGTTGTTGTTGATGTTGCTTTTTAAATAGCGTTTGCTATTGTTGTTAACTCAGTTTCAACTCATCGTGACCCTGTATATGGTTTCCGAGGGGAGGCTGGTGAATCTGAACCACCGACCTTAAGGTTCAAACCAATCCTGCAGTCAAACGCATTATCCTGCAGCATTGTACTCTTAATTAGTTTTATTGAGATTTAATTCACATAACATAAAATCCACGTTTTAAAAGTATACAATTTTGTGGTTTTCTCTACTTGTTGTTAGGTGTCACCAAGTCAGTTCCAACCCATAACAACCCTGTATAGGGTTTCCGAGGAGTGGCTGGTGATCTTGAACTGATCTTGCAATTCAAAATGACTTTGCAGTTCAGCGCACTAACCCACAGCACCACACCAGGACTCTTAGAGGGCTTCAAAAAGTTCATGGGAAAATAGAATGAAAAGATCATCAAATTTTTCCATGAACTTTCTGAAGCCCCCACCCCAATATACTCACAGAGCTGTGCAACCATCACCAATATCTAATTTTAGAACATGTTCATCATCCCACAAAGGAAGCCCCATGCCTTCTTGTTAGCAACCACTCCCTAGTCCCCACTCTTCTATCCCTGATAACCACTAATCTCTTTCTGTCTCCATGGATTTGCCTATTGGGTAAGTTTCTTATGAATGGAATCACACAACATTCCCCAGATACAGAACAGCCTTTCCCCACCACTTTCATCTGGCTCATTCCTCCATAACCCTCACCCTCAACCCTCTTGGTCAGGGTATGTCCCCTTTGAAGTCTTTATCCCACAATATTGCAATCTATTTATTGCCAGATAATCTATTTATACCCTCACCAGACAGCAGTCTGTGAGACCAGGGATTTTGTCTGTTCTATTTACAGCTATGGAGTCCCGGGTTAGCGCTGTGGGCTAATGTGTCAGACTGCAAAGTCCTTTGAAATGCAAGGTCAGTGGTTCAAGCTCACCATCTGCTCCTTGCAAACCCTGTACAACACGGTTGCTATGGGTCGGAATCGACTCAAGGGCACTTAACAACATTTACAGCTATGGAGTCCTGGTGTGGTACCATGGGACAAAGCACTAGACCACAAGGTCAGTTTTAACCAAAGGGTCGGTGGTTCAAACTCACCAGCTGCTCCTTGGAAACCCTATACAGGGTCACTATGAGTCAGAATCCACGCAAGCGCACGTTACAACAACGACATTTACAGCCATGTCTCCAGGGTCTGACTCAATGGCTGATATGTAAGAAGTATTCAGTGAATATTTATTAAATCAATGAGTTACCAACTCGACAAATTATCCAGTCCAACTCTCTCCTTCCCATTTTATCTATTAATCCTACATAGTTGTTAAATGTGATGGAGTCACTTCCAACTCATAGCAACCCTGTATAGGGTTTCCAAGGAATAGCTGGTGAGTTTGAACCATGGACCTTGTGGTTAAAACTGACCGTGTGGTCCAGTGCTTTATCCCACAGCGCCACAACTACACTAAAATGGCTAGTCAACGTGACAGTAAGTATGGTTTTTTGGAGATAAAGGTCAATATAGTTGAACCCCATGCCTTATGAGCCTCTCTCACTATCTTTATAAGCTAAAACTGAAAGAAAGTATGCTCTGCTGACAGAGGTTCTATAAATATTTACTGAGATAAAACAGTGCAGCCCATACTTCTTCATTCCAGATAATAACTAAGCATTATGGAAAGAAATACAGGGAAAGAATGGGTCAAGAAGACAAAGGCGTTTGACACCAGCAGTTTAACATTTCCTACCCACCCCTGGAGTCCTGGTGTGGCACTGTGGGATTAAGCTCTGGATGGCAAGGTCAGTTTGAACCACTAGGTCGGCAGTTCAAACTCACTAGCCACTACTTGAAAACCCTATACAGGGTCTCTACAAGTTAGACCTGACTAGACAGCACTTAACAACAAGCCACCCCCTAAAATTAATTTCACTCTTCTGTGTCTTCTCTTTCTTGCTCTTAGAGTCAAGATTCTCCATGATTCTCATTCTCTCTCTCTGTCCTTCTCCCTCTCCCCGCCACCACACACATTTATTTATGTCCAGCCATTTCTGACTCATGGCAACACCATGTGTGCCAGAACCGTGCTCCACAGATTTTCAAAGACTGATTTTTCAAGACTGGATGATTGCCGGGACTTTCTTCCAAGGTACCTCTGTTGTTGTTAAGTGCTGTTGAGTCAGTTCTGACCCATAGCAACCCTCTATAAGGTTTCCAAGGAGCAGCTGGTAAACTTGAATCACTGACCTTACTGTTCAAACAGCTTTGCAGTCTGGCGCACTAACCCACAGCGCCACAGTAGGTACCTCTGGTGGTGGTGGTGGTGGTGTGTGGTGGAGTTGGTTCTGACTCATAGCAACCCTGTACAGGGTTTCCGAGGCTGTAAATCTTTAGGGGAGCAGAAAGCCTTATCTTTCTCCCGCAGAATAGCTGGTAGTTTTGAACTGCTGACCGTGAGGTTCACAACCCAATTCGTAACCACCACGCTACCAGACCTCTAACCTTTCAGTTAACAGCCAAGTACATTAATCATTTGCACTGCCCTGGATCTATACATACACACACACACATACACACACACACTCATTCACTGACAGAAATTCCTCTGTCTTCAGGCTTTCCTGGCCTCCCACCTATCCCGACTGACAAGATATAAAACACAGTAAGTTAACTGGCCTTTCAACTTGTCATTACACAGTTTTCTAGCTCCAAACACATTTGGAATGTTCAGGCCTAGACGTGTGGTAGACTGGGGAGTCCTGCTTCAAAGGGTACAAAGTCACAGTAGAAGGTGTGTTAGCTTCCAGGCGACAAGGCGCTCCTCAGAGGTCCCAGGACTGCTTCCCAGGCCCTTCCCCCAATGCCCGTAGCTCCCAGAAGACTCTGAACTCCCCCAATGCCCACAGAAGGCCTGTAGCTCCCAGAAGACCCTGGCTTTGCCTCCTTCATACAGTTGTCTAATTTTCCATTTCCCTGTCATTCGAGTCCATTCCTGCCTAGGCTATTCAGCTTCTTGTATATGTTCCCTAATTTTCCTTTCATAAATTTGTACTGCTCTTGTACCGAGAAGAAAAAAACTTGGTACAAAGAGTACTAAGGAATGATCCCTAAGAGCCTCAATAAACCATCCCCTTGGAATTCTAATTCAGCAAGAATTTTGCCATTTTTAAGTGAGTTTTAAACTTTAAAAATAAATAAAGTTGGATAAGTATTTGCATTTACTTTGAAAGTTCACTGCCCCTGCTCAGACAAACTTATCATGACCTCATGAAAAAGAACAACCAACTGAAAAATATGGTTTTTAATCATTTGTCATGTGTCTGACAAGATTTCAAATCACAAAGCATATACCTACACCTTCTTATTACGTGCCATACTTCAGAGAAGAGCCATTTGGACTTGGCCTGAAGAAAGAATGCTCGTCTTCCCTTCTCATTTTCCTTAAAGACAGAAAGAATGAAATGCCTTTGTCTGTGTTGGCTCCCCGAAGCTTTTCCAACAGGATATCTCCATCCGCTGCCTGCTTTTTGTTCATTGCTCGTAACAGGAAAACTCAGTTTCCTGCCTTCTCAATACCACATGGGTTGGTCTGGTGAGGGGAATACATCTCCTGCAAATCCACCCAGAGCCTACACAGAAGGCAGAGAAACAAAAGCTGGCCCATTCTTTCCCCAAATGTCCCACTGGCAGGCAGCCGAGGACTACGCCACTTCAGTGTTTCCATATACTGCCGCTTCCGTGGAAAAGACAGAAAGAATTAGGAAGCTGCCAGCCCAAGGTCCCAGTGTTTGGATTTGCTGGGCATCAGCATGACTACCTTTCACAGAAAGAAAAACCAGCCGCTGGCAGACAAATGAAGAATTGGGGAAAGGCTAATGGCTTATAAGACAAGACGTCAAGAAAGCTGTCTGTCAATAGAAGAAATCATTCTCCACATTAGTAGAATTTTTAAGAAGAGTTCAGGTAACAAAAGGGAAGCATCCAAGTGAAGGCAGAGTCAATAGGTCAAGAATTGGGGGAAAACAGAAGTTAAAAAAGTAACTCCTCAAATATGTGATGCCCTACTGACATCAAGTAAGCCAGAAAGGACAACACTGGGATGATCCAACAGCCCTACTCAAACTATGTGGACCCCTTCCCAGCCTACAAGGCCCCTCAGGTAGAACAATTCTGAACTGGCTCTTATGTGGAGGTATACACCCAAGTTCCAACACCTTCCTCTATACTGTTAACTCCTTAAGTAACAAGACTCCATCTCACTAAGCCAGTTGCTGGGGAGCTGACTTCAACTCATAGCAATTCATTTGTGTCAGAATAGACCAGTGCTCCAGAGGGTTCTCAATGGTTGGCTTGTCAGCAGCAGATCACCAGACCTTTCTTACGAGGTACCTCTTGATAAACTCCAACCTTCAACCTTTCAGTTAGCAATTGAACACATGAACTGCTTGTACCAACGCCCCCTCCATCTGCCTGAGGTTCCCTTTTCCTCGGGTACTAAGATGAGCACCCGCTAGCCTCCCAGCCCTGTGTACCCCACATTCCTGCTACCCAAACCAACCACTTCTAATAAACATCTCCCCAACTACCACCTCTATAAACCTACAACTGGACTTCCAAACTCCTTTACATCAGGGACCAATATTTTTAAAATCATACAGATCAATCAATAAGTTAGTAAATAACAGAATAAAAACAAAGACGTGCAAAATTAAGCCTCAAATCTTTGTTAAAATGAACAAACTTAAAACTGTCCTGTCAAATAGTTAAATGTTTCTAAACACTCACTTTCAATTTCTATACTAATATCATTGCTGCTGTTAAATTCCAACTTGAAGGGATTCGGCATAGGGCTTCCGAGGCTATATGTCTTTGCAGGAGGAAAAAAACCTAATCTTTCTCCTGCAGAGCAGCTGGTGGGCTCAAACCACAGACCTTGCAGTTCACAGAGCAGTGTGTATCGTACAGAGCCACCACACTCCCAAATATCATTGTTGCTCTTGTTAAGTGTCGTCGAGTCAACTCCAACTCATATTGTTGTAGGTATAAGCAGTTTCCAGACCAATCCATATGCCTGGATCACATTGAGCAGCACTGCCTTACTTACAACTATAAAGTACAGGTTCCACATCCTCACATCCCCACATCCACGGCCTTTCCCTATTCTGATGCCTTCCAATAAGACCTATGGTTCTTGCCCCATTTAGAACAAGCTCTCATTTATCTTCTCTTTCACCATCATTTTCCTTCACCAGCTGGTTTGCTCCTGACATTCACAAATGTCTTGGTCAAGTCTGGAAATAAACACTAAAATCTCTGAAACGTAGACGATGAAGAACATCAGGTACTCATCCTGCTAACGGATGATGGCAATTAGGAAAATGACATAGCAAATAGTGAAAGAAAGAAACAAAAATACCTAGCCATCACCATTACCACTGCCATCCTAGTCATTAACAACCAAGTAGTAATAAAAGGCCTTGGGTAGCAACAGAAGATGAAGTTTCAAAAACGAAGAGATCTGTGGTCACATGAAGCAAAGAAATTCAAGAAGAGGAGAACTTTTCCATGGATCATTTATCAATACATGCAGTGACTTAGCTTCTATTTGGAAATGTAAAACAGCTCACATCCAAAAACTAACTGGGACCCCACCTGTTACACAAAGCACAATCACTCTATTTTCTCTTACCTAGAACAAGTCAACTGGGAATGCGGCGGCTCTGTAGGAATAGCACTGGACTGCCAACCACAAGATCAGCGGTTCAAGCCCACCAGCAGCTCTGTGGGAGAAAGATGAGGCTTTCTGCTCCCACAAAGATTAACAGTCTCAGAAACCCTACATAGAGTCGTATGAGGCTGGATTAACTCCCTAGCAGTGAGCTGGGGGGGTTTGGTGGTAGTTCTTAAATAAATATTCATCATGAGTCTAACATTCTTAAAGACTTCATTAAGCTTTCTCTGAGAGAGGGGAGAGAGGAAAGGATGTTCTAGAAAATTACTGTAAACTTCAAATATCAGCCTTGGGGACAGTGGGAGAGAAAGCAGCTAGTTTGGAGCCTTTGTAGTGAAGTGCACACTGAAGATGAATGGGGAGTTTGAAGGGTCTTTTAAAGTGTACTCTGCCCTGAACACTCTGTAAACCATGAAGGGGCTTAGCAGCTCATGGTTACTGTAATACCTTTCTCTGGTGGTTTATAATGGGAGGTGAGATTCTCATTGCTCTACAACGGTTTATCTGAAAGCAAGGGACTAGGTGAATTCTATACTGCCCTCTAGGTCTGCGTTAACAGGTGTTCTCAGATTTCTGCATCATCTCTCTCCCAGTGACACATGACTGAAACCTACAGTTATATTTAATGTCCTCTGCTTCCTAACCTCACCTAGCCAGTGAACCCAAAGCTCACCCTACTATGGGGGTTGGAGTGTAACGAATATTTATTGAATAAATAAATCCCCTGGTCTAACCAAGCTCAGCTACACATCAACTTTATTTCAAACTACTTCTCATATGAGAAAGGTGAGGCTGACTGTCCTTGTTAAGATTGACAGTCTCGGAAACCCTTTCTCAGCTCACTATGACTGACTTGGTGGCAGTGGATTAGGTGTTTCTGACACAGAAACCTAGTGGCTCAACTGTTAAGTGCTCAGTTGTTAACTGAAAGGTTAGTGGTTGAAACTCACCTAGCAGCTCCATGGGGAAAAGATCTGACACTGCTTCCAGAAAGAAAGCAGCCTAGAAAACCCTGTGGAGCAGTTCTACTCTGTCTCCTGGGGTCCCTATGAGTTGGAATCCACTCAACAGCACTCAACAACAACTTCTTATACATAACTTCTTTACTTGGGACCCTCCTCATTCTCTCTCTCTCTTTTTTTT
>NW_006408523.1:13008510-13011515 GCF_000296735.1 Chrysochloris asiatica | reverse complement strand
TCTCTCCATGCCATCACCTCTGCCTCCTTCTCTGGTGTTGCTGCTTCTCTGGATACCTCCTCATTGTGTCTTGACTAAATTATGCAAAAGAATCTTAAGTAAACAGCCAATCTCCAGCCCTCTGCCTACAACCTCACTGCTGCCCCAGCCACTAAGCTCCATCCACACAGCTAGTATACCAGCAAAGATCTGCTCTTGGTGTGCTTTGGGGCTCAAAACCCTGACTCCACAAAGAATAAACTCAACACTCCTGGCCCGTCCACCCTCCGCTCCATAAATGGCCCTAATCTGTGAACTCTTAACTCTCTCCACACTGGCACCAGATTCAACACTCACTACTCCTCAAGCACAAACATACCATCCTTTCCTCCCACAGGGACTGTACCAGTGAGGGGTTCTCTACCCTGAACACCCCACCCCATTCTCATCTCTTACTGCCTTCAGCTCACTTCATTTAGCTTGTTTGGATTCCCTCAATTGGAGGCAACCTCTCCCAAGGGCCCTTCAATACTTTTCTTATAACTCTCCAAGGATTCGATCTCCCACTCAAACATGTATAAATCATATTTTGCAATCGTCCTTCCCTACTAGTCCCTCAGCAACGTGGAGCAGAATCTGTCTTACTCGACCTGGTTCCCCAGAGCACCTGGCACAGTACTTAGCTCATAGTTGAGATTGGACAAACGTGTCACTCATGTGATGTGAGATTAAAATTTTATCTATTCTATTTAGTGGTAAAGGTTACACAATATGATGAATGTAATCAATGCCAGTGAATTACGTATGTGTATAAATACTGTGGTACAGAGAATTGAACTGATATGGCTCATCCATCCATCTAGTCTTCGTGTTGTTGCTGTTGTTGTTAGGAGCCATCAAGTTGGTACTGATCCATAGCGACCTTATGCACAGCAGAACGAAACACTGCCCGATCCTGGGCCAACCTCACTACTGTTGCCACGCTTGAGTCCATCAATGTCGCCACTTGGCTCATCCATCTCATTGGGGGTCTTCCTCTTTTTCTCTGACCCTCCACCTTACCAAATATGATATCCTTCTCCAGCGACTGGTTCCTCCTGACTCTATGTCCAAAGTATGAGAGACAAAGTTTGGCCACCTTGGCCTCTAAGAAGCTGCACTTCTTCCAAAATGGATCTATTGGTTCTTTTGGCACTTTCAATATTCTTCTCCAACACCATAACTCAAAGGCATCAATTCTTCTACGGTCTTCCTTATCCACCTTATTCCAATCACCAGTAATGATCAATACATCTTGATTGTGTGTTTGATCGATTTCAGATTGAAGAAGTTCAGCTCAGTCATGAGGTACAACGCTGTCTGTGATAGGATAATATTCATGCGCCCATAGGGAAGCCCAGTTAATACCACTATTACTCAAATTTACGCACTAACCACTAAAGCCAGTAAGGATGAAACTGAAGAATTCTCTAGTCTTCATAACCCTCACCAAATGCTTGGGTGGGTGGAGGTGGTGGTCATATGCTATCGACTCACTTCTGCTCATAGTGACCCTGTATAGGGTTTCTGAAGTTGTAAATCTTTACGGGAACAGAAAGCCTCATGTTTCTTCTGTGGAGTGACTGGTAGATTCAAACGGCCAACCTTGTGGTTAACAGCCCAGCTCGGAATCCACTACGCTACCAGTGCTCCTTAAACGCTTGAGTGGGACCATGGAAATAGGGTATTTGGGACAGTAACTTGGGAATTGGTCAGTGTTGCCATTCCATTGGATTTTAAATGAGCCATCTCTGAAGCAGGAAAGGGGATTTCACTCCCAACATGCAGGACGAGCCAAGAGCACAGCCTATCTTTCTGACCCCGAGATCACAGCACAGAGGCAGCGGCTGGGAGAGAGTATCGGGCTTCCTGGCCCACGGAATGAGTGATGCTGCGTGCCTGTGGACAGGAGGTTGGCTTGTAGAATGGAGTGCCCTTTGGGCATTTATCCACAGCAGTAAAGGAGCTCTGTAACCCTCGTCTGAGCAGAGTGAGGACAAGGACAAGAGGGGAGTGGCTAAGGTATGGCTGAGAAGGAGCACTCCTGATCTGTGTATCCTGAGTTGTTTCTAATCCTGACCAGTACCTTGTTCACGTCCCTAATTAACCCCATAATTGTAAGTATCATTTGTGAGCTCTAGGTGACCACTGCAACGGATTACCAAAGCGGAGTTCATGGGCGATAGGCTGGTATCAGCACGGGATAAAGAATGTTGGCGCGTGAAGATACGTCTGCTCTCAGACTCCTAGGAATCGGCCTTGGGTTGATTTTGATTCTCCTTCGCCTGTGTGAAGAGGAGGTCAGACATCGCCTCTATACCTTTTCTGCACGTCTATGTGTGTGTGCGTGTGTGTACACAGAAGGAAAAAGGAAAAGCCATGATGGCACTGAGGATAAGGTTGGTGGTTCAAACCCACCAGATACCCCACAGTAGAAAGATTTAAAGACTGAAAATCTCCACAACCCTATACAGGGTTGCTATTAGTCAGAACTGAGTCAGTAACAGTGGGGCTTTGATTTGGTACCCTACTGCCATCAAATCAATTCAGGTTCATAGCGACCCTATACAGGGTTTCCAAAACTGTAAGAGGATTTCTGATCATGTTGAATTAAAAAATGTTCTTTATATATATATTTACAATAAAAAATTATTTCAATATATTTCAAGCATCTTTAAGACACATGGGCATACATATCTATTTGTCATGTATTTACATTTCTTATCTCCAGGGATCATAAGCATGACACAAGCATGACCCAAACATGTCCTTAGTGGCAGAAAGAAAACACAAACACATATATGGATATATATATACACACACACACACACATAATCTTTCTTTTTGAGTAGTATATTTTTTACACATATATTTTTTATTTATATTTCAGAGAGAGCTCTGGTAGCGTAGTGGTTACGACTCGGGCTGTGAACCACAAGGTCAGCAGTTCGAAACTACCAGCTGCTCCGCGGGAGAAAGATGAGGCT
>NW_006408523.1:13004442-13007455 GCF_000296735.1 Chrysochloris asiatica | reverse complement strand
AGGTTCGCAGCCCGATTTGTAACCACTACTGCTTAACAATAGTTTCTGTAAATAAAAGACATAGTCAAGATACAAGGTTCTCTGCACCTAAGACATATAGATGCCAAGAGAAATAAATCGTGTAAATCTTGCTTTATCTTTGGTCTCTAGCTCATTTCAAATTAAATTATATGTACGTAGCTAAAATTCCTCCATAGCGCTGTGGGTTAACACACCAGACTGCAAAGCCATTTGAACTGCAAGGTCGGCGGTTCAAGCACACCAGCTGCTCCTCGGAAACCCTATACAGGGTCACTCTGGGTCGGAACCGAGTTGACGGCACTTAACAAGAACAACAGATGCTAACAGCAACATGGCTATAAAGTTTCCCTTCCTTTGAGCCCTGACCCACAATTCTGCCTACACTCTTATCTTTGTAGTAATTTCCCATGCCCTCCCAAGAACTGCAAGTAGACGGTGCAAGCTCACCAACCAGTCCTCAAAAACTCTATACAAGGTCCTTGGAAACCACAAGGTTGGTGGTTCAAGCCTACAAGTCATTCCAAGGAAGAAAAATGAGGCTTTCTGCTCTCAAAAAGATTTACAGTGTCAGACATCCTATTGAGGGTAGCGATGAGTCAAACCAACTTGACGGCACACAACAACAACAGTATCACTGTTTCGGAGTCCTAGTGGAGCTGTAGGGGAACCACACTGTCAGCAGTTCAAACCCACAGATCGCGCCTCAGGAGAAGGATAAGGCTGTCTGCCCCCATAGAAATTTACAGTCTCAGAAACTACATAGTAGCTATGGGTTGAAATTGACACCATGGCGGCAGGTTTAATAAGACTGTTAAGAATTCAAAAGTGTCTAAAGAACTCAACAACAAGAAGATGCACAAAAGACGACTAACGCCTCCCGAGGTTCCAACATTTAAAAGACCCCACCCGAGCCCCAAGACTGCACTTCTAACATGGTAAAGATCACAAGGGAAGCCAGGCACTGAAAAGACTGGGTTTCGACCCTTCCCCTCCCTAAGAATGCTGCTTGTGGGACTGAGCTCCGGGCCTGCACCCAGTCCCCTTCCCAGGGTTGAGGTCAGACAGCAACCACTTCAATCAACTCTGGGTGGGTCAGCACTCCCCTACTGCACAGGTAAACACAGCCAGACCAACACTACACTGAAGTCACTATCACAGGGAGAATCCAGTCCTTCCCACCGAAGTACAATGCTCACTGGGTAGCGTGTGTTTGAAGCTGATTTCCTGAAGTGGAGACTAAGACATAAGAATCCATGTTGTAAGGACAGAGCTCAGAGTTTTCCTTCTTCACAGTTTCTAACAGCTGAAGCCTGGGAGAAACTAATTTAGGTATTTTCAAATTTAGGAGGTATTTTGAAATTCCTTTGCCCTCAGATGAAGTTGCCTATGTCTACAATGAGCCCCTCACCTCCTACCTGGATCCTACAAACTTCAGCTTTTTTCCTCCAAAGATCTGAAACTCTTGATCATGATAGTTTATCAGATGTGTTGGCAACCAACTCATGGCCACCCCATGTGAGCTCCAGAGGGTATCAAAGCTGGGACCTTTCAGAAACAGTCGGACAGGCCTTACTCCCAAGGCATCTCTGGGTTCCAACCCCCAACCTTCCGGTTTCTAGTCATTAAACGGGCTCCACTATCAAATGTAATTGTCCCCATTCAAGAAACTGCCCTCCGCTATTAGCGACCCCTCACCTCTCTTGCCACCTCACGCACATTAAGGAAGTCTCAACACCACTGTGCTCATGCAAATTTGCCCAGCAACATGGCAACAATTCCAGTAGACACTGGCACAATCAGCAATCACTGCACTGAAGCTGCAAATGCTGAATTAATGAAACAACCAATCCAAACCCAATAACATCAAGTCAGTTCTGACTTTCAGTGACCCCTTGCAGAATTGCACCATAGGATTTTCTTGATTGTAATCCTGCAATCTTCATTGTTTTTAACTTTCTGTTGTGAACTGGGTGACAGTTTACAGAGCAGATCATGAGTTTTACATTCAAAACTTCATGCACATTTTGTTCCATCTCACTGACTGCAATTCCCTCAACGTAACATCGCTAATCCTCCTTCCTCCTGTGTTCCTTATTTCCAGTCCTCTTTCTTTCCTCACCTTTCTGAATTTTGACTTTGGGTGAATACTACCCTTTTGAACTAGAATGACTGACCATCCTGTGTTATGTGTATGTACCTCACTTGTGTTATTGCTTGGCTGAAAACTGAGTCACAGTGGCGAGTTCAAATCCAGACCTGAGAGGGCTGTGGTCTCAAGGTTCCACCAGTCTCTATCCACCCAGGGAGCCTGGTCTTTTATCTGACTGTAATCTTAACAGAGAAGTCCTGATGTGGCGCTGTGGGTTAATGCACCAGACTGTAAAGCTGTTTGAACTGCAAGGTCGGCAGTTCAAGTTCACCAGTTGCTCCTTGGAAACCCTATGGTGGTGGTTATGTGACGTGGTATCAGTTCCGACTCATAGTGACCTTGTAACAAGGTTTCCGAGGCTGTAATTCTTTAAGGGAGCAGAAAGCCTCATCTTTCTCCCGTGGAACAGCTGGTAGTTTCGAACTGCTGACCTTGCAGCTCGCAGCCCAATTAGTAGCCACTACACTACCAGAGCTCGGGTCAGAACCGACTCTATGGCACTTAACAACAACAACAACAACAATCTTACCAGAAACTAGTGGATTCGAATTGGCAACCTTTAAGTTAGTAGCCAATGCTGTTGTTGTTGTTAAGTGCCATCGAGTCAGTTCCAACTCTTAGTGACCCTGTATAGGGTTTCCGAGGAGTAGCTAGTGGGTTTGAACTGCTGACCTTGTGGTTCGCAGCCAAGTGCTGATCCTCCAGTGCCACATCAGGAGTCCAACAGTAAACTAATAAAGTACCTTTAAAAACTGGATCTATGAGAACAAACAAGATGGCGGATCGGGTGGACGTGTAGCAGAGAGTTCCGCCAACAACAACACAGAATACCCGACCAAGCAG
>NW_006408523.1:12993979-13001437 GCF_000296735.1 Chrysochloris asiatica | reverse complement strand
ATAGAGAGAAATACTTTTAACTGATGGTATATGGAGGGGATTATAATCAATATAATGAAACAAGTAATATGAATTGTTGAATGTGAAACTGATGATGCACCCTGTCAACTTTCACTCAATCTACAATAAAAACCTTAAATTAAAAACAAAACAAAACTGGATCAATTCATTGGTTTTTCACAAAGTCATTTCCAGAGATGTCAGCAAAGCATACATATCCTTAAATTTCTAAGGGAACCCATAATAAAACAAGCAGATACTGCTGATTTTCGGGGGGTTTGGGGGGTGGCGCAGGAGGGAGGAGAATTCTATCATCATACAAAAAGATATAGGAGGTTTTCTTAAAAGATAATCAAATAAAAACAAAATGATCAAATGAACATACTGAAAGTCTGGAAAATATCAAATTCCATAAAAAATGAAATAAAGGATAAAATCAAATAAACTCTGCTGAGGGAGAAAGGGGAAACAAACAAAAAATCTAACCTAAGAGATTAAATATCCTGTAGATTCTAGCTAGTAGATCATTTCTTAATCAATCTGATACACTGTAAATATTATGGCACTTCAGTTATCACCATAGGAACCCTGATTTCTACTTAAGAAAACAGTAATATGTTAGCATGACAGATCAAATAAGTCCTCTAAACAATCTGAGAAATGCAACTCTTTCCATAATAATATTATTTGAACCAGATTGCCATTTATAGCTGAGTATTTATTTTTGTTGAGGCAAAGAAGCCTGAAAGGTAAAATGACCTAGATTAACATAGCTTATTCTATATTAAAAGATTTTAGGTTAATAGGTGCAGGAAGGTCTATTGAAGCCACATAAATATTTTAACCAAAGTACATATAAAACATGATCTTCTATCTCTTAAATAACATTATTTGACTATTAAATTCTTCCTGTTTGAATGGTACTACGGAAATCTTTTTTAGATTAATTTTGTAGTTCTTGTTTCTAATGTCTTTGTTCCTTTCCTCCTAATAGCCACACACAGAAATGCAGCAGGTCCTTCCTTGGCATAAGGAACATGAATTTCAATTTCATCTTAAAAAACAAAAACTGGCCTAGAAGGACTAACAGAATATACAAGTATGGAGAGTCACGGCGCAAGCACATATTTTGTATTCTGATATGATTATCATAGTCTGTAAAGATACTTGATAAAATCCAAGTGTAAACAAAGTAAATTCAATTATTTCCAGTCATCAGTGGAAAACACACTGGAAGGGAATCAGTATTCTAGATTTTGCTTTTGGTTCTAATACTAACTACAAGACCAGACAGAAATTATTTATGAACCTCATGTTTCTCCTCTGCAAAATTAAGCAGTTGGACCAGATGTTCTCTTAAGATCACTTATACCTCTCAAACAACATGATTTCATTCCCACATCACACACTTCTTTCTATCAACCCACAGAATTCATAGGACTTTCCAAAAAGGTGTCTAATGATCAAGTTAACCATTTAAATTTCTGAGAAGCTTCAAAATTTATTTTTAGATCTGAAAGTACCAAATCATATTTGATAAGCTGGGTTTGTTTTTGTTTTGTTTTGTTTTTTCCAAATTAGTACAGTAAACAGCTTTTCTTATAATATTGTCATATGTGCTTAATAGACTATGTGTTTTCTGTTAAAAATATACATATATAAAAATAAGAATAAATGAAATTCAACTTAAGAAAATAAGACTCTTAGGATCAACTTAAAGTGGTGAAAGAGATCTTGGGTATTTCACGGAGATCTATCAACCAGTGTGCTTTTCAATTCATTTTCAGATTAACATTCAATGAAAGAGGGACATGTCTCTCACACATGCACTGACCAGTCTGACTTCCAATGCTTACACACCCAAGCCTTTTCTTAATTGCATTTATTCCTGCCAACTTCAAAGAAAGGGGGGAGGTGGGGAGATTCAAACAAGCCATGTGGTAACACAGAGCTCTGATCAGATAGTTAGTCTTCCTTGCTATCAATCAACTGATAAGAAGGAGTTGATTAAAGAGAAAGTGACAGAGAGGTAAAAGAAACATCTAGCTTCACCATCCAAGTGTTTTTTGAGAGTCTGCATTAACTCTGACTCACAGGTTTTCAGATGAAACAACCTTACAGGGGTTGTTATTATTTGTGTTTTTGATTTTGTATTCAGATCAATAAATTACTCAATAACTAACACAAGTGTTAGGCATCACTGGTTCAGAGGTACAACTCTCACCTCCTATCCTGGAGACCCGGTTCTGATTCCCAGTCAGGCACCTGATGCAGTCACTATCTGTCGATCAACAGAGGCTTGTGTGTTGCTATAATGCTGAACAGCCTCCAGCTGGGCTTTCAGATTAAGAGAGACTAGGAAGAAAGGCCTGGTGATCTATATCCAAAAATCAGTCAAGATGTCCCTATGGATCACAACAGTCCAATCCACAAGCGATCATAAGGATGGTACAGGACTAGACAGCACTACGTTCCGTTGCCCATGGGTTTGCCATGAGTTAAGGGCCAACTTACAACAACAACAACAAAGTTGATCAGTTTGTTCTTTTACACAGAGTGGTAGAAACCAAAGTCCATAAAAAATAAAATTAACCCTACTTTGCATCAAATGTTTGGCTCCTTTTGAATATTATTCAAAGACCACACAGATAGACTGACAATCTGACTCAGTTTATTCTAAACTAGCAAACACAGGGCCAGTCCCCAAATGATACAGTCTCCTATGTGGAAATATCATTGGATTTAATGCCTTGGATGTCAATGAGGAATTAATGACATAAGGGAAGCTGAGGAACTAATGATACAATTGAACCTGTGCATGAGGGAAATGAACCTGGCAGCAGAAAACAGGCGGAAATGAAATAAACAAAAGTTGGTGTAGGAGGAATGGTTTTCATTTGATTTCAGGATAGACCTACATTGCTGCAGGGGCAGCAGAGACTCAAAACAGTAAGAAAAAATGAGGCCCATCAGATGTAGACTCTTCAGGATTCACCCATTCATCCACAAACTATCCAAACAGGCTTTTAAAAGTTGAGGGGAAAGATTCCATATAGTTCAATTCCATTTTTCCACAAGATTTTTGAAGCCACTGCATTTGCTGAGCCAGGCATTGCATAAACAAAGGGGCAAGGGAGAGAAACAGCAAAGGAGTCGGACATGAAATCATTATGAGGACACACACAAGCAGATCTAGAAACGGCGGAGCTAAGTGGAACAAGGATCTCAAACACGATACCAAACATGGTATGGAGAAGGAGATCATATCTGGTATGGTAGAGGGTCAGAGAAGGAGAGGAAGACCCCCAGCGAGATGGACTGGCAAAGTAGCAGGTCAATGGGTTCAAGCGTGGCAACAATTGTGAGGTTAGCCCAGGACCAGGCAGTGTTTCGTTCTGTTGTGCACAGGGTAGCTATAAGTCAGTACCAACTCGATGACACCTAACAACAACAACAAGTGGAACAAAGGAAAGGAATGGGAGGGTCTTTGTAGTTTAGATAGAGAATGGGCAGCTCAAGGAGAGGCCTGGGAATAAAGATTACTGCAGAGAGAGGGTAGAGCTTCTGCTAAGTTTCTGCACGGAGGATAAGACAGCTTGTCACACATGAGGAGCTACAAGACAGTGCTCGATAAAGGGACTGCACTACAGTCTAAAGGGAAGGACTTTTATTCCAAGCATGATGGGAAGCACTGGTGTTGTGAGGATTAGGAACAGAACCCTTAAAGGTGGTGCAGAATGGAAGCAAGGAGACCAGGATTCCTGAATATTGCAAGAACCAGAGAGAAAAGCATGACAGGATACAGCAGTCACTGGTGCGGCTCAGAGTTTCTAGCTCTCCTTCCAGGCATACAGGAAGGATTGCACTGCCCTGCCCTTTGCCATAAGGTGTGGCCATGTGACTTGCTTTAGCCAATAAAAGCGATAGCAGAAATGACAGGTGGAATAAGAGCTAGTGAAGAGTTTACCACATTCTCATTCCCCCAACAAGGGCCCACCTCCCTCCAGAAGGTGGCTGTCCCATCAACCCAAGTCCTAAGACAACATGGAACTAGGCCCCTAGTCACCCTTTAAGGAAAGGAATGTGGGGAGAAATAAACCTGTGAGTCTTTAGCCAGCACTGACTGGAGCAGAGACAGAATCTGCTGCAATGCTAACTGAATGAGGAAAGGGAAAAGAGACGAAGAAATGGGACCAAGGGAGAGTTAGGAGATTTCTAAATTGGTGACTTTTAAATGATGCCATTCATTTGTGATGAAACATGACAATTTCTATTTCAGATATGCGGAATGTGCCAGGGTTGTATCCTTTTACCATATGTACTCATTCTGCATGCTGAACAAACAATCAAAAAACTGGACTATATGAGGAAGAACGTGACATCAGGATTGGAGGAAGAATCAACAACAACCTGCAATATGCAGATGATGATGCAATCTTGTTTGCTGGAAATGAAGAGGACTTAAAGTCCTTACTGATGAAGATCAAAGATTACAGCCTTCCATATGAATTGCACCTCAGTACACAAAAATCCTCACAACTGTACCACTAACTAACATCTTGATAAACAGAGATAAGATTTAAATTAACAAAGACTTCATTTTGCTTAGATCCACCATCAACACTCATGGAAGCAGCAATCAAGAAATCAAACGTATTGTATCAGGCAAATCTGCTGCACAAGACCTCTTTAAAGTGTTCAAGAGCAAAGATGTCAGTTTGAGCCATAAAGTACACCTGACCCAAGCCATGGTATTTTAAATAATCTCATATGCATGTGAAAGTATAAGGAAGACCTTAGACGAATCAATACATTTGAATTAAGGCATTGACAAAGAATATTGAAAGTAAGATGGGCTGCCAAAAGAACAAACAATCTGGGTTGGCAGAAGTGCAGCCAGAATGTTCTTAGACACCAAGATGGAAAGACTTTGTCTCTCATGATTTGGATAGCATCCTTGGCAAAGCAGAGGGTCCATGAAAAAGAGGAAGACCCTCCCAACAAGATGAATTGACACATGACCACAACAATGGGCTCAAACCTGACAACTGTGAGAATGGTGTAAGGCTGGGCAGTATTTGGTTCTGTTATGCGGTGGGTTGACAGGAGTAAAAACAGAGTCATCTAACAACAACATTCAGCAAGCAAGGCTGTATCATCTGCATATCACAGGTTGTTAATGAGTCTTCCGATACGGATGCTCTGGTTTTCTTCATATAATCCAATTATTTGCTCAGCATACAGACTGAATAAGTATAGTGAAAGAATACAACCCTTGTGTACACCTTTCTTGATTTTAAACCATTTGGTGTTTCCTTGCTCTGTTCGAACAGCTGTCTCTTGGTCTAATGTACAGGTTCCTCATGAGCACAATTAAGTGTTCCAGAATGCTCTCATCCTCTATAATGCTGGTCATAAACAATGTCATGATGCACACAATTGAAAGCCTTTGCATAGTCAATAAAGCACAAGTAAACATCTTTCTGATATTCTCTGCTTTCAGTCAAGATCCACCTGACATCACCAATGATATCCCTTGTTCGACGTCCTCCTCTGAATCCAATTTGAACCTCTGGGAGTTCTCTCTTAATGTATGGTTGCAGCCATTTTTGAATGATCTTTTCCAAAATTTTATTTGTATGCGATATTAATGACATTGTCCAATGATTTCGGCATTCCGTTGGGCCACCGCTCTTTGGAATGGGCACAAATATGGGTCTCTTCCAATCATTTGGCCAGGTGTCTATCTTCCAAATTTCTTGGTATAGATGAATGAGTGCTTTCAGCGCTGCAACAGTTTGTTGAAAGATTTCCATTTGTATTCCTTCAATTCCTAGTACTGTGTTCTTTGTGAATACCTTCACTGCACCTTCGACATCTTCCTTCAGTATCATTGGCTCTTGGCCATATGCTACCTCTTCAAATGGTTGAATGTTGACCATTTCTTTTTGGTACAATGACTCTGTGTACTACTTCTATCTTCTTTTGATACTTTCTGCATCATTCAATATTTTGCCCATAGAATCTTTCAATCTTTCAAATCAAGGCTTAAATTTTTTCTTCAGTTCCCTCAGCCTGAGAAATCCTGAGCGTGTTCTTCCATTTTGGTTTTCTAACTCAAGGCCTTTGCACATTTCGTTATAATATTTTACTTTGTATTCTCCAGCTGCCTTTTGATATTTTCTGTCCAGCTCTTTTACCTCCTCATTTTTCCCACTTGCTTTAGCATCTCTATGCTGGAGAGTAAGTTTCAGAGTCTCCTACAACACTCATTTTGGTCTTTTCTTAATAATCTTTTGCTTTCTTCCTGTAAGAATGTGCTTAATGTCATCCTACAGCTCTTATGGACTTCAGTCTTTAGCGTCTAATTCATCAAATCTGGTCTCTAAATCCAGGTGAGATATGTTCAAGGTCATATTTTGGCTCTTGTGGACTTGTTTTCATTTTCTTCAGCTTCAGCCTGAACTTGCATATGAATAGTTGGTGCTCTGTTCCACCGTCTGCCCCTGGCCTTATTTTGGCTGATGATATGGAGCTTTTCCACCGTCTTCTTTCCACAGATGTAGTCAATTTGATTCTTGTGTATCCCATCTGGTGAGGTCCATGTGTTTATGCTGTTTAAGAAAGGTATTTGCAGTCAAGAAGTCATTGGTCTTGCAAAATGTTATCATGCAATCTACAGCATTTTTTCTATCACCAAGGCCATGTTTTCCAACCACTGATCCTTCCTCTTTGTTTCCAACCTTTGCACTCCAATTGCCAATAATTATCAATACATCTTGATTGCATGCTTGATCGATTTCAGAATGAAGAAGTTGGTAAAATTCTTCAATTTCATCACTGGCTTTAGTGGTTGGTATGTAAATTTGAATAATACTTGTATCAACTGGGCTTTCTTGTGGTGGTAGTAGTTGTATGTCGTGGAGTCGGTTCTGACTCATAGCATCCCTGTACAGGGTTTCCAGGAGTCCTAGTGTGGCACTGTGGGTTAATGTGCTGGACTGCAAAGCCATGTGAACTGCAAGGTCGGCAGTTCAAGCTCACCAGCTGCTCCTCAGAAACCCTATATAGGGTCGCTATGGGTTGGAACCGACTCAACAGCACTTAACAACACAACAAATAGGATTTCCAGCTGTAAATCTTTACAGGGGCAGAAAGTCTCATCTTTCTGGGCGGAATATCTGGTAGTTCCAAACTGCTGACCTTGTGGTTAGCAGACCGCTTTATAACCACTATGCTACCAGAGTGGTTGGTGCATACATCTGAGGAATAGTGGTATTAACTGGTCTTCCTGGATATACATATGGACAGCATTGTACTTCAAGACAGACCTTGATATGTTTTACTTCGATGATGAACACGCCGCCATTCCTCTTCAATTTGTCATTCCCGGCAGAGTAAATCACACGATTGTCAGATTCAAAATAGCCAATACCAGTCCATTTCAGCTCACTAATG
>NW_006408523.1:12991129-12993268 GCF_000296735.1 Chrysochloris asiatica | reverse complement strand
AGACCACTGGCCTGTCTAGCTATGTAGATTACACACTTTCTATGGTCAAGAGCTTAACACAACATCATCTTCTCAGCACCCAGCAGAAAGCTCTAGCACAGAAGAGGCTGTCAAATATGTAGATAACAATTTCACAATTCCTTCTCTCCCTTTTCCGATTCAAAACATTACTAATGCCCTCTTCTCTCCCAACGTTTAAATGAACTAGAAACCAAAGGAATAGAACCTGTTGTTGATTATCTTTTGGAGATGGGTCCCCACCCTACTTCCCGTATTTGGGGACATTTCTATTTGTTAAGGCTCCAATGAAGGGTGGAGAAAGACAGTGAGGTGAAGTTCAGGCCAGTTCGGTTGTCAGCTTACTAACATATCTGATTTAACATTACAGCCAAAATGAGGTTTTAGGTTACCTGAGGATTTCAAAGAACATCACCCCTCTGGTCTCACATTACCTCAGATAATACTGGGATCTAGAGTTGACTGAACTGGGAGGGCGAGGGAGGCCTCAAGCACATACTCTGGGAGATAATCATCCCACCTTCCATCCATCCTCCTCCAATAACACAAAGGAAACATTTAGTGAGCGCCTGACTTGGCTTTGTTTCATTCCATAGTGCAAATTTCAAAGAGGTGTGGAACAGCATCCATGGCAGGGCCGTGACATCCAAGGAGAGTCTGAAGTTGAGCATATTCAGATAAGATCGGTAAGGAAGCCAGGCAACCAGATGACTTGTACATTAACACATAAATGCAGTACAGCTGACAAACCCACGTAGACGGATGTGTCACAGTATTCAACAATATTTACACAAATCTCTCAGAGAAAGGGTATTTTTAAGTCTTGCGTGGTACACTCTTTTAGGTCTAGGATATTATGGTACTGTCTACCATACATCTAGAAGACCTGAGGTAAAATTCCTTCAGAAGCAACAAAAGAATCTTTACTCACTCTACTCAGGGAATAACTACGAGGTTTTCTGTGGAACTAGCCTTTGAATGGGCTGACTCTCCTGATGGACGAGTCTAAATTAGGCCATTCTGAAATTGTAAGATTACAACCAAAAATCATAAATGATGATTCCTACAGTTTCTGAGGAGCAGCTAGGATGTTTGAACCACCGACCTTGAGGTTTGCAGTCCAGTGTTTATCCTACAGTACCACACCAGGACTCCAGAAATAACTCTGGTAGTACCTTTGCTAGTCTTATAAAGGTAGCTTAGCCTGTTGGTGGGAAAAGGCACTTAGAAACAATCTATTTCAGCCCCTCTCATTCAATAAAATGTCCTGGTGTGGCATTGTAGGATAAGCGCTGGACTGATAGCTACAAGGTAGGGAGTTCAGACCCACCAACCGCGCCTCGGAAACCTGACACAGGGGTGCTATAAGTCTGAACTGACTTGACGGCACCTACCATCAGTACTCAAGAGAACAGGAAATCCGAGGTTCAGATAAGTCACCATCTAACCTGACTTAGATGGTCACTCTAAGGAGGTCGCTGACAGTGTTCCACTGCTATTCATAAGGTTTTCAGTGACTAAATATTTGGAAGTAGCCCGTCTCTCCTTCTTCCTAGTCTGTCTTCATCTGGAAGCTCAGCTGAAACCTGTCCACTGTGGGTGTTCCTGCTGGTATTTAAATACCCATGGTATAGCTTTCAGAATCATAGCAACATGCAAGCCACCACAGTACGACAAACTGACAGACAAGTGGTGGGTACTATTTATATGAAACCCTAAATGCTGAAACTCACTGAGACCTATTTCTGGGGTTTCTTTTCTATGCCACAGGCTCTTTTTCTGCTCTTGGACTTCCATGACACCAAATGGCCATATTATTTACTCCTGGCATTAAGCTCAGAAGTTGATCTCTCTAAGAAGTACATGCATATGGGTTGATTTGATTCTCTCTCCTAAAAGAGGTTGCAAAAAGACAAGGAAAAAAAAACATTTAAAGATTTCAGCAAATCATTGAAACTGTCCCAAATTTACCAACTTCATTTCCCAAAAGTTGTCTCCCTTCTTCTTAAAACGTACCCCTTTTTGCCTGAACTGACTTGTTTCTTCTTGATCCTGGCCTAACAGTGACTAATAAGTGTTTGATCAACCTCTTAATTCTTTTCTAGGGAGGAAAAAAAAAAA
>NW_006408523.1:12969518-12991029 GCF_000296735.1 Chrysochloris asiatica | reverse complement strand
CAGAACTGACTCCACGGCACGTAACAACAACAACAACAACAACCTGACTTAAGCAGCTGAGACACCTGTGAGATTGAAGGATTTCTTTGAAATCCTCAGATAACATAAAACTTCATTGTGGTTGTACTTCTAAATCAGATATGTAAGCACGCTGTACTGTATTGTATTCATTTCATACAATCACCCTATAAGGTAAGTAGTACAATTACTATCCCTGTTTTACAAGCAAGGAAACTGAGGTTAAGTCACATGTCTAAGGAAGCATAGTGCTGAGGAAGCAATCCTGGCTGGCTCCAAACTGAGCTACCAATCTCTAGGATTCAAACCAGGACTCCAGACGCCGCACTGGGGTCTCTTCATCAATAATTCAATCAATAATTCTAGGACTCAGGAAGGCGCTAGCTATATTTAAAAACCTCTGCAAATCTTTAGTCCCTGTTGAAAACAAAGATTTAAAAAAATCATCAGGGTATTTTGAAGAATGGATGCATAAATTAATATTAATTTTATCAAAATAGCATTACAGTTATATAATAAAATAGCCCTGTTTTTAATAACATATATTGTTGATGCTGCTGTTGTTAAGTGTCGTCAAGTCAGTTCCAACTCATAACAACCCTATATAGGGTTTCCAAGAAGTGGCTGGTGAGTTTGAACCGCTACTTTGAGGTTCAAATCGACCTTGTGGTCCAGTGCTTATCTTACAGCGCTACACCAGGACTCTATGTTTAGTGCTGTCGAGTCGGTTCTGACTCATAGCAATCCTTTTTACAGTTTCTCAGGAATGGCCTTGTAGTTCAAATCAAGATGTGGTCCGGTGCTTATCCTACAGTGCCACACCAGGACTCCTGTGTTAAGTGCTGTCGAGTTGGTTCCAAGTCATAGCAACCCTGTAGAGGGTTTCTAAGGAGTGGCTGATGAGCTTGAACCACTGACCTTGCAGTTCAAACCAAGCTTGCAGGCCAGCGCATTAACACACAGCGCCACACCAGGGCTCTACGACTCCTATAACCCGTATTAAGTATATAAAAGTGAAATGACACAAGGTCTGGACTCACAATATATTTACAAAAAATATATATATATAAATGATAGGTGAAGTATGTTTGGCAAAATCTTGGTAAATAATGAGTCTCGTTGTTAAGTGCTATCAAGTTGGTTTGGTTCCAATTCATAGCAACCCTGTAATAGGGTTTCTGAGGAGCATTGGTGGGTTTGAACCACCAACCTTGTGATTAGCAGTCCAGTACTTATCCTACCGTGCCAAACCAGGACCCCATTATTAAATATGATATATAAGAGTTCATCATACTATTCTATTTTTTCTATGTTTATTTTCCAGTTTTTAAATAATACAAAATAACCTTTGCTGTTGGTTTTGTTGTTATTAAGTGCCATCGAGTTGGTTCTGACCCATAGTGATCCTGTATAGGGTTTCCAAGGAGCAGCTGGTGAGCTTGAACCACCAAACTTGCAGTTCAAAAGACTTTGCAGTTTAGCACCTAACCCACAGCACCACACGAGGACTCAGAAATTACCTTTAAAGGCCCACAAACCAGAGCCTATGAAAAGTGACTCTATGAACAATGAAAACCATATAAGCATTTGTCAATTTTAAACTTTAAAGTCTGTTTCTCTAATAGCAGTTTTTATTAGCCATTGAACGATTCAACTTCATTAGGTTTCTGATCTCACGACCATGCACTCATCAATACCTGAACTGTGGGAAGAGCTAGTTAAATCCATACGCTGTTTCATTGTTTTCTAGCCCAACACTGGATTGACTTTATGAGTCAGATTGTTAAGAATATTTATTGAGCTTTACTATGTTGAAAGCACTGTACTACTGCTGACCCATGTTATCAAAGACAGAGCAGAATACTACTTCCTTCCAAGCATAAATGGAGAGAACACGGGATTTGGAGCCCTGACTTGGGTACTTCTCGGAGTCCTGTAAAGTACAAGATTACCGTAAATCCTCACACAACAAAGCCACACCAGAACAGGGCTGGTAGGTGCACCTGCTGTGGCTTCCTAGCAAACACTAGGAAGCAGCAAGAGGAAACAGGCAGCAGCAAAAGGTGAAGGGGCTGAGACTTATGGGTAAACTGTGTTATCTTTCAGTATCCAGAAGCTACAGATCCCAAATTCCTCCTTGTGCACTTCAGAACAATTACTACGCAATTCCAATTTCACATTTAGCCTGGCCAAGTAGGCTCAGCAATCTCTGGCATTCTCTCTTTGTTTAAGCATGGGTTTCATCAGACAAATGACCAACCACATACAGACGAGACGGAGTTGAGACACCAGCCAGGCATCTGACTATTCAACCCTCAGGCTGTCCTGGAAGCTGAAGTGATTTTTATGATGGTATCCAGGGAAAAACAGAGAGACGACTAATGTCATGAGGCAGCACAGCAGAAGCATGTCTGACACAGGAATGGACAGTGGACAAGTAGGCCAGTCTCTGACAGGAAAGGCAGATATTCAAGGATTAGGCCAGGATGGCCAAACTTCACCTCTCCTACTTCGGACATATTGTCAGAAGGATATCATGTTTGGTAAGGTGGAGGGTCAGAGAAAAAGAGGAAGACCCCCAGCAAGATGGATTGGCAAAGTGGCAGTATCAATGGGCTCAAGTGTGGCAATAATTGTGAGGTTGGCCGAGGACCAGGCAGTGTTACGTTCTGTTGTGCACAGGATCACTATGAGTCAATACCAACTTGATGGCACCTAACAACAACAACTGCACCATAGTAATTAGCAGTCTGTACTCAATCTAGTGGCTTAATTAGCTAGTACCTGTTTTCTTAATCAGCTAGTACCTGTCTTCAGTTAAGAAGCCCTGGTGGCACAATGATTAAAGCACTCAGCTGACAAGTCAAAGGTCAGTTTTATTCATGCCCTAAAATGTGTTCAAATTTCACAGCTACAGTCAAACCTATCAGCAATACAATAAGGACCAGCTTTAAAAAAAAAAAAAAAAGAAAGAAATCGATTAGTAAAGTGAAGTGGTTAAAGTGCACTGGGCTGCTAACGGAAATGGTTCAAACCCACCAGCCATTCTGCAGGAGAAAGATGAGGTAGTCTAATTCCATACAGTTTACAACCTTGGAACCCCCGTGGGGTAGTTCTTCCTTGTCCTAGAGCATCACTATGAATGAGAATCAGTTCAATGGCAGTGGCTTTGGATTTTGGCTTGATCTTCAGGTAGAAGCTGTCAGACCAGAGGGATGATGGTCTTTGAAATCCTTTGGAGATCATGACAAAGTAATAAATTTTATTTCACTCTTCTTGTAGATCTTCTCCCTAATGAGAGCAGGGAGTCTTGGTGTGGTGCTGTAGAATTAGCACTGGACTGCTAACTGCAAGATCAGGGGTTCAAGCTCCTTGGAAACCTTATACAGGGTCACTATGAGTCAAAATTGACTTGACGGCACTTAATAACAACGAGGGCAGCAGCCCCAGTTAAAAGAACCAAGTTCCGTGTGAGAACATGAATGATGCCATGAATTGTGTAGGTTGTATCCTTAACAAAAAGTAAGAAAGCTACAGGAGGGTGTCATATTCAGGCCAAAGCAAGAGAAGTTATCATTCAGTTATTGCAGCGATGGCCTGATTTTAGTCTGTTCTCACCTCCTGCTTCCTCCCTACCATAAACTGCTCAAGTGCAAAATAATGCAAAAAATGTTATTAATCGAATTGGAGGTTAGCCCAGTTTGAGAACTCTGGAATGATTTGCAGAGCTGACAAGAAAGAGAAAAGCCATACTGAACAAACTGGATAGAGAAATTAATGAAGTTTCATCTCCACTCTCCACAACATCATTCATGCAATACTATGAGGCCACGAAGGGCATCAACCTGACTCGAAAAAAAAAAAGATACCTCAGTCCACGTGTTAAGGAGTCACCAGATGCCCTGTTGTTATTGTTATGTGCCAGATGTCTTACACAGTCACAAAACCCAAAGAATCAGTTACAAGGTCCAGTTTCTTTCAATGTACCAACAAGCAACACAAATCACCCAGTCACAAACAAGCCCCTTCCAGAAAAACAAATGTCTGACACAATGCAAGGAGCTGCTAAAAGTTTCCAGTTGCCCTGAAGCACATGCTGCTGCGCAAACGACGCTCAGAAGTTCCGGCGCCATTCCTGTACAGTCCAAGGAATCGCAATGTACGGCATTTCCAAAAGTACATTCATGCAGCCCTGGATGTGGAAAAGTTGGTTTCGAGCTTTATCTTCTTCACACCCAGAAGCCTATTTTCTAACAGCGTTATGTCACCACGTGATTGATTTGGAGGATGCTTGCTTCAAATCTCCAAACTTAATAGTAATGTGCACCAATGCTGAAATGAACAAGGGTTCCTATCAGGCTCCTCAAGCTACTGCCTAAGATAAGGCCAAATCTCAGGTTACTAGTTTGGGGTGGGGGAATACCGAACCCACTCTCTCTGAGTCAGGCCACCCAAAAGGTTCGCAAAGCGTTCTCCCACCCTCGGCTGGCTGGCGGACTGCATGAGGAAGAGACCAAAGAAGAGTAAATTGTCCAGTTGACAGAAGGGAGGGCGAAGGGGATCTCAGTCCCAGGAAACTAACCAAGAGGAAAGGCGCAGCAAGGGAAACTTGATTCCCTGACGCAGGAAGAGGGTCTGGGAGCTGCTGTCCCCACATAACCTTCCTATTTCCCCAATCCAACCTCCCTCCCGACTCCCATCTAACCTCTTAACCTGCAAATCCTGGGGCATTCTCGGGAATGAAGGGAACTGCGCAGGGGGCGCCAGGGGATGCGCTGCGCGGGCGCACGGCCCCGGGGGCTACCTGCGCTCGCCTCCCTCCCCCGTCTCCGGGTTCTTAGTTACTCACCAGAAGCACTGAGCCGCGCACCACCTCCGATACGCTCTGCCGCAGCTCGGCCGCCGTGCCCGGCTTACTCAGCGCCCGGGTGAACTTCCGAGTCTCGGCCGAGGCGGGAAGCAGCGGCAGCTGCGACATCGTAGCCGCCGCCACCGCCTCTCCCAGCTCCTGCGGTCCGCCTCGGTCGCGCCACCGCCAGGTGCACCGTCCGCTGTCGGCCCGGTCCGCCAGCGGCTCCCGGCCCCGCCGCCCTCTTGCTCTCCCGGAGCTCGCTGAGCGTTCAGGCGGCACAGCCCCGGCCGCACCCTCCGCGCTGTCACGGTCTGTGACTCCCCTTTCGGCGTCCGCAGCCCCCAGCGCGCGGAGAAGCTCCTGGGCTCTCTCCAGGCGACTGTGCGTGAGGTGGCGGCGGCTGCGGCGGTTCCCCCATGCCACCAGCCTCTCTCGGCAGCCGCTCGCCGGGCCGCCTCCTCAGGGCGGGGTGTCCGGCGCGGCGCGGGGCGGGGCGGCGAGCAGAGGAGGGGCCGGCGAGGCGGGTAGGCGGGCGGGCTAGAGGCCCTGCCTGCGCGCTCTGGGAGTGGGTTTAGCGGCCGCATGTCCCGCAGCGAATTGCGCGGGACCCCTGCAGAAAGTGCCCGGGCTCCGCCGCTACCGACCAACGTTTCTCCTGGAGGCACATCAGAAGATGTGCCTCTCCTCCGGGAGGGCGCACAGTCGCTGGGTAAAGGGGACTGAGTCTCTGGAACCACTACCGGAGCACCTGAAGCCTGGTCTTCCAGCCCGTGAAGGCATCAGCGCTCGGGGGCACCAAGACCCCCAGTGTGCACATGGAGTCCGTGGCAGTGAACCGGGGACATCTGTAAGGACGGAGGGTTTAGTAAAGTGGTATTTACGCAGCACCCAGAGAGCACGGGCCCTCGGAAACCACCACCTTGAAGAGCGTCCCTTCCTGGGATGGAGCGTGGAGCACTCCATGAAGTCACGCTTGCGTTTCTGGCCCTGTAGCCACAGCTTCTTCCCCAGAGGCATCTGATGAACTGGGGGGACTCTCACAGAGTCGAAGCAAAACATCCTAAGACAAGGAAAGGTGGATTTAAGGGGGACACTGGCTAGCGAGATTTGGGAGTCACTCAGGATGAGCTGCTGCGTCACCCTTGGACATTCTGATGATCGCTTATCTGCAAGATGAAAAAAGTCATTGACAGGTGTGTTTGTGTAGCACGTGGTACTGTTTGGCCCCAATTTGGGGAAAGGCTAGTCGTGGAGCCAGGGATCTGACCTAGAAAGCTGGTGGCAGCCACCGCTGCTCAAAAACTTCTTTCTGACACAGGCTTTACCGTTTTTCCGTCCCTAAGGGTCTTCCACGGCTTTCTCCTTTTTCCCTTTTTGCTGAGGAAACTTAAACAATCTAACACTGACAGAGACGCGAAAAGGGTGCCAAAATGGGATTTGCGTGGCGCGGACGAGAGCCATGGCGCATGCTCAGTGGTTTGGATTTGAGCGGGTTTCCCCGGCAGGAGCCTTTGCTTAAGAGGGGTTCCGCTGATTGGCCGGAATGGCTCGGGCCACGCCCGTCGCCTGCTGATGGACAGCTTCTTACCTGCCATATCACTTAGAGGTGCGCAGGAACATTTTCGAAACAGACTTTGCTAGAAAAGCCCTTTTGCCGTTCTTTCTGTACGCTGAGACTCAGTAACCACAGTTGCCTTTGTGAAGGTGGCACTTCTTTGCGTCCCACCCTGCCAGAAAGCCAAACACTGGCCTGAAGCGTAATCTTAAAGTGATAGCAAAAAATACCAGACTCCTGATTCAAGACAGGAAAACATCATTTGGAACTTACGGACTGATCTAATACATAGCAGCGTTCTGGTGTGGCGCTGAGGGTTAATGCGCTGAACTGCAAGGTCGATTTGAACTGCATGGTCAGTTTCAACTGCAAGGTTAGCGGTTCGAGCTCGCTAGACTCTCCTAGGAAACCCTGTACAGGGTCGCTATGAGTCAACACACACTCAGTGGCACTTAACAACAGCAAACAACCATATACAGCACAACTGAAGGTTAGGCAAGCAGTCAGTACTAAATTAATGCCTGCTGAATTGTTTTCCTAGTGGGTTGGGACCACAGGATGTGGCGCTGAGTGAATCTGACAGATTGGAAGATAAACAAGTAAAATAATGTATGATAATAAAAACAATTACACACTGACCCATTTCCTCTGTGAAATAGAATGGCCAATTTCTAAAGCCTCAGCCCAGCTGATGTCGCAAACCTCTATCAGCAGGTGCTGGATGATTCCAATAGGGTAGGGTGGGTGCAAATCCCTCTGTTACCTTTGGATGGGAATTTATGCGGTTTTGGATGACGTTGCATAGCCCACATTTATACTATCAATCTACACTAAAGTGTGTCAGGTTGATTCTTATCTGGACTGAAAACTGATGCTAGACTGAGATGTATAAACGAAGGTGTGTCCCTGTAAGTTCGAAACTCAAGTAAAGGTCCGAGACAAAAACTTTTTCTCAGCTCTTTAATTATGTTTAAGCTTAAAAAGGCAATCACATTTATAGAGAGAGCGGGGCTGCAGGGAGTACTGGTATGGCGCTGTAGAATCAACTGGTGAGAGAGCGCCAGCACTGTATAACAGAGTGTAACACCACCCGGTCCTGCAACATTCTCACAATTGCTGCCACACTTGAGCCTCTCTTTGGAATGGTCACAAATATGGATCTCTTCCAATCAGTTAGCCAGGTAACTGTCTTCTAAATTTCTTGGCATGGATGAGTGAATGCTTCCAATGCTGCATCAGTCTGTTGAAAGACTTCCATTTATACTTCATCAATTCCTGAAACCTTACTCTTTGCCAATATCTTCAGTACATATTGAACTTCTTCAGCAACATTGACTCTTGATCATATGCTACCACTTGAAATTGTTGAACATTGACCTCTTTTTTTTTTCTGCTGTTTGTTTTTTTTTTTTTTTCCTTAAATGTTTTATTGTGAATTATGTGAGAGTTTTTTTGGTAGTGATTCTGTATTCCTTTCATCTTCATTTGATGCTTTCTGCATCATTCAGTATTTTGCCCAAAGAATCCCTCAATATTTCAAGTCGAGGTTTGAATTTTTTCCTCAGTTCTTTCAGCTTGAGAAATACTGAACATGTTCTTCCCTTTTGGTTTTCTAACTCCAGATCTTTGCACATTTTTTTGTAATATTTGACTTTGTCTTCTTGAGCTCCCCTTAGAAATTTTCTGTTCAGCTCTTGTACCTCCTCATTTCTTCCATTTGCTTTAGCATCTCTTCACTGGAAAGCAAGGTTCAGAGTCTATTCTGACAACCATTTTGGTCTTTTCCATCTTTCTTGTCTTCTTAATGACCTTTTGCTTTCTTCCTGTATAATGTTCTTGATGTCATCCCACAACTCTTCTGGTTTTTGGTCATCAGTGTCTTATGCAGCAGATCTGTTCTTGAGATGATCTCTAAATTCAGATGAGATATGTTCATGGTCATATATTGGGTCCTGTGGACTTCTTTTGATTTTCTTCAGCTTCAGCCTGAACTTGCATAGGAGCAATTGATGGTCTATTCCACGTCTGCCCCTGGCCTTGTTTTTGGCTGGTGATACGGAGCTTCTCTACCGTCTCTTTCCACAGATGCAGTCAATTTGATTTTGTGAATTTCATCTGATGAGGTCCAAATGTACAATCCACTTTTATGTTGTTTTGAAAAGGTATTTGCAATGAAGAAGTCATTGGTCTAGCAAAATTCTATTATGTGCTCTCCTGAATCATTTCTATCACCAAGGCCCTGTTTTCCAACTACTGAGCCTTCTTTTTTGCTTCCAACTTTTGCATTCCAATCGACAGTAATTATCAGTGCATATTGATTGCATGCTTGAACAATTGCAGACCGAAGAAGTTGGTAGAATTCTTCAATTTCATCATAACTGGCTTTATTGGTTAGTGCATAAATTTGAAAATAGTTGTATTAACTTATCTTCTTGTAGGTGCATGGATATTATCCTATCACAGACAGCCTTGGACTTCATGACTGTTCTTGAAATATTCTTTTTTATGATTGATGCAACCCCATTCCTCTTCAATTTGTCATTCCCGACAGAGTAAACCATGTGATTGTCAGATTCAAAATGGCCAGTACCAGTCCATTTCAGCTTAATAATGCCTAAGACTTCAATGTTTATGCATTCCATTTCATTTTTGACAACTTCCAATTTTTCTAGATTCATACTTTGTACATTCCATGTTCTGATTACTAACGGATATTTACAGCTGTTTCTCCTCATTTTGAGTTTGTGCCTCATCAGCAAATGCAGGTTCCAAAGGTTTTAATCCATTCGTGTCATCACAGTCAACTCTAATTTTAATATGCAGCTCTTCCCTAGCTCAACCTTAAGGGCTCATCTTCCAGCACTATATCTGACAATATTCTGCTGTTATTTACCATGTTTCAATATTCACCATTCTAGTACTACCTGACAATATTTCACTGCTATTCATAAGGTTTTCAGTGGCTAAGCATTCAGAAGTAGTCTGTCTCTCCTTCTTCCTAATGTGTCTTAATTTGTAAGCTCAACTAAAATCTGCCTACCATGGGTGATCCTCTCAACATTCAAAATACCAGTGGCATAGCTACCAGCATCATCAGCAACACATACGCCACCACAGTGTGAGAAACTGACAGATGAGTGGTGGATATATTTAGTCTTGGTGTGGTGCTGTAGAGTAAGCCCTGAACTGCTAACAACTAGGTCAGTGGTTCACACTCACCAGCTACTCTTCAGAAACCCTGTACAGGGTCACTGTGAGTTGTAACTTACTCAATGGCACTTAACAACAACTATTTCTATCTATAAGGAGCTCTGGTAGCATAGTGGTTACAAATCAGGCTAATAACCTCAGGGTCAATAGTTCGAAACTACCACCTGTCCCACGTGAGAAAGATTAGGTTTCTGCTCCTGTAAAGATTTACAGCCTCAGAAACCCTATGCGGGGTTGCTCTGAGTCAGATCTGACTCGACAGCACACCACCATCACTACCACCATCTTTATGTATATATAAACAGCATACCCTACGCACAACAGAACAAAACACTGTCTAGTCCTGTGTCATCCTCACAATTATTGTTAACCTTGAGTCCTTTGCTGGTGCTACTGTGCCAATCCATCTCATTGGGCGTCTCCCTCTTTTTCACTGGCCTTCTATTTCATCAAGCATGGTGTCCTTTTTCCAGGGACTGGTCCCTCCTGATAATATGTCTGAAGTACAAGAGACAGTATCTCACCATTCTTGCTTCTGAGGAACATTCTATTTGTTTATTCTTTTGATAGTCTATGATACTTTTAATATTCTCTTCCAAAACCATAACTCAAATGCATCAATTCTTCCATGGTTTTCCTTATTGTCCAACTTTCCCATGATTATGAGGCTCTTGAAAATGCCCTGGCTTGGGTCAGGCACACTTGAGTCCTCAAACGGACATCTTTGCTCTTGAACACTTTAAAGAGGTCTTGTGCAGCAGAGTTTTCCAATGCAATACGTCATTTGAGCTCTTGACTGCTGCTTCCCTGGGCATTGATTGTAAATCCAAGTCCAATGAAATGCATGATAGCTTCAGTCATTTTTTGCTTTTATCATGATGTGGCTTAGTGATTCAGTTGTGAGGATTTTGGTTTTATGTTGAGGCACACTCCGTACAATAGAATAGTCTTCAGCCATAAAAAGAAATGAAGTAATGATACATGTTACAACATAAAGGAACCTTGAAAATGAAAGATGTCAGATTCCAAAGGCCACATCTGTATGATTCCACTTATATAAAATGTCCAGGATAGCCAAATCATAGAGATAGAAGGAGGGTAGTGGTTGCTAGAAATAAGCACTGGACTGATAACCTCAAGTTTGGCTTCAAATCCACCAGCTGCTCTTGGAAACCCTATACCAGAGCCCTATTATTCAGAATTGACTTGATAGCACATAACAAAAGCAGTGCAGAAGCAGGGAGGAGATAGACATTAAGAGTGACTATGGGGAAGAGGTTTCTTCATGGGAGGAGGAAAATGTTCTGAAATTAGATTTCAGATAATGATGGTTACACAACTTGTGCAAAAACTTACTGACTTGAATGCTCTGGAAGGGTGGATATTGTGGTATGTAAATTATATTTCAATTTTAAAAAGAAAGAATATAATTTAGATACGACAAAAAAAAAAATGACCACAGATAAAAGATCTGAGAGGGAGCAGCTGGTGGACTCACATAGCTGACGTTGCAGTTAGCGGCCCAACATGTAACCCACTACACCACTTTTTGTGGCTCCTTCTTTTAGCCACACTGTCTGTAAACTCCCACCAAAATAGCTTTTTCCTGATGGGTCTGACTAAGAAATGATTGGGAAAGATGCTGCTGGATTCTATAATTCAGCTGTTAATGATGATTAGTAGAGTTCATTGTAATTATAAAAACTTGGAACTCGAACATAGATATAAAATGAACCATCTCAGAATCAGGAGATACGGAATCTCACTACTAGTAAAAAAGGAGGACCAGGAGTGGAGCACATCCTTTGGACCCCAAGATACCTGACCATTGAACCCCCTCAACCGAAGGGCAGAAAACTTTGTCACTGAGGAGTAGCAGACACCTGGCAGTGGATCAGCAGCAGCAGAACCAAGAGCCGATCACCAGACAGAGCAGTGAACTTCCCTTTGGACTGAAGGCTTATTTATAGAGTGGGGTGCCACCAGGCATTTAATTGAGGGAGCTAGGTTTGCTGATCCATGGAGCTAGACTTGAGTGTCTTCAAGCTGAGGCATCTGGTTGAGAGCTATACCCTGTGAGCATTTATCAGCAGCCCTAAAAGAGCTTTGCAACATTTCCTGGGCAGAGAAAGGCCTGCCTGTGTCCATGATTCAGAAAAGACTGTCCTGACTGGAACAACTGTCCACTGAGCATTTCTGCTCCTACACTGTGATGTAGTAACTTCCCTAATAAGTCCTGTAAAGGAGCTCTGGTAGCGTAGTGGTTACGAGTCGGCCTGCTAACCTCAAGGTTGGCAGTTCAAAACTATCAGAAGTTCCATGGGAGAAAGATGAGGTTTTCTGCTCCTGTAAAGATTTACAGCCTCGGAAACCCCTATACAGAGTCACCCCAGAACTGACTTGCCGGCACTTAACAACAACAGTAAACCCCATGATTGCGAATATGGTATCTGAGATCATTCTACAGAGAATGATCCAACCCAGTTGAATGGCGTATGCTATGGGAGGAATGGTTGGTGACTCCTTTTTTTTTATAAATATAAATGAGAAAAATAAAGGAGAGAGGGGGTAAAACAGAAAAAGTACAACAAATATCATAAAATAAGCAGGTAAAATGTCACTGAATGGTAAATGTAGAAATAGATATGGTGTATTTTGACCTGTGCATACTTTTCACCCCTCCCCCTCTCCCAAAATTAAGTAACCTGGTATAAAGAAATCCCAATTAATTAGTAATCATAATAAATGTACATGGATTTAAAACCTCTATTAAAAATCCAGTATGGATTAAAAAGTAAAAGCCATGCTTAGGTGTGCTTTGGGTAAACCATATAAAAGGCTCAGTTAAATAATAAAGAGGTAAAAAAAAAAAAGTGCAGTATAGAAAGATGGAAGAAATTTATCTAGGCAAATGCTTGCCAAAATAAAGTTAAGTACATCTGAGTCATCATCAAACTAAAGAGAATTAGGGTACAGAGCATTAGAGTGTTAAAGAGATATACTAAATAATAATAAAAGGTATAATAATTCTAACCTTGTATGCACCTAATAATATTTTCATTAAAATATCCAAGAGATGAACTGTCCAGAACATTTCAGACAAAACAATATTCCCCCAAATTTCCCGAGATATTTTTTCTAAGGTTTTATATTTAGACTATAGTTTTAAAACCACTCAATGAAACTGAGGTGTTAATGAGATTGAGGTATTTCTTTAAGAAAAAAAGATTCTTTAAACAAGGATTATGAAATGTTTCAGTGTATGCTCTGAAAGGTGATATCAAATGACTATCGCTTTTTTTCTTCAGGAGGAAAGTAAAAAAAAAAAAAAAATGGTGGTTTCTTCTTGTCTCTTCCAAATTTACTGTAACCTGTGCTTCCCGTAGTGGTAGGAAGTGAAGAGCTATCCTTGAGAACAGACTCATCTCTAAATGTCTGGGTCTGAACTGTTAGACGAAGAAACTTCAGAGAATTGTGTTGTTGGTTCTGATTCATAGCGACCCTGTATAGGGTTTCCAAGGAGTGGCTGGTGAATTTGAACCACTGGCCTTGTGGTTCAAACCAACCTTGAGGTCAAGTGCTTATCCTACAGTGCCACCCCAGGAGAACCTGGATGTGTTTCCTAGTCTGTGTTCTTCTTTGGAGCACTCTACAGACTGAAAACACTAGTAAATATCAAAGCTGCAGGCTTCCCTTACATTTATAGTTTCTTGTATAACTGGCATTCAATGAAGCTCCTCTGGCTCTTGTTTTGGGTCTAGATCCATTATGTCCAACAATGCAAAGGATAAAACATGACCCCAGGAAACACTACTGAAGATGAAAAAAACAGAGAGAGCACAGGAACTGCCACACATTAAATGGAAAACTACAGATATTTTAAATAAGAGATGGGAAAAAGAATCTTGCACAGACCAGTCTGATTACGAGTTATATTTGTCAAGCTTCCCAGACCAGGTCCATTTGCAAGCAAATATTTATATGGAGACAGTTGCATAGAGCGACCTCAGTTGTTGTGGCAAGTACAGTGGGTGTTAACCTGAAAGAAAATGTGAGTAATATTTTGTTCTTACAACTTGTGCTTTTTAATGTTTTAAACCACATTTATTATAAACAATTTTCATTCAACATAGTAGTTTGCCCAACAGTGAACACAACAACTGCTCTGGCACCAACTGTCATTTCTCTCGTTATAAAATTCTAAACCCACGAATCCTCCTCAGCATGCTGCTTCTTGAGGGTATGGAAGGAGGAAACCAGTTGCTGAAATATTGGTGTATGGCCAAACTTCCTGACTTTGCCAGTTCTCCTCTGTCTGCAGAATTGCAGCAGTGTTTTTTCTTCAGAGTCCTGGTGTGGCGTTGTAGGATTAAAGCACTGGACCGTAAAGTCAGTTTGAGCCACAGGTCGATGGTTCAAACTCACCAGCCGCTCCTTGGAAACCCTATACAGGGTCACTGTGAGTCGGAAGTGACTTGACAGCATTTAATGACAACACCACCACCTTTTCTCCCCTTGCTGTCACACCTCATCTTCATTATTATTGCCATACATCAAACAGAGAAAATCTAACAACCAAAGCCCAGCTACCTCAATATCCCACTCTGAATAAATTCACAGCAACAAAAAGGATCATTTTGGCCAGGAAACCATTAGCTGTCATATACAAACAAATGCAAAGAATTGCTAGTAGAATTTGTCTGCTCATTTATAGACATTATCTTCTAAGTTAATGATTTGAGTCAAAAAAAAAAAGGGCAACCATGTGGATTTCTTGGTTCAGATGATCCTTGTCTTCTTTGACTGTTAACACTTCTCTCTGTCACTGAAATGCTCATTAGGTAATCTAGAAGGAGCTGTAATTTTCTAACATAGATCGAAATACAGATTTGTTACTCTGGTATTGTCTTTCCTGTATAGAATTTTTTAACATGGCAATGAGGAATGACAGAATTGCTTGTCTCTGTAAAACTGTAAATGTATTCCTAGTTGACACAAACTTACTCATTCAACAAATACTTATTGAGCCTCTACTATTTGCTAGGGACTTTTCTAAGTACTGAAGTTTCAACACAATTAAAACAACTTAAAATTTCTGTCTTTATGAAGCTAACATTCCAGTGCCGGAGACAGTCTCTAAACAAGACAAATAAGCAAAATGTAGAGTACTTTGATTGAGGCAAATGCTAAGATTAAAAAAATAACAAAGCAAGGGAGGGGGTTATGAAATGTTGGAGGTGAGATGGGATTGATATTTAGGTAGGGTGGAAGGAGAAGAACTCATAAGAAAGGAACTATTGAATAAAGACATGAAGACAAAGAAGGAGTGACCCACGTGTGGTCTAGGAGAAGACCATCAAAAGCAAAGGAAATAGAAGTACAAAGGCCTGAGGCAAGGGCTTGCCAGGTGTATTATCTATTCATTGCCATGGAGTTTATCCTGACTCACAGCTACCCTACAGGATAGAAAAGAACTGCCCTACAGCATTTGTAAGGCTTTGGGGATGGCGCAAGATTAAGCAGTTGTCCTTTTGTTGTACGTGGGGTTGCTGTGAGTCAAAACTAACTCAACAGCGCCTAACAACACAACAACAAAATGTTTACAAAAGCAGATGGCCACAACTTTCTCCTGTGGAACAGCTGTGGGTTCAAACTGCTGACCTTCCAGTTAGCAGCTAAATGCTTAACCACTGTGCAATAGGCTTCTGGTATCTTGGTGGTAGTGATGGTTGTGTGCGTGCCACCAAGTTAGTTCTGACTCATAGCCACCCTGTGTAGGGTGTTCGAGGCTGTGGAGCAGAAAGCCTAATGGCTTTCCAGAAGAGTAACTGGTAGATTCGAACTACTGACCTTGTGATTAGCAGCTCAGCTTGTAATGCACTGCACAACCAGGGGTCCTTCCTGGAATCTCAGAGAGCAGCAAGAGACCATGGGGCTTGAGTAGAGTAAAGTGAACCAGTGTGTGAAAGAGAGGTTATGAGCCACAGAAGCAAAGTATAAAGATGAGCAGTCTGGCTGGTAAGTGAGAGACTACTGTAAAGCTTTGGGCATTGACCCTGAGTCAGCTGAGGGTGTTGAGTAGAAGAGTGATACTATTAGCCTTGCATTCGTATTGTTCTTCTTCCTAAGCACTCCAAACAAACAGAAACAAACCCATCAACACCATGCCATCGAGTCCATTCTCATTGGCTATATGTAATCTTTGCAGAACAAAGTCACCAGGTCTGTCTTCTGTGGCACTTCTGGTTGGGTTCCAACTGCCAATGTTTTGGTTGGGAGTCAGGCGCAAACTACTTGTATCACCCAGGAACCTCCTGGACACAAGAGGACTACATTTCCCACTCTTCCTTGCAGCAGATTGGGATTGTCTGATGACCGAATTCCAATCAGTGGAACAGGGACTGAAGCAATGTACACTACTTTCAAGCTCCCTGTGTGGCCCTCCATACCCTTTCTTCCCTCTGCCACAGAAACTATAATGAACAATCACACATTGAAGATGGAAGATCATTGCTTAGAGCAAAGCGCCTTCTAATTGCTTCCTGACAAGAACATCTATGTTGGACTTAGTGTCATCAAGAGAGGAACATTTTGCCAAGCTTCTCAGATACTGAGGTTTTCATAGCTTTGTGGAGACTAGACTGGGATGAGGAGAGGCTAATGGAAGCAGCAGAACTAGGTAGGAGGCAAACATGCAGCCAATGGATGCTGGTGGCTTTGACCTGATTGGCTGCAACTAGGTGCAAAGAAGTGCAAAGTCTAGACAGATTGGATGTGGGGCCGAGAGCAAAGAGCAGGTTAAAGCTTGGGCCTGCACAGCTGGAAGGATGACGTTTCCGTGAACTGAAACAACAAAGACTGTGTTGTGATGTTTGCCCGGGCCATGTCTGACTCCCCCTGGCTTCTTCATAAGGAGGAAAAAGAATCAAACTCAAAATCAGCCCAACACTGATTCCTATGAAGTGAAGGTCAGACATGCCTCTTTACCCTGTTCTGACACCAACCATCTCTCCCACAGCACCCTTTGCTTCACCATCTGGTAGTGTAGTGGTTACAAATCGGGCTGTGAACCTCAAGGTCAGCAGTTCAAAACTACCAGCTGTTTCGAGGGAGAAAGATGAGGCTTTCTGCTCCCGTACAGATTTACAGCCTCGGAAACTCTGGACAGGGTCGCTATGAGTCAGGACTGACTCCACGGCACATAACAACAACAATAATGGGTTCGATAATCCATTGCAATGGCCACACAGAACTCAGAACAATCCGCACAGTTTCGGGGTTTATCAGGGAAGTAAACAGGGTACAATGTAGGATCAGAAACAACTCAGGATGTAGCAGGTCTCTAGTTAGAAATGCCTTTTGTCTGCCATATCATAGGCACAGATGGCCTCTAGGCCATGTGACCCAGAGGCCTCTGCTCTGCTTGGGCAAATGTTACCAAGCTCCTTTAGTCAAAAGGCATGTTCTACAGCCCAGCCTCCTGCCTGTAGGCACACAGCTTTACTCAGTCCCTGTCTAGAGCCCACAGCTGCTCCATGTGGTTGCCTCTGTCACCACCTCAGCTGTCATCGATTTTCTAAGTAGGGGTCTCACACTCCCCTCATGACCTTCGTTCTTGATAGTCCTGGGATCATCTGTTTCTGCTTCTTTTAAACCTAGTAGGGAGGGCAAAAACTAACCAATCGAAGATTTAGAGTTCTGTATACCTTATTTGCATTGTTGTTATTAAGTGCTATCAAGTCGGTTCTGACCCATAGTGACCCTGTATAGGGTTTCTGAGGAGTGACTGGTGGGCTTGAACCACCAACCTTGTGGTTCAAACTGACCTTGCAGTCCAGAGCATTAAGCCATAGCGCCACACCAGGACTCCTTATTTGCATGGTCCCTCCCACTCAACTATTCGGTGGGAATTGTTGGGTCGTTGGATAGAAAAGCCACATCAAGTAAATTCAAGTTACCACAGTGTAGAATATCAGGAGTTCAGTTTTTAACATATCATGAAATACTTAGTTTTTATCATGATAAAAAATATTTGTATATAACATACAATTTGACATTTCAACCATTTTAAGTGTACAATTCAGTGGTGTTAATTACAGTTATAATGCTGAACAGCCATCACCACTAACTACTTCCAAAACTTTCCCATCACTAAACAGAAACTGGGGTAGAGTGGAGGCTCTTTACGATGACTGGTTCGAGTCCACCATCTGCCCAAGGGAGAAAGGTGAGGCTTCCTGCTCCCACAGAGATTGACAGCCTCTGAAACCCTATACAGAGTCACTATGAGTCAGAATGGACTTGATGACACTTAACATCAACAACAAAATAAAAACTGTACCTAGTAAGCAATAATTCCTCCGTCCCCACTCCCCCCAACCCTTGTAACATCTAGTTTACTTTCTCTCTCTCTATGAATGGGACTATTCTAGATATTATTAGATAGATCAGTGTTCTAGATATTTCCTTTAAATAGAATCATGCACCATCTGTTCTTTTGGAAATGTTTTATTGCACTTAAATCTTTTCAAATTCCATTCATGCTCTAGCATGAATCAGGATTTTCTCACTGAATCATATTCCATTGTTGTTGATGTACTGCGTGTTGTTTATCCATTCATCTAGAGTCCTGGTGTGGCATGGGACTGCAGGGTCGGCAAGTCAAACTTACCAGCCACTCCTTAGAAACTCTGTACAGGGTTCTGTGTGTCATAAGCAACTTGACAGCAATTAACAGCAACAACATTTGTTGGTGAGCACTTGGATAGTTTTGACATTTGTGACTATTAAGAGTAAATGCCACAGTGAGCATCTGTTTGAGTACTTGTCTTCAATTCTTTGGGGTCTATACCTAGAAATAATGGAATTGGTTGGGTCATATGGGAATGCAACCACCAAATGCTTCTTATGCATCCTCATGCTGATGTCAAATATGCCGTTAAAGAAATGAGCCAGAGATTGGGAAGCAGTCCAGACTGGAGATGGAAACTTAACAGAGAAATGGTACTTAAAGCTCTGAGTGTGCAGTGTTATAGGGTATGCACTGGACTACAAGGTCTGTTTGAACTAAAAGCTCAGCGGGTCAAACTCACCAACCAACGCTTGTAAACCCTGTACAGGGTTGCTATGAATCAGAACCGACTTGAGGGCACTTAACAACAACAGCATAGGTGAGACCATCTAAGGACTGAGATAAGATAGAGAAGAGAAACAAGTTCTGAGCTCCAGCACACTGTTTGCAAGTTGGAGAAATGAGGGAAGAACAACAGATAAGAAGTGATCAGCAAGTTGGAGGGATGTAGTATTCTAGAATCCAGGTGATAAAAGCTAACTGAACATTAAGGAGCACTGGCCAACTGTGTCAACTCTGCAGCTAGGTCAAGCAAATTCATTAATGTGATTCACAGAGGCATTGAACACACGTTTGCTGATCACCTACAGCTTTATACACAGCATACCACTGACACTTGAAATACTTCTATGTAGGTGTCATTGTGTCCTTTTGGCAAATGGGTGTGGGGGGGGATCGTAGGGAAGTAAGAGAATTTTCTTTGGGCACCCAGCGTTTACAGAGCAGGATTGGCATCTGAACTCTTCTCTGTGCTACTCCAATGCCTCAGCTTTCTCTGCTTCTTGACCACCACGCATCTGTCAGTTTGTCACACTGTGGTGGCTTGTGTATAGCTGTGATGGCGCTAGAACCTATGCCACAAGTATTTCAAATACCAGCAGAATCACCTATAGTGGACAGATTTTAGTGGCGCTTCACCACTAAGACAAATTAGGAAGTTGGTCCACGACTGAAAAATTAGCCACTCAAAACCTTACAAATAGCATCAAAGCATTGTCTGATATAGTGCCAGAAGATGAACACCACAGGTTAGAAGGCACTCAAAATATGACTGAGAAGATCTGGAGCAACCTAATGAGCAAAGGTGTTGGGACCTTCATTTGCCGCTGTGGCAAAACTCAAAATGAGAAGAAACAGCTACAAACATCCATTAATAATAACCAGAATGTGGAATGTATGGAGCTAGGAAAATAAACAGTCAGAGAAAAATGAATTCAAATGTATAAAAATCAATACACTAAGCATTGTTGTTGTTGTTATGTGGCGTTGAATCAGTTCCAACTCAGAGCAAGCTGAAATTGACTGTCATTAACTATTTTCAATGATACAACCCTGGTCTACTATGCCAAGAATGACAGGTTGAAGAGGAACATTATCACACTGTGAACCTTGAATTTATTTGGTATGGTTTTCTGTCCAATGTCTTCTTCATTCCCAACAAATGATTGGGTGGGACAATGCAAAATAAAGTGTACAGGACTCTAACACTGACATTGGTTAGTTTTGCCATCGTGCTAGGCTTAAAAGGAGCCATCTCAGAACCAGGACCACCAAGAAAGAGCATGAGCGGAAAGTGAGACCCTTACCTAGCAAAGTGGGGACAGTAGAGGAGGTGGCATGGAGAGACACTGCAGCTGCGGGCTTCTAGGACCCAAGGACCGAGTAAAACTGAGCGTCTATGGTCAGGAGTCCTGATGTGGTGCCATAGGATAAGCACTCAACCTCAAGATCGGTGTGAAGCACAAGACCAGCAGTTCAAACTCAGTAGATGCTCCTTGGGAACTCTATACAGGGTTGTTATGAGCCAGAACTGGCTCAACAGCACTTAACACCAAGAACAGCAATGGGCAGGAGGCAGGCTTGCAGAATATGCGTTTTGGGCGTTCACAGACTAGCTAAAAGTGCTTTGTAACATTTGTCTGAGCAGGGGAGAGGCTGAGGGGTCACATGATTGAGAGGCTGAAGACAAGAGCAAGGCGTGCCTGCAGTACAGCAGAGGAGAGGCAATCCTGATTGTGAAACTGATGAGTTGTTTCTCATTCTGAATTGTACCCTGTTTGCTCCTATAATAAACCCCATAATCTTGACTATTGTTATGAGTTCTATGTGGACATTGCAAGGGATTATCGGACTAAGATGTGAAGCAGAGAATGCTGGGAGGGATGTTGGTCTTAGAATAGGGTAAAGAAGGCTGTAGGGTGGAGGCGTGTCTGACTGTCATGTTATAGGACTAGGCCTTGGGCTGATTTTTACTTTGATTCTCCTTTTCCCTTATGAAGCCAAAGGAAGTCCGACATGGCCCATACATGTTTTTTGCACACACTTTTCATCAAAAAGAGCATTTCAAGGTCTATCCTGAAGTACAACTAAAAGGAAGACCAGTCTGAAATTAATCAAACATGCACTCAAGATGTATTGATAATTATTGATGACTGGAATGCACAAGTTGGAAACAAAGAAGAAAGATAAGTAGTTGGGAAATGTGGCCTCGTGATGGAAAAAATCTAGGAAATCGCTTAATGTTTTGCAAGAAATTATCAAGACCGACAACCTAGTCATTGTAAATACCTCTCCCCATCATAAATGACAACTGTACACACAGAAATGTCAACCATTTCAAGAGGTAGCATATGATCAAGAGCCAATGATACTGAAGGAAGGCGTCAAAGGTGCATTGAAGGCACTGGCAAAGAACAAGATGCCAGGAATTGATGAAATACAAATTGAAATCTTTCAACAAACTGATGTAACACTAAAAGCACTAGCTCGTCTGTGCCAAGAAATTTGGAAGACAGCTGGCTGGAAGAGATCCATTGTTGTTGTTTTTAGGTGCCATCAAGTTGGTACCGACTCATAGCGACCCTATGCACAACAGAACGAAACACTGCCTGATCCTGGGCCAACCTCACAACTGTTGCCACGCCTGAGTCCATTGATGCTGCCACTTTGCCAATCCATCTCGCTGGGGGTCTTCCTCTTTTTCTCTGACCCTCCACCTTATCAAACATGATATCCTTCTCCAGTG
>NW_006408523.1:12943681-12967528 GCF_000296735.1 Chrysochloris asiatica | reverse complement strand
GAGCCCATTTCAAGAAGAGATTTGATACATTAAACACTAATGACCAAAGACCAGATGAGTTGTGGAATGACATCAAAGACGTCATACATGAAGATACTAAAAGTTCATTTTAAAAGACAGGAAAGTAAGAGAAGACTAAGTTGGATCTCAGAAGAGATTTTAAAACTCACTCTTTAAGGTAAAATAGCTAAAGCGAAAGCAAGAAATGATGTAGAAGAGGTGAACAGAAGATTTCAAAGGGTGATTTGAAAAAACAAAGTAAAGTCTTATAATGAGATGTGCAAAGACCTGAAGTTAGGAAACCAAAAGGGAAGAACATGTCTGGCAATTCTCAACTTGAAAGAACTGAAGGAAAAAATTCATGTCTGGAATTACAATGTTGAAGGACTCCAGGGGCAAAATGGTGTCCCAGTGTGGTGCTGCAGGGTAAGTACTCAACGGGTAACTGCAACTTTGGTGGTTCAAACCCACCAGTTGCACCTCAGAAACCCTATACAAGGTTGCTATATGTTGGAACAGACTCACCACCACCTAACAACAACAACAACAACAAAGACAAAATGTTGAAAGATGCAGCAAGCATCAGAAGACGATAGAAGGAATACAAAATCACTGTACCAAAAAGAATTGGTTGACATTCAACCATTTCAGGAGGTAGCATATGATTAAGAAATGATGGTATTGAATTAAGCAGTCCAAACTGCACTGAAGGCATTAGCAAAAACAAAACAACACCCCACAAAGTTCTAGGAATTGATGAAATACAAATTGAACTATTTCAACAAACTGGAGGTACTCACTCATCTCTGCCAAGAAATTTGGAAGAAAACTACCTAGCCAACTAATTGGAAGAGATCCATTCCAAAACCAGGTGACTCTACAGAATACGGAAATCATTGACCAATATCATTAATATCACATGCAATTCAAATGTTGCTGAAAATAATTAAGAACCAGTTGCAGCAGCACATCAACAGGAAGCTGCCAGAAACTCAAGCCAAATTCAGAAGGGAACGTGGCATTAGGATATCATTGCTGACGTTAAATATATCTTGGATGAAAGAAGAGAATATCAGAAATATGAGTATTTGTGTTTCATTGACTATGCAAAGACATTTGACTATGTGGATCATGACAAACTATGAATCACATCACAAAGAATGGGAACTCCAGAACACCAATTATGCTTACGTAGAACCTATACAAGGACTAAGGCAGTTGTAAGAGCAAAACAAAGGATTGCTGAATGGTTTAAAATCAGGGAAGCTTTTTGTCAGGGTTGTATCCTTCCATCATACTTTTTCAATCTGCATGGGGATCATATAATCAGAGAAGTGGGCCTATTGAAGAAGAAAGTAGCATCAGGATTGGAAGATGGCTTATTAATAACCTGTGATATGCAGAAAACACAACCTTGCTTACTGAGAGTGAAGAGAACTTGAAGCATTTGCTGATGAAGATCAAAGAATACAGCCTTCAGCATGGATTATACCTCAATGGAAAGAAAATAAAACTCCTCACAACTGAACCAATAGACAACATCATAATAAATGGAGAAAAGTTCCAAGTTGTCAAGGATTTAATTTTACTCAGACCCACAATCAGTGCTCTTGGAAGCTGTTGTTAAGTGCTGTCGAGTTGGTTCTGACTCATAGCAACCCTGTATAGGGTTTCCAAGGAGCGGCTGGCAGGTTTGAGCCACCGACCATGCAGTCCAGGACTCCACGGAAGCAACAGGCAACAAATCAAACGGCTCATTGCATTAGGCAAATGCATTGCACAAGACTTCTTTAAAGTGTTAAAGCGCAAAGATGTCACTTTGAGAGCTGAAGTGTGCCTTATCTAAATATTGTCAGTTGCCTCACATACATGTGACAGCTGGAAAATGCATAAGCGAGACCAAAGAATAAGGGATGCATTTGAATTATGGTGTTAGCAAAGAATATTCTGAGTACCATGGACTGCCAGAAGGACAAACAAATCTGTCTTGGAAGAAGTGTAGCCAGATGGCGAGACTTCATCTCATATACTGTGGACGTGTGATCAGGAGGGACCAGTCCCTGGAAAAGAACATCATGCTTGGTAAAGCAGAGAGTCAGTGAAAAAGAGAAAGTCCTCCAACTAGGTAGATTGATACCTAGAGCAATGGACTCAAACATGACAGCAATCGCAAAGATGGTACAGAACTTGGCAGTGTGGTGTTATTTGTGTACAGGGTTTCTATGAGCCAAAACCCACTAGATGGCCCCTGACAGCAACAACAGTACATACCTAGAATTGATGGTTCCTAGAATACATAGAGAAGTCCTGGTGTGGCGCTGTGGGTTAATGCACCAGACTGCAAAGCCGTTTGAACTGCAAGGTCGGTGGTTTAAGCTCACCAGCTGCTCTTTGGAAACACTATACAGGGTCGCTATGGGTCAGAACTGACTCGATGGCACTTAACAATAACAGAATACATAGACGTTCAACTTTACAATATCCTGTTGCAGAGTTTTACAAAGTGATTACACCTGTGGATCTACAGTCTCTCCAAAGCCTGGGACTCCTGGCATTCATTTTTATCAACCAAATAGGTGTAAAATTGTATGTTGTTTTGTATTGATTTGTCTTTCTCTGATCACTAATGATGTTGGGCAGATCTTCATATATTTGGTCACATGTATTTCCTATTATGAGAAATGCTTGTTTATATGGGTTGCTCATTTTTCTATTAAGTTGTTCTTATTTGTTGTTGCTGTTGTTGTTAAGTGGTGCTGAGTTGGTTCTGACTCATAGCGACCCTGTATAGGGTTTTTAACGAGTGGCTGGTGAGTTTGAACCACTAACCTTGAGGTTAGCAGTGGAGTGCTTATCCTATAGTTAAATTCTTCATATATTCTATATACTAATCTTCAGCTATATCTTGGAACCCCTATACAGGGTCACTATGACAATAATCTTTAGAGAGTCCTGGTATGGCACTGTAGGATAAGCACTCACTGCTGACTGAACTGTCAGTGGTTCAAACTCAGCAGCTGTTCCTTGGACATCCTATACAGTATTACTATGCATTAGAACCAACTCAACAGCACTTAACAACAACTTATGGGAGGGAGTTGGCTCTGTAGGATAAACACTGAGCTTCAGGCCACAACCCAACCACCTGCTCTGAGGGAAAAAGATGAGGCTTTCTGCTCTTGCAAAGATTTACAGCCTCAGAAATCCTATACAGGTACACTATGAGTCAGAACTGACTTGATGGCACTTAACAACAACAACAATGGTTGCAGATATCTTCCCTAAATTGTCTCTTCATTTTTTTTTTTTTAAGGTTCCTTTGCAGTAGGATGTTGATTCTAAGAATCTGGCAGAATAAGCATCTCACAATGTCTATTGATTAAATTATTCATAGAAAACATTCTGTGATTCTGAAAAGCTACTCAGAAACGTAAGCATACTGTAATGTAATGGTGAAGGAAATGGGACTGTAAAGGAAGAGCAGTAATGTTATCTGGATGAGCCATGAGCAACTTCCACTGAAGCAGACATTTGAGCCCAGCTCAGGTCTCACTGGACGCTGTCTAGAACAGTTGCTTACACAAAGCACCAGGTGTGCCATAGGTTGGAAACCTTGGGTGTTATAAACAGTTAATGTGCTCAGTTGCTGACTAAAAAAGTTGGGGATCTGAGTGTACCTTGAGGTGTCTACTGATCTACTTCTGAAAAATGATCCATTGTAAACCCTATGGAGCATGGTTCTACTTTGACACAACGGCGTCTCCATGAGTCCGGATTGATAATAATAGGTTTGTATGATCTTGTTTATAAAACACCAACCTAACGTATGTTATATGACCAATAACTATTAGCTATTAAATAATTGTATAATGCTTCAAGAAATTGTAAAACCCAAGTACTAAAAGCTATTTACTATTCATATAAAGGGAGACCTGGTATGGTGCTGTAGGGTAATGCATTGGACTGAAAGGTCAGTTTGAACTGCAAGGTTTGTGGTTCAAACTCACCAGCCATGCTTCAGAAACATCACTGAGTTGGAGCTGACTTGACAGCACTTAATAACAACAACTCATATAAAGAGAGTCTGAATTATGAGATGAATCTCTCTCCTATGATTAAGAAGATAGTTTTACCACAACTCTCTTTGAATTAGACTCTGATTTTTACTCTTTCAACTGTTAGTCACCAGTAGCTTTGTGAGCAATGTTCTATCTATGTACACACTGTGTGACACCAAAAGAGCAAACGTATTGGCTTGTTTCCAATTTTGGGTTGGAATGTGCAGTTCAGATTACCATAAACGCTCTTTGAAGCAGTTTCAAAGCTTTCAAAGCCTAAACTTGTAGTATCAGTATTTAATAAAAGACAGTAGGTAACTGATGTTAAGTGAAAGTTATCTTTAATACCAATAAATATCAATAGCCTGTTATTTTCATTCTCTCTATATAATCACATGCTGATCATGTATAATAAAGGAATACATAGCAATCACACTAATCATTTAGCTTATAATGTGCCAGTGGTAAAATCCATTTTGACTTTTTATCTACTGTTTTCCCACAGTACTCCTGCAAAATAAATAGGTTAAAGTTCATGTTGAAGAGAAAATGTACAGATAGGGAAGTGGTCCAAGGTAGCCTCGAATCAATCTCAGGATAGGCCAACCAGGAAATCAAGTACCAAGACCCTCTCTGAGGCAATAACTCAACTTTCTCCTTGATTATTTCCATTGTAGGTAAGGGTTTTCAAGGATCCAGACCAGCAGAAACTAGGCAGGAATTCCATGATTTCAAAATTTTAAAAATCTACCTGAATTATAGTTTGCAAGCTGTTCCTTACCTAATGGTCTGAGGTTCGAACTCGCCGGTGGAACTGCAGAAGAAAAAGTTTGGAGATTTGTTTCCATTACAATTTGTGGTGGTGGTGATGTGTCATGGTCAAGCAAATCCTATGGAGCGGTTCTGCTCAGTAACATGTTGGGGGTCACCATGAATTGAAGTCAACTTCACAGCCACATACAAAACCAACACTTGAATTCATAAGGTGAAACAGGACCTGGATATCAGTCTCCTTTGGAAAAGATTTATTTAACAAAATTTGCCCTGTTTTTCCAGAAAGTACAGTAATAGAGTAAAAATATAGAATCTAAACAGGTTTGGGGGACAGTATATCTCCAACACTAAAGAACCGAGAATTAGAAAAACAATCAACTCTTACTTTACTCACTTATTATGCGTCTTCAAAATATGACACTTCTCATTGTAGAAAAAATGTTGATCTATGAAGTCCCTTTTTCCAAGTTTGGGCTTGGAAGAATGTTGGCAAGGATAAATGGCAGAGGAGCAGCGCCCGAGGGAATTCATGGTTACCACTAGCTCCTCACTAGAGGCCTGGTGAGGCATCTCCCACACGATGCTGAAGGCAGTCTTTAGGCAGACTCTCTTTGCCTCTTGTTCAGACCTGGCCACATAGTTTGTAAGACCCAGTGCAAAATGAAACCATGAGTTCCTGTGTTAAAAAATTATTAACCATTTCATGACAGCAACAGCAGAACATTAAACCAAGCCCAAGCACAGTGTGGGGAAAGGCATCGGAGTGTCTCAAGGTATAGGGTAGACACTCTGGTGGGAGTCCTGGTGTGGTGCTGTAGGATAAGCAATGGACTGCCAACCACAAGCTCTGTAGTTCAAACCCACCAGCAGCTCCTTGGAAATCCTATGTAGGGTCGTTATGAGTCAGAACTAACTTGATAGCACTTAACAACAAGAACATACATACAAGCCCTGGTGGCTTAGTAGGTTATACATTGGTCTGCTAACATCAAGGTCAGCAGTTTGAATCCACTAATTGTTCCAAGGAAGAAAGATAAGGCTTTCTGCTCCAGTAAAGATTTATAGCCTCAGAAACCAATACAGGTTTGCTATGAGTTGGAACCAACTGTATGGTACCAACCACCACCACCACCATCACCACCACCAAGGACATTTCTCAAGGTTTTAACAACAGATCTTGTTATACCAGTTTTATCATCAACTGGAAATAGAGTGTTACCATCAAACATATACAGCAATGATCCTTACAGATGACTGACCTTTAAGTTTTCAAACAGATAGTAGAATGTTTGTATATATGTATGTACCAAAACCAAAAACATACTGTCTTCCAGTAGATCACTACTCATGGCGACCCTATATGGGTTTTCAGACTGTAAACCTGTCTCCCACAGAGTGTCTGATGGGTTTGAACCACTTTGGGGTTAGTAGCCCAATGCTAGTAGCACAGTGTCATCAGGGGTGCCTTTGTTGTTGTTGTTGTTGTTCAGTGCTGTCGAGTTGGTTCTCACTCACAGTGTCCCAGTATAGGATTTCCAAGTAGCAGCTGGTGGGTTTGAACTGCCAACCTTGTGGTTCGCAGTCCAGTGCTGATCCTTCAGTACCACACCAGGAGTCCTAGGCTCCTTTATGTATGTATAAACCCACTACCATTTAGTGGATTCCAATTCATAGTGATCCTGTATCAATTTCAGAGACTGTAAATCTTTCTGGAAGCAGAAAGCCTCATTTTTTCTCCCTTGGAGCAGCTGGTGGGTTTGAACCGCCAATCTTGTGGTTCACAGTCCAGTGCTGATCTTACAGCACCACACCAGAATCAGACTTTGTGAAACTCTAACCAGGACCACGGAAATGGTCACAAAGAGAACCAATACAGCAGAGAAGTCTGACGCTGTGTACATACTGGCCCAGAAACCAAATCCCTACCATGACTTAAAGTCTTCAGAAAGTTCACGGAAAATTTTCATTATCCTTCAATTCCATGTCTCCACAAACTTTTGGAAGCATCCTTGCACATGAGAGATCCAAACAGGGAGGAGCTATCAGACAGAAAAGTTTGAGAGTGTGAAAGTAATTTTCCAGAGAGAAAAGAGACATACTGAAGGCAATACATCTAGAAATCTTTGTGGTGGGGCAAAGCCTGAAGCTTAAACAGTTTTGAAGGGCCCTCTTTTATTAAAGTAATACAAAATTATAAATGTCAAACTGGGGACAAAAGTGAACGTCTGTTAGTACAAGAAAAACCACAAAGTTACAACTTTATCAGTATACCACTGACATCACCAAATTTAGAACAGTTTTTTAAATTTATTAATTAGCTTCCTTATACATCTGTAAAATGGTTTTTTCCTACTATTTTTGTCTGCACACACTCTGATAGCCTCTTCATAAGATAATGATTTTAGAACCTCAATAGAGTCCTGGTGTGGCACTGTGGGTTGATGCACTGGATTGAAAAGTTGATTTAAACCTCAAGGTGGGCAATTCAAGTTCACCAGCCACTCCTTGGAAACCCTACACAGGGTCTCTATGAATCAGAATGGACTGGATGCACTTAACAACAACAACATAGAGTGACAATAGAAAGAAAATTCCATAGGTCCTTACCCATTGTTAATTGAAATTTAAAAATTATTGATAGTTTAAGAGAGTTTATTTTGACTGAAGTAATGATTATTCATGTCTTGTCAATTCCTTGGATTTTATCAAATGCGCACAAATCACTAACACGTATCATTCATATATGAATTATTACAGATTGGGGTACTCTTAAGTGTTTTAGGTCAAGGACTAGCCTTAATTCTCTATCTAAGAATACTTATTAGCCAGTTTGTTATCAAAGTCCTCACTCCACTGGTTATAGGAGCTTAATCAGAAAGAATTTTAAGCTTTTTCCAATGAGTTCATACGATTCAAAACTCCATTTGATTTTCAAACAATCCAAGATACCATTCATTCCTTCTAATAAAATTCATTATTTCTTACTCTGAAAGGAGGGTTTTGATGTGATCTGAACATTTTGTGTGATACTTTGCTTGCTTTTCAATGTTGTAATGGCTTGATTATTCATTTTCAATGTTTTGTTTCATATTCCACTATTTTTTACCTGTGTTTCCTCTTAGTGCTTTAATAAATAAATGTAAAGAATGCAAACTAACGAATCCTTTGTTGTTGTTGTTGTTAAGTGCCTTGGGTCTATTCCAACCCATAGTGACCTTCTGAGGAGCAGCTGGTGAGCTTGAACTGCCAATCTTGAGGTTCAAACCAACTTTGCAGTAAATCACATTAACCCACAGAGCCACACCAGGATTCCTTACCATTTAGCTACACCTATATAGGAGTCTAAGGAGCTCTGGTAGCATAGTGGTTACGAATTGGGCTGCGAACCTTAAGGTCAGCAGTTCGAAACTACCAGCTGCTCCGCGGGAGAAAGATGAGGCTTTCTACTCCTGTAAAGATTTACACCCCTTGGAAACCCTGTACTGGGTCGCTATGGGTCGGAACCGACTCGATGGCACTTAACAACAACAACATATAGGAGTCTAAGGAGCTCTGGTAGCGTAGTGGTTATGAAACAGGCTGTGAACCGCAAGGTCAGCAGTTTGAAACTACCAGCTGTTCCGCGGGAGAAAGACGAGGCTTTCTGCTCCCTTAAAGATTTACAGCCTCGAAAACCCTGTACAGGGTCGCTATGGGTCGGAACCGACTCCACAGCACATAACAACAACAACAACATATAGGAGTCTATATTTTCTCATTGGTTTTCATTGAAACGTTCCAAAATATTTTCTAAATTGCAGTTAATATGATCGGTGGTAGAAAGATGAGGCTTGCTATTCCCGAGAAGATTTAATGCCTTGAAAACCCTATACTGGGTCACTATGAGTTGTAAATGGCTAGATGGTACTTAACAACAATATCTAACATACTTTCCTTTTCTTGTTGCTCTTGTTAGTTGCTGTCAGCTCCAACTCATGGGGATCCCGTGTATGACAGATAAAAACATTTGTTGCCTTGTCCTTTCTATCTTCACAAGTGTTGGTATACTCATATTCATTGTTGTGGCCGCTGCGTATTTTGAGTGCCTTCCAACCTAGGGGCTCAACTTTTAGCACTATATGGAACAATAGTCTATTTTGAGCCTTACGGTTTTCCTTGGAAAATTTTCAGAAGGAGATTACCAGGCCTTTCTTCCTAGTTTCTTTTAGTCTGGATGTTCTGCTGAAACTTGTCTATCATGTTGATATTTGAAATATCAGTGGCATTTCTTTCAGCATCACAGGAACTTTGTTTTAGGAAATCCTAGATATGTACATATAGCCATGTTGGGATGGAAAGATGCAGTGAGCTTCCTTGATTACAGTTAGACCATCTTACTTCCACAAACTTTGTCAAATTTAAGGCTGTGTGAACACATTGCTATGACCCCTCCCAGAGCCTAGGAGGGGTGCTGAAGTCTAAGTAAACCCACTTCTGCAAACAACCCCATAGAAGCTGCATCCTGAAAGCATTGTTCAGAGAACAAAGTCAGCAGTTTGCCAATTGTTATACCACATTTGAATTGTTTTCTTTTGTTTTATGAATGCCTCCTGCCAAACTACCCCTACTATTGCTATAATTGGTATGATTAAGAATTATTTGCTTCTTCCTCCTCCCTCCTTTTTGTTGGCTGCTTTTCTGCTCCTCTTGCATTCTGGGAGAACATGCTCCAGAACCCCGTTGTGGCTGACAGGTTTCATTAGCCTGATGGAAATGTTTATCCTTCTAAACTCCTCCTTTGGCAGCTGCCAAATTTCTTGTTTGTTTGCTGAGGCTCTGCTCAAGTCTTCACTGACCCTGAGCTGCTGCAACTGCTATCTGTGTACCAGCCTCCATGGGGCAGTGGGCACAGACAATAGAAATCCAGCTACTGACCTTTTTTGTCCATACGAAGGAAGAATATATTTTGACCAATGAGAATAAAAACCCCGTTTCTGATCCCCCAGAGTTGTCAGTTCTTTGATGATTTCTTGTCCTTATAAATTTCTTTGATATGAGTTGAGTGAACTTAAGATTCAAGAGTTTACCAGCTTTAAAATAAGGCATGAGCAAAACTGTAACTGTCAGATACACCAACACCTCATAATCACAGATTTTTGCATACGCAAAATAGAATTCCACTCTCAATGCCAGGAAGTGATGTTTTCAAAGAGCAGTCTGCTGAAAGAAGAACTCTTCTTAAATGTCTCCTCAGGACAGGCTATGAACAGTCTCTAGTTGGAGATGAACAGGCAGCTTTTCTCTAATGTGACTTATTTGTTGTTGTTGTTAGGTGCCATCGAGTCAGTACCGACCCATAGCGACCTTAGGCACAGCAGAACGAAAACACTGCCCAATCCTGGGCCAACCTCACCACTGTTGCCACGCTTGAGTTCATCGATGGTGCCACTTGGCCAATCCATCTCATTGGGGGTCTTCCTCTTTTACTCTGACCCTCCACCTTACCAAACATGATATCCTTCTCAAGCGACTAGTCCCTCCTGACAATATGTCCAAAGTATGAGAGACGAAGCTTAGCCATCCTGGCCTCCAAGGAGCACTCTGGCTGCACTTCTTCCCAAACAGATCTATTGATTCTTTTGGCAATCCATGGCACCTTCAATATTCTCCTCCAACACCACAACTCAAAAGTGTCAATTCTTCTACAGTCTTCTTTATTCACTGTCCAGCTTTCGCATGCATATGAGGTGATAGAAAATATCATGGCTTGGGTCAGGTGCACCTTAGTCCTCTAGCTGACATCTTTGCTCTTCAACACTTTAAAAAGTTCTTGTGCAGCAGATTTGACTAATGTAATACGTCATTTGATTTCTTGACTGCTGCTTCCTTGAGTGTTGATAGTTGATTCAAGAAGAATGAAGTCCTTGACAACTTCAATCTTTTCTCCATTGATAAGAATGTTGTTTATTGGTCCAGTGGTGAGGATTTTTGTTTTCTTTACATTGAGATGTAATCCATACCGAAGGCTGTGCTCTTTGATCTTCATCAGTAAATATTTTAAGTCCTCTTCACTTTCAACAAGCAAGGTTGTATCATCTGCATATCACAAGTTGTTAATGAGTCTTCTGCCAATCCTAATGCCAAGTTTTTCTTCACAGAACCCAGCTTCTTGGATTATTTGCTCAGTATACAGGTTGAATAAGTATGGTGAAAGAATACAACCTTTTTAAATTTTAAACCATTCAGTGTTCCCATGTCCTATTCGAACAACTAACTGCTTCTTGGTCCAGGTACAGATTCCTCACGAGCACAACTAAGTGACTTATTTAGAAAGTAATAAAAATAGCCTCTGTTGAATTATGAGTCTATTTTTTATACACTGTTGTTGTTAAGTGCCATTGAGTTGGTTCCAACTCATAGTGACCCCATATAGCATTCCTGAGGAGCGGCTGATGGGTTTGAACCACTGATCTTGCAGTTAGCAGTCCAGTGCTTATCCTACAGCACCACACCCAAATAGGCTAGTCAAAAGACCACTAGACCAGTAGTCAGACATTATGTAATTTGGGGGATGACTTCCTGAGTCACATTTTCCTCACTTATAAAAATAAGAAGATTATCAAGGTCCTTTCAACAGCTCTAAGGTTTGAATTCTATGCTGTTCTATTAAAGCCACAACATTCATGTTTCATCTTTTGCTTCATATATTCCTGGTCTTCCTCTTTCAACTTTTATACATCACAACAGAAAAAAAATCTAAAGACCACATTCCAGCAAGCTTAGCATAGCTCAGCAAGAACCCCTTGAGTGGGAAAACTCCAGCCAGTGGTTATAGAGCTGGGTTAGATTTTTATTGTTCAGTCTTTGCTATGGTCTAGACTAAGCATAGACAGACTTGTTCTCCAAAAGACCATGTAGTAAATGTGTAGGCTTTGCAGACCATACAACTCTAATTTTGTAGTGCCATAGGATAAGCGCCGGACTGCTAACCCCAAGATTGGTAAACCTACTAGTCTTTCCTTGGAAACCCTATATAGGGTCTTTATGATTCAGAACCACCTTGACAGCACTTCTCAACAACAATAACAAAACAGTCCACACAGCTATCTTATTTGTGTGTGTGTGTGTGTGTGTGTGTAAAAATTGGAAAGCTGATTCTAAAATTCATGCAGAAAAGCAAGAAACCAAGAATAGCCAAGATAATCTTGAAAAAGAACAATAAAGTTGGAGGCCTCATATTTTCAATTCCTAATTTCAAATGACGAGAATGGCACAGGACCAGGCAGTGTTTCATTGTGTTGTGCACAGGGTCATTATGAGTAAGAACTGACTCGATGGCACCTAACAACAACCACAACACAGAGCCTTTTGTGCTAGTTTGTGGTACTGGCATTGATAACCTCATAGACTGCTAATAGGAATATAAAATAGTACAATCATTTTTGTAAAACAAATTGTTAAACATAGTATTACCATATAATCTAATACGTATTAACTCAAGAAAGTTCAAAACATGTGTTCACATGAAAACTTGTACATGAATGTTTATAGCAGTGCTATTCATAGCCAAAAAAGTAGAAACAACCCAAATGTCTATTAACTGACAAATGGAAAATTTCTTGACTGCTGCTTCCATTAGTGTTGATTGTTGATCTAAGCAAAATGAAGTCTTTGACAACTTCAATCTTTTCTCTATTTATATGGATGTTATTTATTGGTCTCTGATCTTCATCAGCAAGCATTCTAAGTCCTCTTCGCTTTAAACAAGTGAGGTTGTATCATCAGCATATTGCAGGTTGTTAATGAATCTTCCTCCAATCCCATGCCACATTCTTCTTCATGTAATCCAACTTCTCAAATTATTTGCTCAGCATACAGATTGAATAACTATAGTAGAAGAATACAACTATAATGCACTTTCCTAATTTTACACCATTCAGTGTTCCCTTATTCTGTTCAAACAACTGCCTCTTGGTCTATGTACAGGTTCCTCACGAGCACAATTAAGCATTCCAAAATACTCATTCTCCGCAATGTTTGTTCTCTCCATTTGCTTTTGTATCTCTAATTCATCACATCTGTTCTTGTGCTGATCTTTAAATTCAGATGAGATATGTTCAAGGCCATATTTCAGCTCTTGTGGACTTGCTTTAATTTTCTTTAGCCTCAACCTGAACTTGCATATGAGCAATTGATAGCCTGTTCCACAGTCTGCCCCTGGTCTTGTTTTGACTGATGATGTGGAGTTTTTCTACCATGTCTTTCCACAGAAGTAGTCAACTTGTTTTCTGTGTATTCTATCCCGTGAGGTCCATGTGTATAGTCGTCTTTTCTGTTGTTATAAAAGGGTATTTGCAATGAAGAAATAATTGGTCTTGCAAAATTCTACGATGATATCTCCAGCTTTGTTTCTATCACCAAGGCCATACTTTCCAACTACTGATCCTTCCTCTTTGTTTCCAATCTTTGCATTCCAATCACCAGAAATTATCAATACATCTTGATTGTATGTTTGATCAGTTTCAGATGGAAGAAGTTGGTAGAATTCTTCAATTTCATCATCACTGACTTTAGTGGTTGGTGCACAAACTTGAATAATAGTAATATCAACTGATCTTCCTTGTAGTTGTATGGATATTATCCTATTACAGACAGTGTTGTACTTCAAGACAGGTCTTGAAATGTTCTTGTGATGATGAATGTGACAGTGGTCCACTTCAAATTGTCATTCCCAGCACAGTAAACCATGTGATTATCAGAATCAAACTGGCCAATACCAGTCCATTTCAGCTCACGAATACCTAGGATATAGATGTTTATGTATCCCCCTTCATTTTTGACAACTTCCCATTTTCCTAGCTTCATACTTTGTACATTCCGCGTTCTGATTATTAATGAATGTTTACAGATGTTTCTTCTCATTTTGAATTGTGCCCCATCAGCAAATGAAGATCCTGAAGGCTTTATTCCATTTGTGTCATCATAGTCAACTCTGAGAATGCACCTCTTCCTCAGTCAAAATTTTGAGTGCCTTCCAACCTAAGGGACTCATCTTCTGGAATTATATCTGACAATATTCTGATGCTCTTCATCATGTTTCAATATTCAATATTCTGGTGCTGATAGTGTTCCACTGCTATTCATAAGGTTTTCAGTGACTAAATATTTGGAAGTAGTCCATCTCTCCTTGTTCCTAGTCTCTCTTAATCTGAAAGCTCAGCTGAAACCTGTCCACTGTGGGTGACCCTGCTGGTTGGTATTTAAAATACTGGTGCCATCGCTTCCAGAATCACAGCAACACACAAGCCAGTACAGTACGACAAACTGACAGACAAGTGGTAGAAGATAAAACTAGCAATGAATAAAAAAAAGATAAAGGGAGAATCTTGGAATACTTGTAAACTAAGCAGAACACTTTGAAACAAATTATGGCACAAAGATGAAGTCTCAATGGAAATAAAACAATGCAATAACAGAATGAAAATTCAGACATAACAAACAAAAATATGTATGCCACAACTAATATAATGTTGAGAGGGCAATTTATGACACTGAAAATACATACACTAGAGAAGAGCAAAAGCCTCAAAACACAATCTCAATTCCCACCTCAAGAACCTAGGAAAAGAACAAAATACAGCCACAGAAAACCGAAACAATAAAATAATAAAGAGCATAATGTAATGAAATGTAAAACATAAAAAACAATAAAGAAATCCATGAGACAAGGAGCTAGGGTTTTGTTGTTTTTTTTTACAAAAATCAATGAAATTGACAAACCTAACAATTTAGCAAAACTGACAAAGAGAAAAAGAAAGCACACATATCGCTAATATCAGGGGGAAACCAGGTGATATGGTTACAGACCTTACATACATCCATAAATCTGACATCTTAGAAAAAATGGAAGATTTCCTCAAAAAAAAAACAAAAAAAAACCCTCACAAATTACCACAACTCGCCTAGTATGAAATCGATCATTTGCATATTCCTTGGTGCTACAAGGTAAGCACTGGATTGCTAACTGAAAGGTCAGTGATTTTAACCTAACAGCCGCTTCTTGGAAACCCTATTCAGGGTCACTGTGAATCAGAACTGACTCCAAGACACTTAACAACAACAACAACAACAACAATGTAACTACCAAGAGCATTTAATTGATAATTTTTTTAATTTCCACAAAAGAAACCTCCAGGCCCCAATTATTTCACTAGAGAATTCTACTCACTGTTTAAGGATGAAGCAGCGCCAATTCTACTGAATCTCTTCAAGAAAAATAGAAGAGGAGGGACCATTTACTAACGTATTTTATGAAGCCATTATTACTCTGATACAAAAACTACATAGAGGATAGAGAAGAGAACTACTGAGATAAAATTCCTAAAAATATTAGCAAAAAGAATTCCTCAATAAAAAAAATCATACATTATAATGAAGTGGCATTATTTCCCAAGATCAAGGCTGATTCAATATTTGAAAAATCTAGCTCGCCATGTTAACAAGATAAAAAAGAAATATCACATAGTCATATTATCAATGTATAAAAAGCATTTGACAAAATTAAGTTCATGATAAAAACTCTCAGAAAAAAAAGGAATAGAGAGGATTCCCATCTAATAGATAAAGTGCATAGTGTGCCATGAAATGCTTACGGATTTTCTAGCAAACCTGTCATTGAAGTCTGAGGTATGATTATAAGTAATTGTGTGGGACGAAGATAATTACAAGTAAATGTGTATTTTACATATACATTATCATTATTTATTTACAAGGTTTGTGATTTTTTTTCACGTGCAGTTGCCACTGAAGTAAACTTATTATCAAGAGAAATATTTTAATTTTATTGTTTTAAACATATATGATTAAAATCAACCCCGAGGTCTAAAACATTGAAATTTCAATTATCTGCAATTTATCAAATATCCAGTTGCTCTCTTGAAACTGGTATATAATAGACTATATCTAACAGTTTTGTTACTGGAAGTCAGGAGAAAAAGAAGGTAACCTTTACAGGTTCACTATGGGTCGGAATCAACTCGATGGCACTTAACAACAGGAAGCCATTTAGTTTTCAGTGACTAAATATTCAGGAGTAGTTCATCACTCCATCTTTCTAGTCTGTCTTCGTCTGGACGTTCATTCAAAACCTGTCCACTTTGGGTGATCCTGGTGGTATTTAAAATACCACTGGCATAGCTTCCAGAATCACAGCCCAGGATCCGGCAGTGTTTCGTTCTGCTGTGTGTAAGGTCGCTATGAGTTGGCACCGACCAACAACAACAAAGCCACCTAGTGGAGTCCTGGTGTGGCGCCTTGGGTTAATGCGCCAGACTGCAAAGCCGTTTGAACTGCAAGGTTGATTGCTTTGAGTAGGAACCAACTTTGTGACACACCAAAACCAAGTCATCTAGTGGAATCCTAGTGTGATGCTCTAGAATAATCATTGGACATCAAGTTCCATTTGAACAGCAAGGTCAACTGTTCAAATTTTCCAGCGACTACTCCGAAATCCTATGCAGGGTCGCTTTGAGTCTGAACCAACTCAATGGCGCTTAACAACAACAAAGCCATGTAGTAGAATCAACCTTATGAAAGGTGGGTAATGAGATTTGTAAGGAATGGGAACGTGCTTCCCTAACTCCTCTGGTCCCAGTAAAAAATATAACTCTTCTTGATCTACCTGATGGTGCTTGAAATTCTGTTTACACTTTGAAACTATGACCTTGTGCTTATGAGAAATCTCAGATTCCTAGGGCTAGCTATTGGTTCTCTCAGCTGGAGAAATGCTGAGTGTGCTTTTTGCTTTTGGTTTTTTGAATCCAGATCTTTGTACATTTCATTATAATATTTGACATTGTCTTCTCCAGCTGTTCTTTAAAATTTTCTGTTCAGCTCTTTTACCTCTTCATTTCTTCAATTTACTTAAGCATCTCTACAATGGATAACAAGCTTCAGAGTCTCTTCTGAAATCCATTTTAATCTTTTCTTTCTTTCTTGCCTTCTCAGTAGCCTTTTGCTTTCTTCCTGTATGATGTTCGTGATGTTATCACACAACCCTCTTTTGTGTCATTAGTGTCTAAAGGAGCTCTGGTAGAGTAGTGGTTACGAATTGGGCTGCGAATCGCAAGGTCAGCAGTTTGAAACTACCAGCTGTTCCACGGGAGAAAGATGAGGCTTTCTGCTCCCGCAAATATTTACAGCCTCAGAAACCCCGTACAGGGTCGCTATGAGTCGGAACCGACTCCACAGCACATCACCACCACCACCATGAGTCAGAACTGACTCCACAGCACTTAGAAACAACAATGATTTCCCAAACATTCTGTGGTCTTCATTTACAGTGCGTCAAAATGGCAGCTTGGACAGCCCTGAGGAACTGAAATCTTTTTCAATGTTTTTCAAGTTTGGGAAATAAAAAAATGCCTGAAGGGGCAAGATCAGTGCTGCTGGGTGAATGAGGGAAGGTTTCCCAGAAAAATCCTTGTAGGACAGCCTTTGCTACTGTCGAAGATTGAGCAGGTGCCTTGCCATGATGGAAAAAATTTCTTGGTGAACCTTTCCTGGCCTTTCCTCTCACCAATACAGTTGCAATTTTCCATTTTCTTAAAACTTCTTCCTAATAAGCCCATGATCGTCTTGTGTCCTTTGAGGAAATCCATCAAGACTACCCTTTTATAAGACTCTAAAACAGTCACCTTAACATTCTGAACTGAATTCTGTCTTAAATTTGCCTGGTCCTTGAAAACCACAGTTTTGACTGAATCTTATTTTTGAAAGTAAAGACAAACATTGCTGAGACAACTTGTCTCAGCCATCTGCTGTTCATAGAGACATACTTTTTGGGCAGGAGGGGATAAACCTATGTATGTATGAACTGGAACCCTAGTAGCAAGAGTTTTTGATTTGTCTTCATATTTCCTCTCTTTATAAGGCTTGAATGTCATGGATGCTAGACTTTTTGATATTATTTATAGATCCCTGACATTCTGTTCACTGTTTTCATTTCTTTTCCTCAGATTCAGTATATAGGCAGTTCCTAGGTTGCAAACGTCCAATTTACATACAATCCATAGTTATGAACCAAACTTCATAAAAATGAATATTAAAAATTCGAAATACACACAATAGTTTATAATAGCCAGTGCTACTTTGCAACATTCATCAAAAATTTAATATTATCATTACTATATTATTATGCAATGGTATGGTGCTGTTGGTACATCATTGGACAGAAAGGTCCATTTGAACCGAAAGATGTCTGGTTCAAACTCTACAGCCGCTCCTCGGAAACCCTCTACAGGGGTCGATATGAGTTCGAACTGACTCAATGGCACTTAACAGCAGCATTATTATGTCAAAGATATTGCAATGTATCTGAACAAAACTGTTTTTAAAATGATTTTTATGCATAGAAAGGTGCATTCTATACTATGTGTAAGACAAACATTTGATTAAGTGATGTTAGATATAGATCATACCTGACTGCTCCAAATTACAGACAAAATTAATTAAAAGATTGATTTAGGACTGGAACTTCTTTGTAACCCAGGACTGTCTGTCTAGTCATCTGTCTGTAGATTTACCCACCTTTCCATTGTCATCTCCGTTCTGCTATTGAACTTAAATCAGTTTTTCGGTTTTGTTTTTTTTGGGGTTTTTTTGTCTTTTGTTTTTTGTAATTAGAGTTTTCAGAACTTTAGTCTCCATGTGGTTCTTTATATCTTCTATTTCTTTATTGAAACTTTTCATTTGCTTTAAGAGTCTTAATCTTCAGTTACTTTTTGGAACATATTTGGAGCTGATTTCAATATTGTCCTGATCATTTTAACATCTGTGTTAGTTCACTTAGCATTGGCATCTGTTCTCTTGCTAGTTTAGCTTGTCCTGTCTCTTACAGTCAGTTATTTTACATTGTATCCTGGACTTTTTTGTTTGATTTTGATAAGTTTCTTGGTCTTGCTTATATTCTACGGAGAAGTTTTACATTTCTGTTTAGCATGCCATTGTCCTGGCTGGGTCCCGGCTGCATGTTCTGACCAGCTTTCTGAGGATTGTTGTTCCACTATTCTATTATCAAAGGCTTCTCGGAGCTCTTCAGATGTGTCCAGTGTGTGCACCACCCAGTGGCCAGTCTGGACCCTGGGTGGTGGCTGTCTTACTCAGTTTTCAGTCTTTAGTAATGCTGTTTGTCAGAGTATCTAAAAGTTTATGGGAAAACAGAGCTAAAAGATAATGAATTCTAAAAAAAAAAAAAAGATAATGAATTCTTCCACATACTTTTTGAAGGTCCCCTGTATATATGTATGGGCAACTCAGAGGTGAACCGACAAGTTCCTGAACATTCCTAAGGGGTTTCTCCCCTGTATAATCCCAGGTACTTTCTATTCCCTGGGATTCCCTCATCTAGGTTGTCCATTTAGAACAGCAGAGCTTTAGAATGATCACACTTTGCCACATACTTCCCACAGCAGCATCCATGCCTGGGGCCAAGAGGTAGGAGGGTAGAAAGAAAGAAAAGCAACAGGAATTTGTCCGGCTTTTCTTGGGACCTTAGCAGCTACTCTGGTTGAAGAGCCAAATTTCCCTTCTTCAGAGTTTTAGATGCCTGTAGGCTCCTATTAGGGAGTCCTGCTGGTGTAGTGGGTTAAGCGCTGGGCTGCTAATCAGAAGGTTGGTGGTTTAAACCCACTAGCAACTCTGAGGTAGAAGGATATAGCAGGCTGTTTCCAAAAAGATTTACAGCCTTGAAAACCCTGCGGAGCGGTTCTGCTCTGCCCTGTAGACTCTCTGTGAGTCAGAGTCTATTTGATGGCGGCGTGTGAGTAGGTCCCCACTGCTGCTGCTGTCACTAGGGTTTCCGGGGCGGGGCGCTAGGGCTCATGGAAGGAGCTCTGGTAGCGTAGTGGTTACGAATCGGGCTGAGAACCTCAAGGTCAGCAGTTCGAAACTACCAGCTGTTACGCGGGAGAAAGATGAGGCATTCTGCTCCCGTAGAGATTTACAGCCTTGGAAACCCTGTACAGTCGGTTCCGACTCCACGGCACATAACCACCACACCACCAGGGCTCATGGAATGAAGCAGAGAAGAAGAAATGAAAGAAAAGTGGGATTTTCGTCCATCGCTCTGTCTGCTTCCAGTCACTTCAGCCAGATCTGGAGAGCTTTTCTTAGAGCTCTTTCTGTCTGTTACTAGCACCCACTACCTCCACTCCAGGCCTAAGGGATATGGTTGTTGTTGGTAGTTGCTGTTGGGTCAGTTTCGGAGGGAGACAAAAAGGAACCTCACCTCCAGTTCAGTGGTAATTAAAACGCTGGTCTTTTTTTCCCATCGTCCTTGTCATTCAGGTTTTAGCGTCATCAACTATGAGGGGGCTTCGAAAAGTTCATGGAACAAACTGAATTCAAAGATAATGGAACTGTTGCATAAAGTTTTTGAAGCTACTTCACAGAGATTTTATAACTGCATTCATTGGGAGACTGAGCCAGGTTAACATATGCTTTCTCCATTTTCCTCCTAAGCTTTTTATTGGGAATTGAGTGAAGGATTACAGAGAAGACCATCAGTTTTGCATTCAACAAATCATGCACTCATTTCACTTCAACGATTGCAATCCCCTCCATGTAACAACAGGGATCCCATCTCCTCCCTGTGGGTCTTACTTCCATTCTACCCTCCTTCCCTGCCCTCCTCAGGTAAATGTTACCCTTTTGATCTTAAATGATTGAGCATTCCATAGTGAATAGACCTTACTAGTGTTGCTGATCCCTCCACACACACACCCACACTGCCTCCGCCCACACCCCCATCCTCGGCCATCTACTGCTTGACTGAAAACTGGACCACAAGGGTAAGGGTAAGGAAGGGCCCTCAGGGCCATAGTCTCTGGTTCCAGTCTCTTTCTGACCAGTAAGACCAGTGTTTTGTTTTGTTTTTTTATAAATAATTTTGAATTACGTTCCATATTTTCTCCCACTCTATTTGGGACCTTCTAATGTGATTCCTTTCAGAATATCTGATAGTGGCAGCTGGGCACCAACGAGGTCTTCTGGTCTCAGAGTCAATGGTAACTGATGCTCCATTGGTCCATTGGACTGGTTGGTCCCAAGCTTCTTCAATTTTCATCACTCTTCTTTCTTTTCCACATGGAGAGACCAATAGTTGCACATGAACTGGCTGCTCATGAGTGTTTATGATCCCAGTCTCTACACACTGGTTGTGAGGATGGTGCAAGAACAGACAGTATTTCGTTCTGCGGTGCACAGGGTCACTATGAGTAGGAATCAACTCCACAGCACCTAACAACAATAACATGCTCTACCACATTCATAGGTATGTTTGCAGCAAGAGTAAATACCCACATACGAAGATCCTCTTTCAAACCCTTATATATTTGCGGATAGACCCCTCCTCTTCCTTCCATACCCACTCAGCCTGTTGTCTGTGTATCTACCCGCAGAACACTGTTGCTCCAGGGCTGTGGATATAAACTATTTACCTCTCTCCCCCTTAACCCTTGCATATCTCCCTGTGTCTTCAGCATTCTTCTTCCAGTCTCCTACTTCTTATATATTGCCCTCCCATTACCAGAACTAACATATCTACCCTTTAGCCTGTGAATGATTTTCCCTTCTCTCCCACCCCTGGCAAGCATCAAAGAATGTTTCTTTTAGCATGAAAACCTTTTCTTGAGTTTTTACAATAGTGGTCTCCTACAATGTTTGTCCTTTTGTAATTGATTAATTTCACTCAGCATAATGTCCTCCATGTTATTGCTTCATCGTTACTCTTCACTGTTGACTAGTGTTCCATTGTGTGTATGTTTACTAAGGTTTGTTTATTCAGTTTTCCCTTGATAGGGATGTAGGCTGTGATGAACATCGATATACACATAACTACATGTATCATAGCTCTTATTTCATCACAAGGCATTTTACTTTTAACATATACTGAATTTTCCAGGAATGTAATAACATGTAAAATAAGATATTGTATTTGACTTTGTTTGGGACTTTACAAAACATGTTCAGTATCTCATAAAGTCACCAGAGGCAGTAGTATCCATGACATTTGGGCTGTCAGTACCACACACCTGTCTAAGCTGCATTTGTAGCAAGTGTATTCTCTGATGATTTTATATAAACATGCGACCTTTTTGTCTATTACTTTATGCCTTGTCTTAGGCACTGAAATATTGAAGCACAGGATTTTATTATTAATTACTTTGCTTTTATTTTCCTTTAGAGTATACATTGTTGTTGGGTGCTGTTGAGTCAGTTCTGACTCACAATGACCCTGTCAAGGGTTTTTGAGAGTGGCTTGTGAGTTTGAACTGCTGACCTTTCAGTTAGCAGTCTAGTGTTTAACCTACAGTGTCAGGACTCCAGAGTATACATGTTGTTAAGTGCTATCGAGTTGGTTCTGACTCATAGCAACTCTGTATAGAATTTCTAAGAAGCAGCTGGTGAGTTTGAATCATCGACCTTGCAGCTCAAACCGACCTTGAGGTCCAGTGCATTATCTTGAGTATACGTGTTGTTGTTGTTAAGTGCTGTCGAGTCAGTTCTGACTCATGATGACCCTGTATAGGGTTTTCAAGGAGCGACTGGTGAGCTTGAACCATCTACCCTGAGATTCAAACTGACTTTACAGTCCAGCACACATACCATATTAGTATTTTTTGGAAATGATTCAATTTTCCGGATTAAAGATAACATTAGAACTTTTGACACTCCTACTGAGAGTGGTTGGGCATGTTTCTCTTCATGTAATTTCAGGGACTCTCCATGCTTTCTCTCTAGCATGGTGGTCTCAGGGTAATTGGACTTCTTGACAGCTTAGGTTCTATGGGTATTCCCCAGGCCCCAGGACGTAGTTGCATAGCCTCTTATAACCAAGTTTTTGAAGTTCAAAAGTGCTACATTCTATTGCTCAAACAAGTCATGAGGCCAACCCAGAATCAAGGAGAGACCAAGGTGCCCAGAGTGACTTATAGATAAGGCAGTGGGTGGCCTGCAAGCCACAGCTCCCCTGACTCCAATCAATGAACAAACCACTTAGTATTGACTGAAACTCGATGATTCAAAACTCCTGATAAGTCAAATAGAGAGGAAATCTGTTTGGTGTATGGATATAAGTGTATGTGGTTTCTTTCTTGTCGTTAAAAGGAACTGCCAAGGAGGTCCTTGGAATGCCTTTATGTACATAGTCAATGTGTATTTATTCACTATCACAGTGCTAAACATGTGGGTGATAAAAAAAAAGTTAGTCTTTGCCCGTCAAGGTTATAATGTTGTTATAAAAGCAGGAATATAAATGGCTGTAAATCAAGTGGTATGTAAAATTACCATAAAAAAGATTTAAAGAATTTTTTTAATCCAAGGGAGAGAAAGATCTGTTTTCCTCCCTAATCCTCTATGATTTCAATACTAGATTCACATTGGAATCACCTGGAGAACGTTAAAAGAATAATACCATTCACTCCCACCTTCCCAGTTTTCTTTTTTTTTTCTCCCTCTCTCTTTTTTTTTACTGCATGGAACCATGGAAGGTGTTGAAAAGAAGAACACAAACAGAAGGTTCTTATTATTCCTCTTCCAGAAACCCTTAAGAAAAAGCAATTTTGCATAACCAAATATCAAACACCTAAAAAGAAGCTTGCCCAAAAGATGCTTCAAAAGGCAAGGAGGAGGACAACAAACAAGATGGTGGATCGGGTGGATGTATAGCAGAGAGCTCCGCCAACAACAACACAGAGTATCCCACCAAGCAGGTTCAGGGGATGGTCCCAGAACTCTGAACCACATATAAAGGAATACCTAGAAGGTTGGAAGGTTCACAGCTGGGGGAATTTGTGGCAGAAGCAAGAAATCTATTGCTTTCTAATCCGGGCTGCTCAGCTGCGCCAGGAGCTGCTATCTTGGGTGAGACCATGTGGGGAAAGGATCGGAGCGGCCACAGACGCCTGGCAGAACCGCTGAGATAAAGGTGTGGATATTCTTTTTTCTTTGGTATCTGTTCATTGGTCCCTTGCTGTCT
>NW_006408523.1:12938009-12940152 GCF_000296735.1 Chrysochloris asiatica | reverse complement strand
AAGATTGGTATGGTTAGGATGGCAAGAAAAGCTGGTGACTTCTGTGGATCTGGAGAACCCAAGCTGACATGTCTTATCAGGGTCAGAAATATCAATGGTGTGAGCCCAAATGTTTAAAAGTGTTGCAGCATCTTCGCCTTTGCCAGATCTTCAATGGCACTTTTGTTAACCTCAACAAGGCTTTGATTAACATATTTTTGATTTTTGATTAACATATGGGCTTTGATTGCCCATATATTGCAAGGGGGTTCTCAAGACTGATAGGAGCACAGTGGCTCTGTAGGTTAGAACCAACCAGCTGCTCCATGGAAGAAAGATGAGGCTTTCTGCTCCCTCAAAGATTTACAGCTTCAGAAACCCTATACAGGGTTGCCATGAGTCAGAACCAACATGATGATGAGTAACAACACCAAGTCAATAAATGAACAAACATGGTTATGGCAAAAATCTATAAGAAGAGAACTGTCCTGACAGATGACACTTTGAGCATGTGATCTTTTGGTCAATTTGGCATCAATCGGCCTGGAAGAGCTGACTCATGAGATTTATATTATTGGGCTTCACAGAAGCAAATACCTTCCTGTGGCCTTTCAAATGATTTTCTCTATGAGGTGGAATGATCACTCATTTTGTCAACTGTGGTTGGGAAGACCAGATCCACAGGCTAACTAGAAGGATTAAGTAAGGTATCTGCCATGATAATGAAATCGTTAATAGAATTGGTTTGACAGATGAGATTTTTCTAAAGAGTTCTCCTGATTCTAATGTGAAGCCAGAGGTGTGACCAATGCCCAATATTCCTACATTGTTGATTAGACTCACTAGGTTCCGTTGCTAACAGTCTAGCTTTCCCTGGAAGACAAGAACTCAGCCGGCCTGAGACCAGGATTTTCTTTCTTCTTTTAACTTTTTATAGTGAACTGAGTGAAGATTTGCAGAGCAGATCATCAGTTTGACGTTCAACAAATCACATACTTAGCTTCATTACACTAATTGCAACCCCCTCTATGTACCAACAGTTAATTTACCAACACTTAAGCATTTACCTCTATTCACTTTAATTATTGTATTCCTCCCTGTGTCTTCCACTACCTTCATCTTTCCTCTACTAACCTCCCTCTTGTTGTATACTGCCTGCCCTATCACTCATGTAAGTATGTCTCTACCTTCTAGCCTGTGAATAATTTCCCACCCTTCTTATCCCCCATAATCATCATAGATTATTTCTTTATTAAGAAAACCTCTTTGCAACTTTTTACAATATGGGTCTCACAGAATATGTGTCCTTTTGTAATTAACTAATTTCACTCAGCGTAATGTCCTACAGGTTCATCCATGTAGTAAGGGATTCATTGTTATTCTTCAATGTTGCATAGTATTCCATTGTATGTATGTACCAAAGTTCGTACTGTTCTTCTGTTGATGGGCATTTTGGCTGTCTCCATGAGTCGGAACCGACTCCACGGTACTTAACAACAAGAAGAAATCTTTTTGATGTGTCTCTTGTAGACAGCTTTTGAAGGATCCTGTTTTCTTATCCATTCTGTTTTTTCTGACTCTTGATTGGTGCATTTAATCCATTTATATTCAGTGTTATTATTGATAGGCATGAGTTGATTGTCATCATTTTGTTGGGTTTTTTGTGGTGCTTCTGGCTTCTTTAGTCCACATCATTTTCTACACTGAGTTCATTTTGTTTGTGGGTTTCCGTTTCGCTTTCTTCATTTCTGTTGGCTTACTGGTTACTGAGTCTTTCTGATTTTCTTTTTAATTTTAATGTGAAGGAGTATTAATTCTCTTTTAGGTTATATTATAATTCATATTTTTCCCCATTTAAAACTGTTTTATCTAGAAAATCACTTGACCTCCTTGCCTTATGGAAGTTCTGAAACTACATTATGCCCTCTTTTTTGCTTTGTAGTAGACTTCATTATAAATTGCTATCTCTGGTTCCCTATTTTCATTCTTGTAGCTTTTTTTTACTTTAAATACTTCTATATCTGGATTGAGTTCTAGGAGGTATTGTCATGTCTGTTAATCTCAGGTTGTTGTCTGCTGTTGTGGGTCTCAGCCCAAAGAATATCCTTTAGTATTTTTTGTAAAGTTGGTCTAGTTATTACAAATTCCTTTAATTTCTGTTTAT
>NW_006408523.1:12880784-12937594 GCF_000296735.1 Chrysochloris asiatica | reverse complement strand
CTTGATCTTTCTGTCAATCCTTTGAAGGCACCAAACATCATTATAATTCATTATTTTTCCCCATTTAAAACAGTCTATTTTATCTAGAAATTTGCCTTATGAAAGTTCTGAAACTACACTATGCCCTCTTTTTTGCTTTGTGGTAGACTTCAGTCTAAATTGATCTCTCTGGTTCCCTATTTTCAGGCTTGTTTTTCAGCTAGTTCCATTACCTTTTCTTCCTCAAAAACATTTTTTTGACTCTGCATCATGGTAATTTGTTTGAGCCATCATCTCTTGTTTCTTTATATGAGCTAAAATTGTTGTCTCCAGGGTATTGTGGTGTTGTTGTTTTTGTGTTTAATTGATGATTGTATGTTAATGTGTTCTTAGGTTCTCACCAACTGTCTCCTGTGGGTGTAGTTAGTGAATGAAAGTGTGTCCTCCATTCTCCATCCCAGCACCTCAGTTTAGGGTAGGTTTGGCTGCTGTTTACTGCTGTCTAGTGTAGATCAGGTGGTTCAGGAGCTGGTACTGGCTCTTGCCGAGTGGGTGGGGCTGGAGAAAGTGTGGTTGTGGCTGGGTTGTATCAGCACAGCTGCGGTCTCCTATTGGGTGGGAAAGAGTAGAAAGACCTCTCCTCCCCCTCACATAAGTGCACAGGAAAACAAAACAGAATAAACAGACAAGCAGCCAATAATGAAAATAAAAAGTAATAAAAGAGGAGAAAACAAAACAAAAACAAATTAAAACAGACAGCAACCAGAAAAGAAGAATACAATAAATAAAAAGAGAAAAGAGGGACAGGAAAATGGAGCCACAGAAGAGAAAAACAAGAGAGAAAATAATAGGAAGAAATTAAGGAAACAAAACAAAATACATAGAAAAGCCTGGGAGAGGGAAGATGAAGAGAGAAAGACAGTAGAAAGTAGTACAGAAAGATCAAAAGTTAAAAAAAAAAAAAAAGAGGGGGGGTGAGAAACAGAAGAAAAGCAGGATAAACAAAGCAGAGATATAAAGGATAAAATTCAAAGGAATGGAAAGAGAAGAAGAAAGAATAAGCAAACAAAAGAAACAAAACAACGAAAGGAAGAACTCATAAACAAAAACAAAAAAACCAGTGCAGCCGTTGGTCCCAGAGAGACAACTCTTGGGGCTCCTGTCAGCCGAGGAGCTCACGAGGAAGGTTCAGGAGGGATGTGTCAGTGGAGTTTCCGGCCCTATAAGGAGTTCCTATAGGCCCAGGTATTCTCTATGTTCAGGGCCTTCAATGTGGAAGTAGCTTATGGAGGCCCTTGATGGAACTGGTTTCAGTGTCTGTTAGGGCCACAGGACAGGTGGGGACAGGGTGACTGTTAAGAGGGTTTCTACTAGACTAATGCTGGTTTGGTGACTCTGCGGGTTTTGTAGGTCTGGAGATGAGTCTTCCTAAATCCAGACACCACATGGCTCTGAACTCCTGGAGAGCAGGATCTGCATTGGGGGTAGGTGAAGGTGGGAGCTGGTCATACCTCTGGTTACCACAGGACAAAGAAGGAATTGCACCTTTCCCATTTCCCATGTGAATCTGCTCTACCAGGCCACCTTCTGTCACCAAAGCTGCTCACAAAAGTTCAAGATGGTTGCATCTGGCCTGCCGTACACCTGTCAGTTTCCTTCTCTCACTGTCTCAGCTCAAGCTTTTCCTCCCAGCAAGCACTCAATCCGCTACTCTAACCTTTCATTTGAAGCTCAGGGTTCTAGGATTTTCATCTGTGTCTTTTTCATTTGGTGTCTCATATTTTAGGTGCACAGGGTCTGTGTAGCGCATCTACCTAGTTCGCCATCTTGCCAAAAGTCCTCAAGAAGCCAGGAATTTATCGGGGTTTTTTTTTTGGGTTGCTTTTTTAAAATGTCTTATTGTGTGAACTGAGTGAAGGTTTACAAAGCAGGTCATCAGTTTTACATCCTACAAATCAGCCTCTGCTTCATCTCATTGATTTTAATCCCCTCAGTGTAACCTCCCTGGGTTTCTTGTTCCCATTCCACCTTCTTTCCCAAGCCTTCAGAACTTTGTTCTTGGATAAATGCTGCCCTTTTGAGCTCAAATTGTTGCTCACACTATGTTATGTCTACCTCACTAGAATTGCTGTCCTTCCCTATATACCTATTTATTGATTGACTCAAAATTGGCCCACAGGAATGAGTTCAGTTCCAGACCCAAAGGGTGACCAAAGGCCATAGTCTCAGGCTCCTCTAGTCTCTTTCCGACCAGTAAACATGGTCTTTTTTATGATTTTGAGTTTTGTTCCACATCTTCTCCCACACTATCTAGGACTTTCTAAAGTGATCCCTTTCAGAGTAGTTAGTAGTGGAGGAATTTTTAGGTTTAGCAATTGCCCAGGTGATTCTTATCATCAAGGAAGTTTGCATAATACTGCCTTGTTCCAGTTCCTTCCAGTACTTAATGTAAATCCCACTCTGACTGTAAACTCTTTTTTTAATTTCAAATATATGCATGGAAGTAATTCTCACTCTAAAACTCTAGGTAAACTCCATGTTGTGTTGTTTTAGTTAAGCGCTGTGGAGCTGGTTCCAACTCATAGCAGCCCTTCATAGCATTGCCAAGAAGCAACGGGTGGGTTTGAACTGGTGGGTTTAGCAGTCTAGTGCTTATCCTACAGCACCACACCAGCACTCCAGATAAAATTCATTCCAGAATTAATCAAATTGAATGGTAAATTGAATCTAATTAGAAATTCTAAATGTGATCCTAACTTAACAATTTTCTTCAGTTCCAACCCTAATACCCACTTCAAATTTTGATTTTCAAATCCATTCACTCACATCCTTGAAAAAAGGGCCTAGTTTTAACCCAACTTCCTCCATCGTTAGCTCTACCACTATGTCTATCTTTATCCGATTGGCTAAGCCTAGAGAGTTATTTGTTACTTTGGAATCAGGTGAACCTCAAGCAAGTTGTTCAATTTCTCTAAAACTCATCTTTCCTTATGAGCAAAATGGGGAAAACAATACCTGCCTTACTCAGTTGTTTGGAAGATAATATTTGTGAGGGAACGTTTAGGGTTAACTGACAAAATTAGCATTCTTATATCTTTATGAGGCATCCTGGTGTGGTGCCAGAGGATAAGTACTGGACTGCTGACTGGAAGGTCAGCAGTTCAAACCCACCAGCTGCTCCTTGGAAACCCTATAAAGGGTCACTATGAGTTGGAACTGAACTACAAGAGATCCATATGAGGATTCTATTCTTTTCTTAATCCCAGAAATATCAGTCTAAAATCCTGTTCTGAAAACCTAAATACAATTGTGTGTGTGTGTGTGTGTGTGTGTGTGTGTGTGGCAGTGTTCTGAAGTTCAAAGAAGGATCTTACTTTACTCAGAAAGAAAAAGAAAAATTGTGAGACAGGAATAGCTTGATAAGATTTCTGGCTCTTTCCCTTCTGTCAACAAAAAGTTCAGAAAGTAAGTTTTTAAAATTTAGACATTTGTGTGGCGCTGTAGGATATGTGCAGGACCACAGGATGGGTTTGAACCATCAAGTCAGCGGTTCAAAATCACCAGATGCTCCTTGGAAACCCTACATGGGGTTGCTGTGAGTTGGAACTGACTCGGTAGCACTTAACAACAACAAAAACAAAGTCATACTAATTTGTAATTGACTTAATGGCAATGAATTTGGTATATTTCGAATTTGGAAGTTTTTACTATATGCAATAAGAAGCTAGTTTTATCAATATATGTCTCATATTTTTTATTTTATCATTTATAAATCTATCATAGTTTATTGATTTTTTGGAGGAAACTGTATTTTTTTTTCTTAAGTGTCATAACATTTCCCCAGGTTTTAGGTTTCATCCTAAATCTATTATTTCTCTACTCAGGAAGAAGCAAAATCATGAATTGGGATGATTTTAACTTTAATATAATTTTCAATATTTTAGAAAATAGACAATGATCTTTTAAAGACATTTTTAAAACTAGAACTCTCTCTCATGTATTCCTCAGCTTGCAGAATCCTTCTAAAAATAGGATATTAACCTACTTTTATGTGAGTTATTAAGAAGAATTAAAAGAAAAATAATTTTTAAAATGGTTCCCTTTTTTTTGGTAGAAATGGAGCCCACTATGAAAATAGGAATAAAGCAAAGACCATTCACTAAGAATAAGTATTCACATTTACTGCATATATGGTGAGATTTAGGAGAAATAACATTAAGGAATGGAATGTGTTTATTTTACGTTATTTTTGAAAGCTTTTCATTTTGAATTGAATGAAGGTTTGCAGAGCAGATCATGTTTTACATTCAATAAACCATACACTTGGTTTATTTCAATGATTGCAAGCCCCTCTGTGCAACATCCGTTACCCACTCCCTCCCTATGATTCTTGTTTCCCTTCCTCCTTTTTTCCCAACCATTCCATGGTGTGCATACCTCTCTAGTGTTGCTGTCCCTGCTGTATCCCTATCTACTGCTTTAGTTAGTCCATTGGACTAATTAATTCCAAATGTCTTAATTTTTCATCACTCTTCTGAAAGAATGTGTTTATTAAAGCAGATCAGTAGATGTGGATGTAGAGATGATATAGACATATATTTATAATAAAAGCTCTGCCATTGAATCAATTCAGATGAATACTGAACCTATGTAGGAATTCCAAGGTTGTAATTTTTACAGGAGCAGAAAGCCTCATCTTTCTCCCCCAAAGCAGTTGTTGGATTGAACTGGAGACCTTGTGGTTAGCAGTCCAGTTCTTATCGCCACATATGACATAATTATCCATGTTTAACGTTGTAAAGTCCATTGTTAATAGAAGCTATGATTTGATGAGTCATTCCTAGAAACTCCAGAGAAATCAATAAGAGTGGAGGATACCCATATGTGAACTAAAAAAAAAAAGGCTACTCTATGTGGTGGGAAGCCCTACTCCTTCATTTCTTCTGACTGCTTTTCAGTTGGATAAGAAAAATAATCCTGTTCGTCCCTCTGAGCTCCTTTTTTATTTATTTTTGTGTGTGGAATTTTCTTTTTCTTTCTTTGGTGTGGCTTGTTCTTTCTCTCTTTGGTGTGGCTGCCTGCTGTAATAAGAACAATAAGAACTTTTAATTTCTCAGAAACCCATGATCATGAAACTGAAATAAAGATTTGAAATGTTTATCTCAAAAGACACAAGCTCTTTCAGTCAAACTTGGCAGTTCTCTTCTATAACTTCCAGGTTAATTGAACTGTCTCCTGTCCGTTGTTGTGTTTAAACATTTGAGTGGTAACATAAAGCCCTGAGGAGCTCTAGTGGTGCTGTGGTTAAAGCAGCAGCCATTAAAAAAGATTGGTGGTTCAAACCCACCAGCAGCTCCATGGGAGAACCATGTGGTAGTATGCTTTTGTGAAGATGATGGTCTTGAGAACCCAATGAGGCAGTTCTAGGGGACTTACAGCAGTAGGCTTGGGTTTGGGCTTTTTGATAAAGCTAAGTGAACAATAAAAGACTTGTTAAAGTGTTGAAAGGAGCAAAATTTTAAATTCTAATTAGATTTTAAGAGTATCATTGATACAAGTTTGCCCAAGTGACCACAGGCCAAAGTGTGTGTATTGTTACTATTGCAAAATTCTTAAAGATGCTACTCTAACTAAAATAATGGTGGGCTTCCACTCCCCCTCCCCATACCTTTTGTTTTGGATAGGATCAAATGGCAGTTTTATACTTTGTGTATTGTATGTTGTCACCTAACATACCGAACATTTCGTTCTCAAATTTCTTGTTTAAATTTCAGGTCTTGTAAATAGAATGAAACCAAACCAAACATGTTGCTGCTGAGTTCACTCCTCATGGCAGCTCTATGTGTGTGTCAGAGTAGAACCCAAGTTTACAGGGTTTCCAATGATTGATGTATTGAAAGTAGATCCCCAGACTTTCCCCCTAAAGCATCTCTGGGTAGATTCAAACCTTCAGTCTTACGGTTAACAGGCAAGAGTGTTAATGGTTTACAGAACATGAGGACTCAAAACTGAGTTAAAGCCCTTCTTTTCAACATGACTGGTTCCCAGTGTAGCACACTGGGTTTCTTTAGACAAGAAATGAACAAATGTTGAGATCATTTATCATTCTATGAAAGGATGGACATCACAGTATGGGGTTTGGAAATCCCATCAACAGGTAGGTAATGGCAGACCCCCCCCGCCCCTAAAAAGAGAGAGAGAGAGATTTCTGTGTGAGACAGCACTTTGAATGCTAAATCTGAGATGGGAAGTAAAAGTTCAGGAATGAGATTAATGCCAGATCAACCAGGAGGTAAGGTAAGCATGGGCTTACTGTGTATACTTACTACTTGATAATGAACAATTCCAGTTTTTCCACCACATCAAAGATTCGGCTTCTAGGCATAGATGTCATCTCTCTCTCAACACCACCTCGATGGCATCGCCCTAAAAACCAGAGCCTCTTTTCAAATTTGTAGTCCTTAACAGGGACTTAAGGAGCTCTGGTGGTGCACTGGGTTCAGTATGGGACTGCAAATCACAAGGTCGAGTGTTCAAACTCACCAGTGATTCTGAGACAGAAATCTGAGGCTTTCTGCTCCCATTAAAGTGAAAAGCATAGGAAACCCCAAGGAGCAGTTAGTTCTCTTCCATCCTGTCAGGTCAAAGTGTGTCAGAATTGACTGGATGGTCATGGTTTGGTCTTGGGTTGGACATGGATGGAGGACTCAGTAAACTAGAGAAATACAGCTTGTTTGGGCTTACTTACTAATCTGTAATGAGCAATTGCACATACTTATTGGGTAATCTGTCCCCGTGTGAGATACTTGGCAGAAATGAATTACAGAACCTGGGAGAGTTGCCTGAAAATACAAGGATAAGAACAGTCTAACTGAAACCAGGAGAGAAAATATTAGTCAACCATTCTTGTCAGAACCTTCTCAACTTCTCGTAGAATAGGAACACCGACCCAAAAGGTGGTATTTTTTGGGGGTGTCGTGGATCCAGTTACCATGTTGACATAATCTTTCTGGGGACTGATGAAGAAATTCCAATGGACATCTGCAGAAGCAAGGACAAGCTTGAGGGAGGTAGATTTCAGTCCAGTGCCTAGAAAAACTTTCTAATGGTTAGAGTGCCTGGTTCTAAGCTGTCTTTCCTGGGAGAGCCTGTCCCGCCTGTCCTAGCACTCAGCTGCCCTTAACAATTTTTGACTTTTGACTGACTCTAAAACCCAAACCCTGCTGCCATGGAGATGATCAGACTCATGGTAGTCCCCTGTGTTACAGAGTAGAACTGCTTCATAGGATTGTCTTAGCTGTGATGTTTATGGAGCGGTTCACTACAGTGCCAATTGACCGACACATCCCACACAGTGACTAACCCTGCCTCATCTCACAACCAAACAACACTACAACTCAGCTGGACAGTCATTGTTCTTCCCTGCAAGCTGGTAGCTTACGCTCCATTTGTCCTGGTACTGAAGGATGCCAGGTCTAGTGAAAGCATTTGTGCCCAGGCTTGAGCCTTCCCTGGTGGCCCTGGCACCCTGACACTCTTATTTTCAACTAGTTCTACTAGAGAGGAGCTAGAGACCCTGCTCAGCTCACCTACTTCCTTTCTAACCTCTGCCCAAGGTTAATCCGTTTAGAGTTTTCTTAGCTGGGGAAGAGATGGCTGCAGGAAGGAATTTCCATGTTATTCCTACAATCTGGTTATTTGGGCTACAGAAGGCAGTCTTGGTGTGATGCCATCTACAGTTGTTGTTCTTACTGCCCATCTGCACCCCAGTCTGACTCAGGGTCTGCACCATCCCTCAGACTTGCTGCCTCTATCACACCTGCTCACTTGAATCCCTCCGCATCCAGGCTACAGCGAGTTCAAGGGGCAAATGTACTGTCCATTCTCCAGAGTTGAAGCAGGAAGGAGAACTCAGTTATTTCCATCTTCCTGAACGTTGCAGGTGCAATTGGTGCCTCCCGTCCTTTCCACACACAACACCTTGGCGTTCCTTCAAAGGGTACTTACAGCTGACACCTGAAATTCTTCCCCTAAAGGCCCTTTTTCTGGTCTTGGGAACACACTGCACCCATGCACAGGGAAGGTCGAAGAGCCAGACAGTTAATTTCCCTGATAGGAGTTCTGAACCAATGACAAATGGATAAATACTCCAGCTTTCTTGGCTCACAGTTGGGCTTATTTTGATGTATGATTTTCAGAGTTTGGTAGTGGGAGAAAGCTCAATTTATCCACAGTGGTAACGATTGATAATGAACTCTTTCTTGACTTCATTTACTTCCCTGTCTGGCTTCCCAGTTTTCAGTGTTTCCTGGGTTCCTTTCTCAAATAAACTATCGGCAGTCCCTGACTTACAACATACCCTAATTACTATGAACTGCACTTAAGACCACCCATGGGTTTTGTTTGTCTATCTTATTGTTAGTAATATGTACATAAAATATAGCAGCACACATTTTCTGATGTTATCATCTTTATGCCAATCCCCAAAGACAAGTAGCAATCAGAAATATACAGATACTGATAATAAAAGGCAATAATAAGGAAACCTAAAAAAAGAGAGAGAGAGAGAGAGAGACTGAGAGAGAGGTATCCAACTTACGTCAGAACTGACCTTGGAAAGAGATGTCAGAATAGTACCCTGCCCTACACTGGGGAGGAGCTGTACTTGCACTTGAAGACAGGCTCAGTGATTGTGAAAGGCCTCCCACAATGCCGTGCACTCAGTAGGTACTCAATAGATGAATGGATGGCTGAACACCTGTCAGTTTTGTAGACAGGATTTCTGCATTGGGAGAGGAACTACACTACACAATCCTTAAGGATTCTCCAAGGAGCAATCATTTCTCTATTAATATGAAGATCTTTCCACCTAGGAAACCTGGAAAAGTGGCTGTGAGGTGAAAACATGAAAAAAAAAAAAAAAGAAGAAGAAAAAGAATTGTTTCCCTTCTGTAGCACTGTGAAGGGGAGAAGTAAGATCATAGGTTAGGGCATCATTCAATTCCTCTAGACAGCACATTACCTTTTATGGTGTGCTGGGCAGAGAGTGATTTTCCAGCATATCCTATACGGTTCACAGCTTCTAGTCACAACAAGCTTAAAACCAAAAAGTATCACGTTATAAATCCATAAAGTCAAAATCCTCTGTGAAATAGTATTTTAATTGCTCTATGACGAGCATTCTTATAACACTCGTCCATGGTTGGTTGGCACTGCATTTGTATTTCTCTGTTACAAGTGAGGAAATGAGTCACCAAAACTTCAAAAAAGGAAAGTGCTGAAGATTCTGTGTGGGCTGTCTGAGGAGAGCTGGAAGAAAACGTTCCTGAGTGTTCTCCTCATGTGTTCAGAGTACCATAGGGTTTTCATATCCGTTTCAGATTTAACCTTTCTGATTTATTTTAATAAGAGAATGAAATGTCTTCGCTATTGAGCCATATAAGTGCCAGTGATGAAGGGGAGAATGTGTAAATCAGATTTATTTTTTCTTAACAACTAAGAGTTCAATAGAGTTACCCAACAACAACTAAAGCCACTGCCATCAAGCCAACTCCAACTCCTAGTGAATCGATAGAAATAAGGGTTCTGAGACTGGACACCTTCATAGGAGCAGACAATCTCATTGTTGTTTTTTTTCCCTGTGGAGTAGCTGGTGGGTTTGAATTCTGCAGTTAGCAGCCCAATGCTTACCCCACAGCACCACCAGGTCTCCTAGTTGAACCCATGCAAAATGAGCTGCCCTACTGGGAAGTCTGAGAATCCCACGTCCTTTCAGTCAGATCAGGAGCTTAGGGAAGGACAGCCCAGGAGGGCTCTGCACCTGGAGACTAGACATGCTCGTGGGGCAAGGACAGATGTTTGGAGGGAGGAGCTCGTGACCTGGCAATGGATCAGGCCGTGCTGAGCACTTGGGAGGTCTAGAAAAGAAGTGTAAGTGGGTGTTCTGGAAATATCTGAGACAAGGCAGCAAGGAACAAGTCATAGGTGGTGAACTGAAAGGACATGCAGTAAAACCTGGTAGATCGGGACTGGTTAATGGGACAGTTACTTGTTAGCACTGTAAAAGTAAGCTTAGCTGTCAAAAGGCATTACAACTCAATACTAAACGGATGAGAGGAGCTCAGTTACAAGTGCTAGAACCAAACTCTACCAACCAAAGCTCACAGCTATGAAGTCCTTTACAGTTCATTGTTGTTGTTAAGTGCCATCGAGTCGGTTCTGACTCAGAGTGACCCTGTACAGGGTTTCTACTAGTGAATTTGAACCACCAACACTTGATTAGCAGTCCAGTGCTTATCCTACAGTGCCATGCCAGGACTCTTTACAACTCGTAGTAACCCAGAATAGGGTTTCCAAGGCTGTAAATCTTTACAGGAGCAGAAAACCTCATCTTTCTCCTAAGGAGCAACTGGTGGGTTTGAACTGCCAACCTTGAGATTCCAGTGCTCATCTTACAGTGCCGCTAGGACTCCTGGACTAGAACAAAGTTTCAAGAAAACCCAATAACATGCCTGTCTTTTTTTGTGTGTGAATTTCTTATTGTCAACTGAGTGAAGATTTACAGAGAAGATCATTTGTTTCATCTCAATGACTGCAACCCCCTCTATGCAACAACAGGTTCCCACTTCCTCCCTGTGGTTCTTATTTCCTTTCCACCCTCCTCCCCATGCCTTCTCAACTTTGGCCTTAGGTAAATGTTGCCCTTTTGAATTTGAATGATTGGCCATTCTATGGTGTGCAGACCTTACTAGTGATGTTGTTCCCTTATAAAGCTATTTACTGCTTGTCTGAACATTGGGTCATAAGGGTGAGTTTTGTTCCAGACTTGAAGGGTGGTCAAGGGTGACAGTCTAGGGTTCCTCCAGTTTCTTTCTGATGAGTAAGCCCAGTCTTTTTTTAAAAAAAATTTATAATTGTGAGTTTTGTTCTTCATTTTCTCCTACTCTATCTGGGACCTTCTAATGTGATTCGTTTCCAAGCATTTGGTAGTGGTGGCTGGGTACTATCTTGTTCTTCTGGTCTCAGAGTCATGCTGACTGATGGTCACATGTTCCATTTGACTACCTGAGTCTAAGCATCTTCAAATTTTCATCATGTTTCTTTCTTCCACACATACAGACACCAATAATTGCGCCTTAGATGGTCACTCATCGCCAAAATAGGATGTAGTTTTTGTGAACTACAACTTGGCAGTCTTGATGAGCACTCAGTTAACCTATGGAGACAGGCTTTTAAATTTCCTAACAGATAAAATCAGGCTTAGCCCAGAACGTAGTAGACTGAAATTATTTATAAGAGGACAATATCATTTCATTAGTAGATTAGAGATGGTGTGTGTGTGTTGTGGGGGATATTGAGGAGGCAGGAGACCTGGCAGGCCACCTAGAAGCAAACCCCCACGAAGGGAAAATAGATTTTTAAGTAAAGGAAGAGAGACAGGAGATCATCCTTTCTTAAAAATTGAGAGTATGGTGGAAGAGCCACCAGATCTACCAAAGCAGACTGAAAACAAAGGTACACTTACTCTCCCACTTCTTAGAAAAATGTGGATTAAATGAAAAATTAATTGGATTCTTCAGAAATGATAGTTTCTGGGATATAGTCTTGGCCGTCATCTATTTTATGTTTTTATCAACATCTTAGATGAAGACATAAGATGCATAGCTACCAAATTAGAAAATGATAAAATTCTGAGAAACTAGAAAAAATTTGGATTATAAAATCAGATTCAAAACACCGTGCTGCATTGTGCTTATGTTTCCCTCTTTCCGTTCCAGTCACTCCTCTATGAAGACTCCATCACAACATACGTACAGATGCACACACTGCTTTCTAGAACTAAAAAGAAAAAAATACTAAATGATTAAAAGATAAATGGCCACAACTGAGACTCCATTTGATGGTCTGGAAGGCAAGGAAAAGAAAACCTCAAAGCCAGAGAATATATACAAAGAAGTGGAAATTAGAAAAAACAAAATTAAGTTGAAAGGCATTACTTGAAAAGTAATAGGCAGCCCAAAAGGATGAAAAGATATGAGTTTGCTAAAATGTAGAGTTGAATCTCATGTGTTAACACTTTAATGGTACAATTCCATCAAATTCACTAGCCACTCCTCAGAAACCCTATACAGGGTCATAATGAGTTGGAACAAACTCAACAGCACTTAACAGCAACAATGATTCAATGAAGCAGGAGTGAGGGCAATTCCAAGGAATGCTGAACAAGCTGCCTACAAAGTTAGAACAGTTGCAACTGAATGATCTCATGAGATGCATTGAAAGAGGCAGTATGTGGCGCTGTAGGATAAGCACTGGATTGCTAACCACAAGGTCAGTGGTTCAAAGCCATCAGCCAGCTGCTCCTTGGAAACCCTATACAGGGTAATGATGAGTCAGAACCGACACAACAGCACTTACAAGCAACAACAAACTGATGCACCTTAGAAACTCTTACAGAAGGGGTAGCATTTACTCTGCAGCCCCAGTCTGTGCTCTAGCTCTCTCTGGTCAAAGCCCAGGCACCTCCATGCTGCGTCACTTGGACTCTCTGGTGGTTGCTGGGGGAGTCAGAGCTCTTTGGTCCAATTCAGCCAGTAAACAGACCTGGTGCCTTCTCTTTCCCATTTGCATCATACTTGGCATTCTTTGATCTACAGTGGTGGCTTCATGACCTCAGGAATAGCGCAGAATCGTTGTGAGGGCCAGACTGACCAGAAATTAAAACAAAAGAGAGACTCTAGGGTGAACTAAATCTACTACTTTCCATATCTTGTAGCACTTAGATATGCTCATATCCAAGACCTACCTGAAAGGGCAGGTGTAAATAGAAACACTCAATGAGGCATCTAGGTGTTGTTGTTGTTAAGGGCCCTTGAGTGGGTTCCAACCCCTAGCGATCCTGTATAGGGTTTCCAAGAAACAGCTGGGGGGTTTGAACCATCAACCTTGCAGTTAGCAGTTCAGTGCTTATCCTACAGTGCCACACCAGGACTCCGTAGCCAGGTGTAATCTCCTATAATGTCTTAACAAAAATTAGCAAACCAAACTGTATTTCCCACTGCTGTCGATGGCTATAATGACAGTAACAAATTGTTCCAGTTTGTCTGAGACTAAAAGGTTCCTAGAATGCAAATTTTTCTGTTTTAAAACCAGGACAGTGCCAGGAAAATGGGACTGGTTGCTAAATTGGGTAACCCAGATCTTCATTCCCAAGGGGTCTGGGACTTTTGTTGCCTTGTTGCTGCAAGTGTCCATTTACAGTAATCATGTTGTTGTTGTTGGGTGCCTCCTAGTCAGCTAGACTCATGGATATACACAATAGAATGAAACACTGCTTGGCCATCTTCACAATTGCTGCTTGTGCTCATTGCTGGATCCACTGTACTGTGTAAATGCAGCTCTTTGAGGATCTTCCTCTTTTTTGCTGACCCTCTGCTTTACCAAGCATCATGTCCATTCAGCAGGGACTGGTCACTTCTGACATCATGTCTAAAGTACATGAGATAAAGTCTTTCCATCATCACTTCCAAGGAGCAATATGACCATATTTCTCCCCAAACAGATTTGTTCATTCTTCTGGCAGCTATACACAGATCAGGGAAAGGTACAAGATGCCTCAGAATCGTCTCTGGATTCCACTTACACTCCTCTTGGTCTCCATGCTGTCCCTATTCTGTAGCAGCAACTTGAGCTATGGATGGTAACTGGACTCAATTAACCCTGTCAGTGTCTGTTCTCTTCGTCTGTTAATCTACTGGTGGGAGGTGCCCCGATAGGATCATGTGGTCATCAAACTGCCTGTTCAGAAAAGCTTTTACTATTTCTCCTTGGAGAAGGGTTTCTGCTAGGAACCAGAATCTTTAACCTTACAGAACCCAAGTTAGTGGCAAACTCAAATTCTGTAAACAGATCACTGGGGGTGAAGATGACAGAAGTTATTCCTGCTTTCACCTCTTCATTCCATATCCATGTACTCTAACTGAGTCATATGCCAGTTGTTGGTCCAATGCCTACATCTTGACAGATTTTTTTTACTCAGCACTGCCACAGAGTGTTCCTGCTCTGGCACTCTGAACTTTCAACAGTCCATTTTACCAGCCGGTCAGGCCAGTTCCTTCTGAGTGTCGCAATACAGGACTAGATTATGGAATTTGTGGCTCCGTGATCCATGCCCACTATATCATTCTTATTCATAAATGAGTCCCTTGGTCTGAGGCAATGTTGATAGATCATGTTACCAGATCACCCTGCATAGGGTTTCTGGGAGCAGAAAGCTTCATCTTTCTCTCATGGAATGACTGGTAGGTTAGACCTTCTGACCTTGAGGTTAGCAGCCTAACTCGTAACCACTATCCTACCAGAGCTCCTTTGAGACTGTCTATTCCCCTCCAAAATTTGCAACCTAACACAGGGTCACTATGAGTCAGAAGGATCTCAATGACACTAAACAACAACAACCAAAGGACCCATTTTAATGAGCCTCACTTGTCAACTGTCTTACACTGAACAATGCTCTGCTTCTCTGATGACCTCTAATAGCATCTGGTTGTCCTGCAACTTCTGGAATACAGCACTGACCCCAAGCCACACTTAAAAATTTATTCACTTTTTTCCCCACTTGGTACACATTTTGAAGCTTGGTTTGAGAAATGTGTGTTATTGACAAATGCAAACACCTTTGTAACATAAACTTCTGTCAAGATATAGACCATCACCATCACTCAGAAAGTTCTTAGATGTTTCTTCTCAATCACTCTCTGCCCTACTCCACCCCTGATGACAACCCTAGCTTCCTTCTGTGCATTCTAGAGCTTCATACCAGTGGAATCATACAGAACGCATTTTGGGTGTGTGTTTGGATCTTTGTACTCAGAGTTTTTTATGAGATTTATCCTTATTTCATGTGTAAGTAGCTTCTTCTTTATCACTGCCAAATATAATTCTCTTGTATGAATGTACCACAGTTTATTTATTCTCTTATGGATTGATACCCATGTGGTTTTCAGTTTGGGGTTACATTTTCAATAAAATTGTGTGTTTCTTTAATAATTTTTATCAGAGTTTGTATTACGTTTTGTTGTTTTACTTAATCATGGACTAAATGTAATTATAACATCAATTCTTTAGCACTTTCAATTTTATAGCCACAAGAATGTAACTAAATATATATCTTGGTATTGTAAAGTGCACAAAAAAGCGATTAATAAAAGACTTTGAAGCAGTAAAAAAATGACATTAGGATAGCCCTCTAAGTGGGAAGTAGAACAGAAATAAGAGTTCAAGGAAAACAAGGAGCAACGTGAACTGTCCAACTGCCCAGCGGTGTGTTTAAATCAGTGATGTGGTAAGCTTATAAGGAAAGAAATGATATGTTAACATAAAAATATGAGGATAATTGAATGTGATTGTTTCATTGCTTTTAGTTTCATTGACCCAGTCACTATTGTTGCTTAACACATTACTCTATAACTTATAGCTTAAAACAGCAGCCATTTTCCTTATGTCAGAAGAACAAGCACTAGACTAGTAGCTACAAGGTCCGAAGTTCAAACCCACCAGTCACTCTCTGAAACCCTACACAGGGTCATTCTGAGTTAAAACTGACTCGACAACCACACAACAACAATAGGTCCCAGGGATCAGGAATTCAGACAGGACACATATTGTTTCACAATATCTGGTGTTTCCACAGGGAAGACCAGAAAGTAGGGGTGTCAAAAGCTTGGGTGGTTGAATCATCTGATGGTCAAGTGCTTGGACTGGAAGGATTCAAAGACACACAACTGGCGTCAGGACAGTTGGACTTCTTGTATGACCACTCGGGACTCTAAGTGTGAGGGGACCAAAAAGGAAGTGGCACCACTTGTTTTTGCCCATCCTCCAAAGTAAAGGCACATTATAACATAATCTGCAAAGACAATGTGTTATGTCCTGCCTTGGAGAGTAGTAACTAAGGTCTTAAAAACTTTACAAGTGATCATCTAAGACGCAATGGTCAGGCTTCTTCCTGACCAGAGCAAAGAAGAGTGTAGAAAATTAGAATCAAAGAAACAATTAGTTCAAAGGATTAATGGACCATGTGAACCACATCCTCCACTAGCCTGAGACCAGAAGAACAAGATGGTGCCCGGCTACCACTACCAGACAGCTATGATGGAGACCACAATAGAAAGTCCTAGACAGAGTAGAGAAAAACTGCAGAACAAAACTCAAAATCATAAAAAAGGCCAGACTTACTGGTCTGATACAAACTAGTGGAACCCTGAGACCATGGACCTTCAACACCCTTTAAGCCTGCAACTGAACCCACCCCCAGGGATCACTTTCAGCCAAACGATAAATAGACCTAAAAAGTGAACAATAAGAACAAACAAGATGGCGCATCGGGTGGAAGTGCAGTAAGGAGCTCCGCCAGCAACAACACAGAATACACGACCAAGCAGGCTCAGGGGATGGTCCCAGAACTCTGAACCACATATTAAGGAATATTTAGAAGGTTGGAAGGCTTACAGCTGGGGAAATTTGTGGCAGAAGGAAGAAATCCATTGCTTTCTAGTTCGGGATGCTCAGCTGCTCCAGGAGCCGCCATCTTGGGTGAGACCAAGTGGGGGAAGGATCGGAGTGGCCATAGACGCCTGACAGAACCACAATGATAAAGGTGTGGACATTATTTTATTTTGGTATCTGTTCATTGGTCCCTTGCTGTCTGTGTACCTCCATTCTGGTGACTATAGGGGTGCCTGAGCTAATGGACACCCCAGCCCCACCCTCAGAGGGTTCTACTACGCATGCGCACAGATCTCCTTGAAATTTAAAGAGACAGTTTCCACTTAAAACTAAATGGCCACTGCTGGCCCTAAACTGTTTATAACTAGAAAAAAGTCCTGAATGGGGATTGTGGAGCGGGACAAGCAGACAAAAAAGGAAATAGGCTAAAAATTAAATCCTAAATTATGTCAAAATGACCAACAGTGGCATCTTGAAATTTCTCAAGAATAAGAGTGAAAAGGGAAGCCCATTTCCTGATCACATCTATCTGGAGGCAATCAGAAAGCATAAAAAAATACCAAAATACATACCCATCTAAGTATTAAGGCCACAGATAACCCCTGAATATGCCCAAAAAACAGAAGCAGATGACCATATCTGCACATGTCCAGAAACGAGATAAAGTGACTGAGTCAAATGAGCTGGAAGTAGACCTACACTCCACACTGGAAGATGGGTAGGCTTTGGAAATGCCGAAGAAGGAATTCAGAAAAATGATTATAAAATGTATCAAAAGTGAACAATAACACCCAGGAGAAACATACTCCTCCCAACAATCAGCCATACAAGACCAAAAGGGCAGCATTTGCCCAAAATGAAGCTCAGAAGGCAGGAAGGGGCAGGAAACCAGGATGACTGGAACTGGGGAAGCCAGGGAAGAAATGAAAGAGCGCTGTTACATTGAGGGGACCACAATTAATGTCACAAAACGAAATGTGTCAAAATTGTTGAATGGGAAACTAATTAGCTCTGCAAACTTTCACTCAACTCACAACAAAATGGTAAAAAAAAAAGTAAAATCACATCATTTCTCCACACTCTGTTAGTTGAAGCAGTTACAAACCTACCAGGAGGATAAAAGAGGAAAGGCTATATAAATGCTCATAATTTTTAACTGTAAGTAAAAATCAATATTTTGATGCATAAAAGAATTCCAAAGTCTATTCATTTTGAAGAAAAATGTGGTTCTACCCCCTAATGCCTGCTAATAAATTAGGTCCTGGGTACCAATTAATCACTCTCTGGGAGTCCTGGTGTGGTGCCACAGGATAAGCACTAGACTTCAAGGTGGGTTTGAACCACAAGAATTACTATACAAGATTGCTAGGAGTTGGAACCGACTCAACGGCACTTAACAACAACAACAACAACAGCCGTACATAATTGTAATCTGTGAATTTTAGTGTACCTGTGAACACTCCCAATTAGACAGTCTTTTTAGGGTCGCCTTTGTTCATATTTTGTATCTCAGGAAACCGAAGCTGAGGTAAGCACTGGGGACAAAAGTAACCAGATGGGCTCTCATTGTGGGTTTATTAAAATGCCTGCCTTCTTGGTCCCTGGTCAGGCTCTGACCCCGAAATGGAATTGAATGTACATTTCAAACCCTTACACTGGGAAGATTATGGTCCTTCCATCATCTTTTCCAGTTTCCCACTCATGTGGCTTGAAAGCACACTGAGGAAAACATAGTTGTCTCTGAATTGGTTATTTTCTTTTCCCTCTGGGAAAACCTTATTGCTGAAAACTAGGATGCTAGAGACTGTGATGAAAAATGACAATTGCAGAATTTTACAAGTTCCTTGTTTGTCTATGTGAAAAGACTCAGTAAATTGTGTTCACCATAATAAAAGTGATGAGAATTAAATAAAACCACTGCCTGATTTGGTTTTTATTTGAATATAATGGGTCCTTACTGACACCTTAGCATCATGGATGGACGAAGTTGAAGACCGATAGTGTGCTCGTGTATAGTTTTTTATCATTGCTTTTCCAGAAAATGGTTGCCTTTTAATTTTTGTGTGTCAGGGTAATAGACTTTAGCATATAATTATTTCTAATTATTTTATCTGTGGTTGCTGCTTAATCAAGTTAGAAGCCTCTTGAAGGTAGGGATTATCTAATACTACTTTTCTGTCTCTCATCATTCCCATCACTGGATTAGGTACACAGACCAAAGCAATCAAACCCACGACCATCGAGTTCATCCCTACTCACAGCAACCTTATGTAGCATTTCTGAGACTGTAAATCTTTAGAGGAGCAGATAGCCTCATCTTTCTCCCTCGAAGTAACTGGTGGATTTGAACTTCTGACCTTGTGGTTAGCAGCCCAACATTTTTCTTTCAACACTATCAAGTCTTCTTGGATTAGGAAAACAGTAGGTGCTTAATCTGGGCGACATTTAGAATTTTAACGACTGATGTATTAGAAAGGACGCTGGTCAAAGCATTGGAGAGCCCTCCAGTTGTGCCAGCTGCTTCAATTGTTGGATCATAAGTGAGTCCAGGGAGAGTCTAGGAAGTGGGGGGGCAGGGGCAAGAGGAAACTTTGGGAGTCTCATAAGAGCACTGGCTACTTATCACCCAGTGGTGGTGATGGTGGTGGTGTGCCATGGAGTCGGTTCCGACTCATAGCCACCCTGTACAGGGTTTTTGAGGCTGTAAATCTTTCCGGGAGCAGAAAGCCTCATCTTTCGCTGACCTTGAGGTTAGCAGCCTGACTCATAACCACTATGCTACCAGAGCTCCTAGTACAGAATTTATATGTTGCTGTTGTTAACATGCCATCAAGCCAGTGCCATACATATCATTGCAATTCTGTATAGGGTTTCTGAAGCTGTAAGGTTGGGGGTTCAAACTTATCAGCCATTCCTTGAAATCCTATACTGGTCACTATGAATTGGAACAGACTTGATGGCACTTAACAATAACAACAAATCTTTATAAAGCCTCGTCTTTCTCCCATGGAACAGCTTGTGGATTCCAACAGCTGACCTTGCAGTTAGCAGCCCAATGCGTAACCCACTATGCCAACCTACACTCCACAAAATGTAGACAGCACTGCATGGAGCTATAGCAGCAGATACCAGCTAACCAGCACCCCTGACTATAACATTCTCTCCTTTTAACAGGAGACCCAGCGCAGGGCCAAGATGCAAAACTATGTTCCCAAAGTTACACAACAAACAGAACAAGCTAACAAGATAAATTTCTGGGTATAGAATCAAAAAGCATATGCATTTAAAAATTCAATAGCTCTTTTAAGATTGCCTTCCAAAGGGTATGCACCAAGTAACCCTCCCACCAATGATGCCAATTTCTCCACCATGACTATCTTATAAGTGTCAACAGCATCTCATTAAACTTTGAATTAGTATTTCTCCTAATAGAGTGAGAATGAGAGTTCATATATTTGTGAACGATTCATATTTCCTGTATTATAAATGAAGATGCCCTGGTGGCACAGAGGGTTAAGTATTGAACTGCTTACTGAAATGTTGGCAGTTTGAACCCACCATCCACTCTGCAGGGAAAGGATGAGGTAGTCAAGTTCCATAAAGCTTTACAGCTTAGGAAACCCCGTGGAACAGGCCTGCTTTGTCCTAAAGGGTCAAGTTGGAATCTACTCTACAGGAGTGGGTTTTGTTTTGTTTTTATAAACTGTTCAAATAATTTCCCCACATTTCTACTTCAATGCTTATTTTTTTCATCCTAATCAGTTTGGTCATATATGTAGCAGATCGTTTTCCTGTTCAGTCATTTATTTTTTATTTTATTATCGTTTATTTGGTCTTGCAGACCTTTTTCAATCTTTGGATTAAATTTATCAATAAGGTAGGAGATTATTACAATTCTTCAGGTAGGAGGTATCAGTTGGCTTGCACAAGAGTGGTACTAGTGGATGTGGCAAGAAGTGGTAGGCTTGAGGATCTAGATGTCATAAAGTTAGAGTTGGAAAGCATGGCTGACGAATCATTATGGGGAGAGGGGGTAAGGAAAAGAGACCCCTCTAGGATGACTCTGAGACTTTGGTCTGAGTAACTTTTGGACAATGAGTCACTAACTGAGATGAGCAAAATTCTTGGAGGAGCTAGCCTGTATACCTTCACTATGGATTCCATCTCAATGTCAAGGAAACAAACTCCTCACCACTGGACCAACCAACAACATTCTTATCAATGGAGAAAAGATTGAAGTTGTCAAGGACTTCATTCTTCTTGGATCAACTATCAACAATCATGGAAGCAGCAGTCAAGAACTCAAACAACGTATTGCATTAGGCCAATCTGCTGCCCAAGAACTTTTTAAAGTGTTGAAGAGCAAAGATGTCAGCTTGAGGACTAAGGTGGCCTGACCCAAGCCATGGTGTTTTCAATAACCTCATGTGCATGCGAAAGCTGGACAGTGAATAAGGAAGACCATAGAAGAATTGATGCTTTTGAGTTATGGTGTTAGAGGAGAACATTGAAAGTGCCATGGGCTTCCAAAAGAACCAGTAGATGCATTCTGGAAGAAGTGCAGCCAGAGTGCTCCTTGGAGGCCTAGATGGTCAAACTTTATCGCTCATACTTTGGGCATATTGCCAGAAGGGAGCAGTTGCTGGAGAAGGAAATCATGTTTGGTAAGTTTGAGGGTCAGAGAAAAAGAGGAAGACCCCCAACGAGATGGATTGGCCAAGTGGCATTCATCGATGGGCTCAAGCATGGCAACAATAGTGAGGTTGGTCCAGGATCAGGCAGTGTTTCGTTCTGCTGTGCATAAGATCACTATGGGTCAGTACTGACCCGATGGCACCTAACAACAACAAGAAGCCTATAATCTTAGAAGCTCTGGCAGCGTCCTGATTACGAATTGGGCTACTAATCTCAAGGTCAGCAGTTCAGAACTACCAGCAGTTCTGCAGGAGAAAGATGAGGCTTTCTGTTCCCGTAAAGATTTACAACCTTGGAAACCCTATACAGGGTCGCTATGGGTTGGAACCAATTCCACAGCACTTAACAACACAACAGCCTATCATCTGTTTTGGAAGCAGGCTTTCACATACCTGGTTCCACAATGTAATACACATTCAGGTCGTACTCATTCATTGTTGGCTGACATAGAGAGCAGAGAGCTAACTAATATATGCAATGCTGTGACCTCACCCTGTGTCTGCTTTTGATCTCTTACAGGGACTTCAACACACAAAGCAGGGACTAGAGAAAGCATTGACCCATTTCTAGAATATATTTCTGTTAGTTTGACTACTTTTATTGGATTCACAGGTATTTTGGGTGCCTGAAACATCAAGTCAGTTAAGCAACTCGGTCAATTAAAGAAAAAAAAATTAAAATGGTTAATACATGTCCAAAGGGCCATGATTTGTAAGTTCAGTTGGTAGGAGGCAGGGAGAGGATTAGCTTTTTAAGAGACTTGGCAACTACAGAATTGCACTTGGATGATTAATATGTGTTGGCACACAATGCAAAGAAAATTGTTTTGAAATAGGAAAAATGTTATGGAGTGATCTCCTCTGGGGTTTTAAGTCATTTCAAGGTAATATTTGAGAGTCTCAACCCCTGTTTTTTGTATAAGTATATATGAACTCAAAATATGACTGAGGAAGAGCTGTCTCCTCAAAGGAGAGTTGACTTTAATGACATGGATGGAGTTAAGCTTTCAGGACCTTCATTTGCTGATCTATATATATCCCTTTGACAGTAAAATTAGTGTGCAGCATTATTGGAAATACCTAAAATTAGTTGCCAATTAAACAATTTGGTTCACGGACTGAGTTGAATTGGCAATTTATTTTTCTGTCATTTTGTTTGGTACCTTATTATTCTTATGCAGTCTGTTTTATTTCCTGGTAGACTGCAAAATCTGAAGTGAGATGGAGTATAGCACCAGTCATGTGACTAAGCAGAGTGATGGGTAGAAGAAGCAAGACTTACCTTTGGTAGGCAGAGCAAGTGGTTCCCCACAGTACAAGAGACCTGCTGGCTTCTAATACTTGTGTTCTCTGGATTGAAATGATCATACTTGCTGGGATAACCTTCTCTGGCACAAAGTGGTTATCTGTCGATTAATACTGTTCAAATGTTTTATTTTACAATAGGACGTTCTATTAATTCACATATCCAACTTAACCTCATTCTCTAGAATTGACCCTTACCTTAACAAAGCAGGTGTTGTTGTTGCTGTTGTTGTTGGGTGCCATGGAGTCAATACCAACTCATAGTGACCCTTTGGACAACAGAATGAGACAATGCCTGGTCCTGTGCCAACCTCACAATCGCTGCTAAGTTTGAGCCCATTGCTGCTGCCACTGTGCCAATCCATTTCATTGTGAGTATTCCTCTTTCACTGACCTCCACTTTACCAAACACAATGTCCTTCTCCAGGAACTGGTCCCTCCTGATAATACGTCCGAAGTATGAGAAACAAAGTCTTGCCATCCTGACTTTTAAGAAGCATTCTGGCTGTACTTCTTCCAACACAGATTTGTTTGTTCTACTGGAAGTCCTTGGTACCTTTAATATTCTTCACCAACACTGTAACTCAAATGCATCAATTCTTTTATGTCTTCCTTATTCAACTTTCACATGCTATGAGGCTACTGAAAATACCATGGCTTGGGTCAGGTGCACTTTAGTCTTCACACTGACATCTTTGCTCTTGAAAACTTTAAAGAAGTCTTGTGCAGTAGATTTGTCTAATACAATACAATTTGTCTGATTTCTTGACAGCTTCTTCCATGAGTGTTAATGATTGATCTGAGCAAACTGGAGTCTTTGACAACTTCAATCTTTTCTCCATTTATCTGGATGCCATTTATTGGTCCAGTGGTGAAGATTTTTGTTTTGTTTTGTTTTTACATTGAGGTGCAACCCATACCTCCGTGTACAGGACATTAAAGAGACCATGGGCCTCAGACCACAGACTGACCAGTGCAGGCTGCTGACCAGCAGCCTCTGCTGGCCTCTGAGTGCCTCAAGGCCCAGGACACTGCCTTAAATGGTTTACATTCAACTATCAACCTAAAAGGTTGGTGGTTCAAAGCTACCCAATGGTACCACAGGACAAGACCTGGAAACCTGCTACTGTAAAGATGAGCTGTTGTTGTTGCGTGCCATTGATTCAATTCTGATTCATAGGGAGCCTACATGCCAAGTAGAACTGCCCCATGGAGTTTTCCAGGCTGTAGTCTCTACAGGAGTAGCTAGCCAGGTATTTTCTCCTGAGAAGCCACTGGGGGCTGAACTACTGACTTTTCAGTTAGCAGCTGACTGCTTCACGATTGTTCCACCAGGGCTCTTTTGGGAGCAATGACAGCCAAGAAAATCCTATGGTACTTGTTCTACTTGTAAAGACACCATGACTTGGAATTGAGTTGTTAACACTGGTTGGGTTGTTTTTGGAGGAGGGCAAGGGGAAGACCCTCAGTAGCTAATGGCCATTGTTTAAACATTTGTTGAGTGAAGCTATGTGAACCGGATATAAAGAGGAGAATGAATGTCCATAAAAGCAGCGGAGAGTGTAAGGTGGGATTTGATAACAGATCTACCTACTCCAAATCTTCCCTGAAACTGAGATCTGAAGAGCAAGCTATTGGGATTAGGGAAATTAAGAAAAGGGCACAATGACATTTTAAAAGTTAAAAGGAACAAAATGACCTCTTCTGGGAAATATTTTCAAAATAAAATCTGGAAACAGCAACAACAAAAAACCCTGCACGAAAAAAAAACTCTAATAATCTTTATTTTTCACTTTCGTAACAAGTGAAACAAGCATGGATAGTGTATTTCTCTTAAGTGTGCCACTCAATGAAAATTGTTCAAAAGTTATATTGAATACTTGTTTCCTTGATTTTACAAAATTTCAAGTGGAATTTTTAGTTTTACAGGCCGGGAGATGTGCCACTTTCCAATGCCTTCCTACAGGAAGCGGTAAACACAGGCAGGAAGTGAGAAGAGCGCTGTCACATCTTAGGGGTGTTCATTCATGTCATGAATCAAAACGTGTATGAATTACGAATGGAAAACCAACTCACTCTGTGAGCTTTTATTCAAATCACCTAAAAAGTTGTGTTTTCTTTGTTTTTTAAAGCCACTTTATTCTGTAGCTTTAAGTATGTCAGTATAACAACAACAACAAAACTCAGACCCACTGCCATCAAAGCCGCAGTGTTACAAGTTAGATGTCAGCACACTTCTCATTTCAACAAATATTCATAAAGGGCCTCAAATATGACAAGCATTGTGCTGGATGCTGGGAATATTGTTGTGAGTAAGCTAGATAGCCCCTGCCTCACGGATCCTGAGGTCTGGATTTTGCGAAGAGGGAAATCGAAAAGTTAGGGTCATGAAAGAGGAGAAAAGCTGAAGGCACCAAACATGAGGAATCTAGAAACAGGTCACCAAGAACCCGAGGAACTGCAGCCCAAGATGAAGCAACAAGTAGAAGGCAACGGTCATCTAATACCTGACTCGGGAACTCCACTCTCAAACTGTGTTCTTTCCAGTATTCCCTCTCAGTGAAGAACATCCCTACGTATTACCTAGAAAACCAGGCAACCACCTAGACTCCTTCACCAACTCCTATGTTTCTTTCCAAATATATTTCGAACCCATCTTCTTTCCATAGCTTAATAAAAACACTTATAATCACCACTCTGGTCAAGATATCAAATATTCCCAGGAATGTCTTTAGATAAGTGACATATATTAATAAGATAATACTTTTACTTTGAAGAGTTTGGAACATTTAATTTTGATGCTTGCTTTGCTATTTAATTAGATACTGAATGTTTTCAATTCGGATCATCCAGCTGGCTTTCCTAACAGTGATTTAAAGATACATCGAGCTTTTAGGAGAGAAGAACATCTCTATGCGCCTCAAGTAAGCCTGAATACCTTAGTAGTTGGTACAATCTATTATCATCTCAGAACAGAAATGGGAATAGTTGACGTTGAGGTCTGTACTTTCCCAAGCTCTTGACTGCAACAAGAGCTCTATCACACATATTCCTCTGTCATGTGATCTTATCACTGTTCCATCAAGAGAGGCATCTCATTTTCCTCCTTTCAAATCTGGATGGCCTTAGTAACTTGCTTGTCTCAGAGAATGTAGTAGAAGTGACATTCTAGAACTTCTAGGGCCAGGCCACACTAAGCCTTACAGCTTATGCCTGGGATTCATAGAGCACTTGCTCTTGGACTGCTTCCTCTTTGAACCTAGCTGCCGGGTGGTGAAAAGACACATGGTAAAGCCACATAGGTTCTCTGGTTCACAGTCCCAGCTAAGCTCTCAGCCAACAGCCAACTGCCAGGCCTGAAAGTAGTCCAGCTAGATATTTAGCCCAGTGGGGTCTTCAGATGACTGAAACACCAGCTGACGTCAGACTGCAATTGCTTGAGAGATCCCAAATGAGGACTGCGAGTGGCTTGTTATGAAGCGATAACTTGTTGTTAATGCCTCATAAGGTTCCCAAGGATGTAAATCTTTACAGAAGCAGACTGCTACATCCTTTCCCCCATAGAATAGCTGGTGGATTTGAACCATTGACCTTTTGGTTAGTAGCTGAGAGCTTAACCACTGTGCCACTAGGGCTACAAAACCAAACCCAACCCACTGCCATGAAGTCAGTTCTGATTCACAGCCAACTCTATAGGAGGACAGAGCGGAACGACTCCTTAGGGATTTCAAAGCTGTACGTCTTTATGGGAGCAGACAGTCTTATCTTTCTCCTACAGAACCGCTGGTACTTTAAATTGCCAACCTATGGTTAGCAGCCCAGTGCTTACCGCACTATGCCATCAGGGCTCTAGCAGAGCTTTGTTCTTGTTATTAAGTGCTGTAGAGTTGGTTCCAACTCTGAGGTGGAGCTGGTGAGTTTGAACTGCCAACCCTGTGGTTCAAACTGACCTTACAGTTTATTGTTTATCCTACAATGGCACACCAGGACTCCACCAGAGCTTTGTTGTTGTTATTGTTGTTAAGTGCCATTAAGTTGGTTCGGACTCATAGTAATGCTCTTTAAGATTTCCGAGGTGGTGGGTTTGTACCGCCTGCCTTGTGGTGCAGCACTTATCCTATAGTGCCACATCAGGACTCACTAGAACTACAGATACCTAAAATATTTGATATTCTGGGAGGGATAGAAGTTGAGGAAAATCAAATTAACCAACTCATAATGAGCAAAAGACTCTTTGAAAAATATAGAATTTTGGGATTTCAAAGAGTATTATGTATTTGAGATGTGGAGAAGGGACATTTATATAAAAAACTAATGGATGGTTCAAGGCAGTGCCCATGCATTCCACATACAAGCACACAGCAGGCAAAAAGATGATGGAAACTGGGAAGTCTTCATGGAGGAAAAGGAACTGAAAGTGGAAATAAAAGGGTAGGGGAGTGCATTCAGGCAGAGAAGAAGCAGGAAGCATGGTATGGGATCAGCAGCAAGCCTAATGCTTCAAGATCAAGTCGATTTGGTGTGAATACAGAATCTGCATACTTGTGTAATGGGTGATAAGATTGGAGGTAGATCTTTAGTAATAGGCTAATCTTCTTGTCAAGAGAAAAGTTAGGGCAAGAGTTTTACACTGAAGATGAGAAGGGAAGCTATGGAAATGAAGGGGAAAGAACCTCAAAATAACTTCAATTGTTTATGGGACGCATATAATCTTTTTAAATGATTACTTATTTGGGGAGAATTCTTTTATTTTTCCACAGGTATTTGGACATTTAGTAGGGGAGAAAGGAGAACTATTCAAGGATTTAAGACTCTTTGGAACAGTAGAAGGAGAATGATGATAATCTTCAGTGGTCCCATTCTAAGAGAGGAGAAATTTTGCAGTCAAGAGTAATCTAATTGAAACTGGGGTCATCAATACCAAATGGTGAGGACATTCTAGATACTTAAGTAACTCTTGAAGTCAGTTTCTGGAAGGAGCCACAATCCCCTTTCGCTAAATACTCCAGACTTATGGTTCTGCAAACATACAACAGGATGGAATCCCATGCTGAAATGAAGCTTGAGGTACAAAATATTTATTACTGAACAACACCTGTTAAGGGAATGGTGGGGGAAAGTAGTGTTGGGTAAAGGATAAATGCAAGATGCAGATCTAACAAAACCTTGGTCAATCTAATGAGGAGCTCTGAAGAAAATATTACCCATCTATTATGCATCGGGCCAAAATATGGGCCTTTTATATCCACACTTCAACTATAACTGGATGTGGGCTGCCCCAGGTTGGTTGTGACTTCATGAGATGTGGTCCTTAACATATGAGATAGACACTAAAGAGTTAACAGCTGATGATCACTCTCCCCACAGAGGGGCAGCAAGTCTTTTCTTGAAAGGGAATCTGGGTGTTGCACTTCAATTCCCTACCACAAAAAGTCAAAATGAATGAAAAGAAATACTTATCTTTTAAGAGCCTAGACTAATGCTTACTTTGAGAGAACATTTGCTTATTAGCTAGGAAAGTGGTAGGAATTGGTAGGAAGATGGAGTTCCCAACAAAAAAGCCTAGAGCCCACCTATCCTCATTTCTCTGAAGCCATATTGTTTCTTCCAGTTGACAATGGTGGGCCACTAGGCTGGTAGTCTTGAGAGAAGGATTCCAGAAAGGGGTGATGCAGGGTCTGAAGGAGGGCTAACAGAGAGGGACATTGTGCTTCTGAAGTCCTGTGCTTGTAAGGTAGTAAAGCAGAAAAAATTTGGGTGAAGTCAGGACCTCTGACCCCCTACACTTTACAACTTCTATAAATGATTTGTCTACAAATCCAGTGCTCTCTGGTACTTGATGCTAAGCCAGGAGGTCATTGAGAAAGGAAGAGGAATTGCTCTCTGGCTATTTTGAGGGAAAGAGGGTATGCGCTCTGGTAGAGGTGGAGTTGAAGAGGAATTACATTCTGTAATTCATGGACTCGGCTCCATATTGTTGTTGTTACTAAGTGCTGTTGAGTTGATTCCAACTCATAGCAACCCTGTACAGGGTTTCCAAGGAGTAGCTGGTGGGTTTGAACCACTGACCTTGTGGTTCGCAGTCCTGTGCTTATCTTTCAGCGCCACACCAGAAGTCCTGGCTCCATATATAAACCTCAAATTTACCTTCACAAGAGCCCTGGTAGCAAAGTGGTTACACGCTCTGTTACTAATTGGAAGGTCAGAAGTTCAAACCCACCAGATGCTTTGTAGAAGAAAGATGTGGCAGTCTGCTTCTGTAAAAGTTACAGCCTTAGAAACCCAGTGGGGCAACTCTATTAAAACCCATAGGGTCGCTGTATTTCAAAATGAACTCTACAACAATGGGGTGAGTATTCTGTAATTTACCTTTGGGTCCTCATGCTATTTCTACTCTCAGCATATGTAGGTTGGAGGTGATGTGAGCCCATCAAGTCAATGATTGATTCAGAGAAGGGTCCATGACCTTTGTCAAGTCAGTCAAAATCAGGAAACATACTTTTGGTAATGTTGGTAACACTATTGGGAAAAATAAATGCTTTTCCCACTGAGCTTTCTAAAATTGTTAAGTACCGTTGAGTCAATTCTGACCCATAGTGACCCTGTATAGGATTTCCGAGGAGCAGCTAGTGAGCTTGCACCACCGACCTTGCAGTCCAAAGGGCTTTGCAGTCTGGCGCATTAACCCACAGCACCACACCAGGACTGGTTTCTAAAGTAATAATACTCAAAAACATATGAAAATGTAGGTGGATGATATCTTGACTGAAGTTGATGAGAGGCTGCCTGTTGAAGAGTAGAACCAACACAGAAAAACAGAGTGGAGTCGTGGAATTGGGGGGATATAATTCATTTCTGATGAACATTATCTATTTGAGGGCTTGTGTGAATGGGGTTTATTTTGGGCAGTGCTTCCAAGGAACAGAAATGAGGGAGTAGGACGAGTAAAGGTGGGAAGGAGTCAAGTCAATTGGAAGGTGGGTATTTCGTGTGTGTGTGTGTGTGCATGTTAATAGTTTATTTTGTTGTTGTTGTTGAGAACATACAAAGCAGAAAAGACACCACTTCAACAGTTTTTACATGTGCAAGTCAGGGCCTAGATTATACTGCTAAACCTGTGCATTCTTACCTTCCTTCTCTGAATGCTGAAAATTTCTGAATTTCTCCCCCAGCAACATAAATTCACTGCCCCCACTACATTTCTTTTCTTTCAAGTTGCTGTTGTCAGTTTGATACAGTATAGATAGATCTTAAAAAAAACCACAATGCTCAAGGCCGACCTTCTGAAAATCTGAGGTCCATGAGAATTTGAAATTTTGCTCTACATTTTCCCCTCCCCCCCTTTGTTTTTAATTATTGATTTCTTTTTTATTGATATTATAAGAGACTCTGAGAGAGAAGAGAAACCAAGTACCAGAAGGTTTAAGAGCATCTAATATTTAAATATTAAATCTTTTACACAAACTATTTACTTACATGAAAGGCAATAAATTATATTTAAATGTCTCCTATTTAGAGGGGTAAAAAAAACACTTCTGATAAAATGGAAATGATTTAAAACAGGGGAAGAAGTAAAAGCGCTACAACCAATTCAAATTATATTAAGATCCCAATATATACGTAAACAAAAGTGAAAATTTTCCTAAAAGAAAAAACATTCATTACTTCCTCTTCCCCAGAAGTAGATTACATTAGAGAAGAAATCATTATGAACCAAGATAATTTCTAATTACATGTTTTAAAAAAAGAGTAATACATTACATGTTGCCAAAATAACTAATATTTTAGGTTTATGTAGCTAGAAATATATAATTCTACTTTTACAGAGACAGGTCATCTAGAGGAAATAAGTTACAATCATTTGAATTGATTGTCTACACACTGGACAAGGCTTATTTCTTTAAGCTTCTTTGCACATGGAAGACATGCCGTAAGATGTCCTGTTTCCATGGACAATACTACCATTTTTAGGTCCATCTTGGCAAATCACACAAGGTTCAGTGGCAATAAGGCGAGATCTCGATTCCACACTCTCTTCTCTGTTTTGTGAGTTCTCCCTCTCAAGTTCTTTGACATCTTGGCTGCTGTAGATGATGCTACTGGAAGTTTATGGCTAAGAATAGTCCTCACTATCTTGAGAGTGGGCTGCCCAAAGAACCAATAGATCCGTTTTGGAAAAAGTGTAGCCAGAGTGCTCCTTGGAAGCCAAGATGGCCAAACTTCGTCTCTCATACTTCGGACATATTGTCAGGAGGGACCAGTCGCTGGAGAAGGATATCATGTTTGGTAAGGTCAGAGAAAAAGAGGAAGATCCCAACGAGATGGATTGGCCAAGTGGCAGCATTGATGGACTCAAGTGTGGCAACAGTAGTGAGGTTGGCCCAGGATTGGGCAGTGTTTTTTTCTGCTGTGCATAAGGTCGCTATAACTAGGTATCAACTCGATGGCACCTAACAACAACAACAACAATCTTGAGTCTGGGAGGCTTGTGTAAGGTTATCATCATTTTCTTCAACACATGACTCTTTAGAGTTATTTACTATCATTTTTTTACAATCAGGAACAACAAAATCTTCTTCTACTTGTGTTGTGTTTTCTAGTTTGAGACTCTCAGGCATTTTTTCTTTATTTTTCCTTTTATTTTCAGGAAGCCAATTCTCATGAAGTGCCCAACATCTGTTACAATGCGGTGGAAGAGGAGGATTCATTTCACTGCACGAAGTCCTCATCATCTTCATCTGAGAGTCTTGGTCCTTCCTCACTGAGGTTGTAATCTTCTGAATCTAGAGATTCAACTTCAAATTCTATACTGAAGTGATGTGAAACGGAATTCTGCTCCAAACAATCCCCAGAATGTGCACTTACAGCAGCAACCAGATCTGGATTTGATGGCATTTTGTTGACTGGCTGCTACTGTCTCTTTCACAACATCGCTCCCTTATCACACACAGCACAACACTCTCATCAAAGGAAGGGGAAACAGTATCTGATCCGTGGTGCTTTCTTTGTACTTCACTGGATAATTCACCTGAACTGTCTCCTGTTTCACAAATTGCTCTCCTTCTAGATGAGGGAGCTGGTCTAGAAATCAAACATGAAGATGAAGGTTTCTCTTCCCGTAACACTTGCACAGAGTCCTTTGGATCCCTCCCATCTTCAACTTAGCACCTATTTTCACTCACAGATGTTCCAGACTCCAATGGTTCCTGTTGATTGACTACTATCAAGTTTCTGTAGATCACTGATTATATTTCCCTGTGGTCTTTCACAGAGAAGCTTGGCTCGCCAAACAAATCTCCTAGCAGATCATTTGCTCAATACGCCATATGTTGTTGCTTCTCATCATATATTCGCTTAGCCATAATACATTGGCTAAGATAAAATATAACCTCTTTCGCAGTATAAACATCTGTTTATGCACCAACACACTTGAACAACTTCAAAAGCAATAGGTTTGGTCTAATCGGGGGTCTCGGAAGCAGGAATCTGTGAGTGCTTGCAGGAACAGCACCGTTGGTAGAAGACACAGACATGTTAGTATTGCACTTTTGTCTTGCACTTCCGGGCCGATGTCTTCATCTCACCATCGGGGCCTTGTCGACCATTCCACTCGCAGGGCCTTGGCTGCTGGGGTGCTCCAACAATCCAATTCCTGGGGAGGCTCCAGGCTCCTGACTCCCTAGGGGAGCGCACCTGCAGCTGTGGTCCACCGGGACGTTTGTCCGTGTGCATGCCCAAGCCCCGCTGCCTCCGCCAATTAGGCTCCCCCTCCCCTTTGATCAGGATTCCTCTATAGAAACTTTGAGGAAAATTTTTCAGTAATGGTGATCATATTTCATCACTGAGTTCATCACTGGTGTATTCAACTGAGACTGGATTCCACTAAAATTTTCTAAGGAGCCATACTGAGCACCTTAGGAGGCGGAAGCATTTAGCCAAGGCCCTGATATTTTTATAAATGGAATTTTGAGTATCCATTTTTCAAAAGCAGTCTCTAAGGGAAAATGGTAGAGAATGCCTACTCCCTGAAAAGAAGTTTTTCCCCTGTCATACATGCTCGCTATTATTAACCTTGAGGCACAGGTCAAACTTTTAAGCTTTTGGCACTAAGAGCATCCTCTTACCACCTTCTTAGTTGTTCCTTCAGCAAGTCAAAGGATGGATTAGCATTTTATTATAAAAACCACAGCACTCCTAAGGAGCTCTGGTAGCGTAGTGGTTACAAATCGGGCTGCAAACTGGAAGGTCAGCAGTTCGAAACTACCAGCTGTTCCACGGGAGAAAGATGAGGCTTTCTGCTCCTGTAAAGATTTACAGCCTCGGAAACCCTGTACAGGGTCGCTATGAGTCGGAACCGACTCCACGGCACATAACCACCGCAATAGGGTGGCTGAGTTGAAATGAACTTTACAGCAATGGATTTGGTTTGGCTTGGGGGATTATTTAAAAATAATAGTAATTAAAGATTTATTGCTACTGTTGTTGTCAAGAGCCTTCAGGTCAGCTCTGATCCATAGTGACCCTGTATAGGATTTCTAGGAGCAGCTGGTGAGCTTGAATAACTGACATTGCTGTTCAAACCAACTCTGCAGGCCAGTGCATTAGCCCACAGTGCCACACCAGGACTCCCTCACATTAAGGACTATGTGTTGTTAAATGCTAAATGGAGAAATTATTGAAGTTGTAAAAGACTTCATTTTGCTTAGATCCACAATCAACACTCATGCAAACAAGTCAAGAAATTAAACATCATTTTGTACTAGGTGAATCTGCTGTACAAGACCTCTTTAAAGTGTCCAAGAGTAAAGATATCAGTTTGAGAACTAAAGTACGTACACCTGACCCAAGCCATGGTATTTTCAATAGCCTCATATGCATGTAAAGTTGGACATTGAATAAGGAGGACTGTAGAAGAATTGATGCATTTGAGTTATGATATTGGAGAAGAATATTGAAGGTACCATAGACTGCCAGAAGAATAAACAAATCTATACTGGAAGAAGTACAGCCAGAATGTTCCTTAGAAGTCAGGATAGTGAGACTTTGTCTCTCATAATTCCAACATGTTATCAGAAGGGGTCAATCTCTGGAGAAGAACATCGTGCTTGGTAAAGTGGAGGGTCAGCAAACAAGAGGAAAAGCCCCAATGAGATGGATTGGCACAGTGGCAGCACAATGGGCTCAAGCCTAACAATAATTGTGAGGCTAGCGTAGGACCAGGCAGTGTTTTGTTCTGTTGTGTACAACAGGGTCACTCTCAACAACAATGTGTTGTTTCTTATGTTTTATGCCTCTGAGTTAAATTGAATCCTCAAAACACGATCGTTTTGTGAATGTAAACTCATTGTCAATATGGGCTAGTACCACTGGAAGTTTTTCTGAAGATGTGTCACTCCCAAGTCATAAGAAAGGACCTTCAAGAAATATGGGATTTGTCCAATTTCTAGGAAAAAATGAGCTTATGCTTTTAATTGATTGTTAAAGTAAAATATTGACTAATCTATACTGATTATTTTAACTACCAATGTACTTTAAATCGAAAGTTTTTTAAATAAAAAAATGAAATTCCTGAACATGAGTTTATTAAATAAGAAACTTTACATTCTATTTCTTCTGATACTTTACTATATCTTGGAACTTGTACATTTCAAATTAGTTATATTAAATTATTGAAATATTGAATTATTAAGTGATACATAAAAAGCCAAATGAACTGAGACGAAGCACGTTGTTGTTGTTAAGTGCCATCAAGTTGCTTTCAACTCTTAGCAACCCTATATAGGGTTTCCAAGGAGCAGCTGGTGAGTTTGAACTGCTGACCTGACCCTTTGGTCCAGTGTTTATCCTACAGCACCACATCAGAAATCCAATATATATATTAAGGAGCTCTGGTAGTACAGTGGACTATGAGCTGAGCTGCTAACTGCAAGGTCAGCTGTTCGAATCTACCAGCTGTTCCACAGTAGAAAGATGAGGCTTTCTGCTCCAGTAAAGATTTAGTCTCAGAAATCTTATACTGGATCACTTTGAGTCACAAACGACTCCACAGCACATAACCACCACCATGTACATACATTATTTATACAGGAATTTCTATAAGAAAAGCAGCCCTGGTAGCATAGTGGATTATGAGTTGGGCTATTAATCCTAAGGTCAGCAGTTCGAATCTACCAGTCGCTCTGCAGAAGAAAGATGAGATTTACAACCTCAGTAACTTTATACAGGGTCACTATGAGTGAGAACCGACCGGGTGGCACACAACCACCACCACCAAGACAATTAAATAAGACAATGCATGAAAAGTATTTATAACAGGATCTACTGTTGTTGTCAAGTGCTGTGGAGTCCATTCTGACTCGTAGAGACCCTATATAGGGCTTCTGAGGCTTTTAAAAATCGTTGTAGGAACAGAAAGCCTTACTGTTCTTCCACTGAGCTGCTGGTAGGCTCAAACTGCCAACCTACATTGGCAGTTCCCAGTCCTGTGCTTACCTTACAGAACCACCATGTTCCCCAAACAGGGTCTAGCACCTAGTAAATGCTCAATAAAAGTTAGTTTTTATGAACAATATTGATGTCTTCAATTTCCTTTATGAATAAATGCATAGGATATATGTATACTAGGAAAGCTCATCTTGCTAGGTTACATGGGGAACAGGAAGTTGAGAGATACACCTTTGAGAAAAGCATCATATTTTCTAGGGATAAAGATAAGAAATAACATAAATAACAACATATCTGACTTAAAAGAAGATACTCAATGTGATGGAGAGTCAGAAAGATCAGGGAAGGCTTTGTAAGGAAAGAGACATTTACCTTGGGCCCTGAAGGATGAATGGGATTTCAGTGGACAAATCCGAGCAATGGAGGCAGTGAGGAGAGCATGCATCCAGAGGAGAGTAGGCAGTGGGAGCAGAAGTAGGATTGTTCAGGTTGCCTGGAGCACGAGATGGCATCAGGAGAGTTCTTGGAGGTTAGCCTAGAAAGACTGGTTAGGGCCACAGCATGGAGGTCTCAGTGGCTGAGACATGAGGCATCCTTAAATGTGTTTGTACATGAAAGAATACGCCCAGAGGAAGTTTCAGCAAGATTTATCTGGTAGCAATCTGCATGTGCTGTATTGAGCTAAAGAGGGAAAAGGCTTTCATCAAGGAAAACAGTTCATCTTCATTTCACAGAAGGAATTACTGACTTGATGTGGTCTCGAACCAAACCTTTTGGTTTTCAGACTTGAAATCCAGTTGAGTTTTCTTCTCTTTTTTTTTTTCCATTTTGGTTTCGTTTTGAAAAATCTTGCCACTACTATAAATGTTATCTGAAAGTTGGAAAAAAACTTGGTTAACAAGACCAACAGGATACTTGTTTTCTAAAAATAGTGTATTTTTGAGACTTTGTACTTGGAAGTTATAGAATCTATAATTATAGGCAGAAATTTTTATAATATAAATAGATAGTGCTTGCTAGTCTCACTATCCTCACTTCTAAGGTGCATTTTGACTGAACTTCTTCTAAGACAGATAAGTTTGTTCTTCTGGCAGTCCATGGTACTTTTAATATTCCTCTCCAATACTATAATTCAAGTGCATCAATTTAATTATCATAATTACCATAAAGGAATCCTGGTGTGGCACTGTAGGATAAGCACTGGATTGCTAACCACAAGGTCAGCAGTTCAAACCCACCAGCCACTTCTCAGAAACTCTATACAGGGTCACTGTCAGTCAGAATGGGCTCGACAACACTGAACACCACCACCACCAACGATCATAAAAAGCCCATGAAGTAGGAAGATGAGCATGAGTGGAATGTGGGACCCTATCCAGAGAAGCAGCGACACCAGAGATGGACGCAGAGATGAGGACATGGAGAGAAGGAGCAGCTGAGGACCCTAGACTCATGGAAAGAGAAAGGCTGTGTGCTGGCGGCCCAGAGGCAGGCTTGCAGAATGTGGCCTTTGGCTGTTTAAATGATTATATATTCCTGAGTGTTTTTGTGTATATCCTCAAAACAAACAAAAACAAAATCAGAGGGAATAGATATAAATACTGTTGAATGATGATGCATGGAGGAGATTGTAATCATTGCAATGAAATGATGAGCATAAAAACAATATTCTCCCATGCAAACTATCACTCAATTCACAATAAAAACTTAAGGAAAAAAAGAAAAAAAAACGCCCATGAAGTAGATATTGCTTTTATTGCCATTTTAAGGCCTGGATAATCTGAGACTCAGAAAGGTTAAACAGCTTTTCCAGTGTCTTACAGCTGGTGGAACGTGGATTTGAACTCCAGCAGTCTGGCTCCAGAGTCCATACTCAAGGGGTCCATGGCATTCACATGGAGCCTGGGGAGTTGAAGTGGCCTCCTCAGGGTTGGGAGGGGACCCCAATTTGACCAGAGCCAGGAAAGTGAAGACCAAATGATCTGGAACCATATCCTAATCTATCCCCTAAAATGTCTATGTATGAAAGACTGGTTTGGGTAGGCAAGTTCCCTCTTAAAGAATGAGACTACCCCAGGGAAGATTAATTTATTTTGCTTCATTCTTACTTTGAAAAAGAATTATTTCATTTGATGTTCTGATTGAATAAAAGCTATGGAACTCAATGGAATGTTCTTTTGAATATATCAAATGATTGATAAATTCAGTTCTTGGACGGTTGGCTTAAATCAGTGTGACCATGAAGAGATGACCTTCTCCACTGACAGGAGGAAGTTCCGAGAGTAAAAAGTCAAAGAACATTTGGAAATAGTGCTCTGGTAAGCTCTGGTAGCGTAGTGGTTATGAATCGGGCTGCGAACCATAAGGTCAGCAGTTCGAAACTACCAGCTGTTCCACCGGAGAATTATGAGGTTTTCTGCTCCCATAAAGATTTACAGCCTTAGAATCCTATGTGGACTCGCTATGAGTCGGAACCGACTCCACAGCACATCACCACCATCACTTGAATTAAAATATGACCTCTTACAAGGAGCTCTAGTAGCGTAGTGGTTACGAATCGGGCTGTAAGCCTCAAGGTCAGCAGTTCGAAACTACCAGCGGTTCCACGGGAGAAAGATGAGGCTTTCTGCTCCCGTAAAGATTTACAGCCTTGGAAACCCTGTATAGGGTCGCTATGAGTCGGAACCGACTCCACGGTACACAACAACAGTAAGCTCAGACCTGTTTTTTTGTTGTTAAATTTGACATTTTAAAAAATAGAGTTTATTTTTTAGAGCAGTTTTAGGTCTACTGAAAAACTGTACAAAACAGTACAGAGAGTTTCCAGGTAACTCCAAGCACCCTGTTCTATTATTAACATCTTATATTCCTTAGGTGCATTTGTTACAATTGATGAACCAATATTTATAACATGATTTATTACTTTTTATTGTGACTTGGGTGAAAAAGGTTTATGGAGCAGATCATCAGTTTTGCATACAACAATTCATAAACATTTTGTTTCATCTCATCGATAGCAATCCTCTCCATGTAGCATCACTTCCTCCACTTCCTCCCTTTGGTTCTTGCTTCTATCCCTCCTTCTTTCCTGGCCCTTCTAAACTTTGTCCTTGGGTCAATGTTGCCCTGTGGATCACAGATGTTTGATTCTTCTAAGGTATGCATACTTCACTAGTGCGAATGTTCCCTTTACAGACCTGTCCCTTGTTTGGCTGAAAAATTGAGCCATGAGGGTGAGTTCAGTTCCAGATCTGAAGGAAGACTGAGGGATTCCAGCAGTCTCTACCCAGCTAATAAGCCTGGGCTTTTTTGTGACTTTGAGTTTCATTCTACATTCCCCTCCACTCTATCCAGGACCCTCTAATGTGATCACTTTCAGAGCAACTGGTGATGGTAGCCAGGTACCATCTAGCTCTTCTGGTCCCAGGGTCATGAAAATTGATGCTCATGTGGTCCATTAGTCTATTGAACTAATAATTTTCTTGCATCTTTGACTGCCATCACTCTTTTGACTCTGGACAAGGAGAAACCAACAGTTGCACCTTAGATGGCCACTCCTGAGCTTTTAAGACCCCAGTCACTACTCACCAATGTGGACTATGTTAGGCCAATTGAACTTGGTGTCTACTGAGGTTATGATCCTGAGACCCCAGCCCCAGCAGTTCGTTCCTCCAAGGTGTTTGGTTATGTATAAGAATTTTTCATAATTTTGCCTCCCCATATGCTCCACCTGCTATAGAATAAACATTGGACTACATTTCAAGGTTGGCGGTTCAAATCCACCAGCCACAACTCAGGATCATCATGAGTTGGAAACAACTCAATGACACTTAACAAGAATAATGCTCCACATATTCATGGATGTATTGATATATTATTATCAACTAAAGTTTACAGTTTACATTAGGATTCACTCATAGTGTTGTTTAGTCATATGGGTTTTTTTTTGTTTTGTTTTTTTGTTTTTTGTTTTGTTTGCTGTAAAAGGAAGCTGTATTGTTTTTATTTGGTCCACGGCTTGAGAGAAGAGGGGGCTCCAGGGTGTTGACTAGACTGCCTCTGTGTCTGGAGAGCAAGATTCAGGCAGAAGGTCTGCGGAGAGCAGGGGAATGCTGAAGGCCCTTCATAGGTTGCGGGACTCCACAGGCTCTTCCTAGTCATGCTTCAGAGTGAGCCTCTCAAAGAGGTATCTGTCCAGCCCTGCCTGGGGACTGGCAATCCCACAGAGGTTGGTCAAGTGGTCACCAATCTTCTTGATAATTTTCACCTCCTCATCAAGGAAATGGTTCTCCAGAAACTCATAGAGGTGGGGGTCTGTGTGGGTAGCACCCACAGAGTGCTGATCTAGAAGAGACTGGTTCAGGTTCCTCTCCAGGGCCAGGGCGGCTTCCATGGCGTCCAGGGTTCTTCCCCACTCATCTCAGGATGGCTTCTGCACATCCTGGAAGAATGCGTGACCACCATGCTGGCTTTGCAGTTTCAAGAGACGCTCAGCACGCTTGCGTTTCTCCTTTGCCAACTCTCGGAAAAAGTGTCCCACATCTTTTAAGGCCACATCATCCCGATCAAAATAGAAGCCCCAGAGAGAGGTAGGTGTAAGAGGCCTGCAGATGCAGATTAACCAGATGGCTGATACTGGCCTCCGCTTCAGCAGAATAATTCTGACAGATCTGAGAGCTCATGGTTGGTCAAAGATCTGGAGCTAACCACACACACACACACACACACACACACACACACAAATGGTGTTTAGCTGGTGCCGGTAACAGGGAATGGTCAAGAAGATGGTCCCGGAGAAGAGATGCGCCTAAAGAAATTGTTAGAGGCCATCTGAGGCTGAGGTTGGGTAGTCCCCGGATCTGTTCCTTCCAAACACTGTTGAAGCAAGACACAGAGGCACGGGACCGCAGTGTGAACTTCCATATGGGTTTTGCCAAATGCATAATGTCATCACAAATTCTACATAATATTTTCACTGCCCTGAAAATACTCTGTGCTCCACCTACTCATCCTTCCCTCACTCCCCCTGAACTCCTGGCAACTGCTGATCATTTTTTACTATCTCTATATTTTTACCCTTTCCAAATGCCTTATAGTTGGAATTATATTATTTGTAGCTTTTTCAGATTGGCTTCTTTCAGTTAGCAATGTGCATGTAAAATTCCTCCAGGTCTTTCCATAACTTTACGCCTCATTTCCCTTGATTGTTGAACAGTATTCTATTGTATTGGTATTTGAAACTCCCAAATTACATGTTGTTGAGCACATTTGAATTCACGACCCTCTGTCAGTCTTCTTTGTTGCGGTGTCTGTTTAATCTTTTTTCCCATTGTTAAGTGCTGTCCAGTCGGTTGTGACTCATAGGGACTCTATATAGGGTTTCCGAGGAGCGGCTGGTGGGTTTGAGCCACCAACCTTGTGATTCACAGTCCAGTGCTTACCCTACAGCACCACACCAATGATACCTTATTGCTGTTTTAATTTGGAACTCCCAAACTACATGATGTTGAACATTTTTCCATTCACTGTTTGCCATCTGTCAGTCTTCTTTGTTGAGGTGTCTGTTTAATCTTATTTCCATTTTCTACTTTTTGTTTTGTTTCTTATTGGAGGTTAGTTCTTTGTATATTTTAGTTACACGTCCTTTATCAGAGATGTGTTTTTCAGATATTTTCTCCCAATCTGTGGCTTTCCTTTTCATTCTCTAAACAGTCTTTATCACAAAGCAGAAGTTGTTTTTTTTTTAATTTTAATGATGTCCAATTTACCAATTTATTCTTTTATGGATTGTGCTGCTGGTGGTGTATCTGAAGAGTGATCGCCAAATATCAGATCATTGGCTTGGTGATCTAGTGCCGAGATAGCAGAAATATCACAAATTGATGACTTTAACAAACAGAATTAATTTTCATATGAAGTCCCAATTCCACTTCCTTTCTTCTTTGACTCTGGGGGGAATCATGATTCCTTGAGTCCTTGGTGCTTTTCATGTGGTTTGACGTACACCTTCCTCCATCTCTTACTTCTTTCCCTGGTTTGTTGAGTCTCCTTTAGGTCTCAAGAGATGCTGTAAGACATACCCTACACTTGCCCTGGAGTCCTGGGATGGCACTGTAGGATAAGCACTGAACCTCAAGGTCATTTTGAACTGCAAAATTCGCAGTTCAAACTCACCAGCCGCTCCTCAAAACCCTATCCAGGTCTCTATGAGTCAGAGTCGACTCTACCACACTTAACAGCAACATTTACCCTGTCTCATTAATTTACGTGAAGACAACCCAGTACCAAATGGGATTATAGATGTCACCTGCTCTTACATTTTTTTCTTTTCATTTTTAGCTTTTTATTGTGAAAGGAGTGAAGGTTTACAGAGTAAATCACCCGTGTTCCAGTCAACAAATTATGTTCTTCGTTTCATTCCAATAGATTGCAATCCCCCTATAGAACATCAGTTTACTTTATGCCACTCCTCCTGTTTGGCTGACTGAAGGAAACCAAAGAGCATTTTCACTTTTACAAAAAAAAAGATAAAAAGTGAAACTAATATCCGGCATTTGTTTAAAGCTGTTAAAGTGGCGGGACACACCCAGAGCAGTTTGGCTTTGCCAAACTTATTCCCTGGAAACTACACTGCACGTACATACTTGTTAAGTGCCGTCGAGTCAGTTTGGACTTACAGAGATCCTATATGGGGTTTCCTAGGAGCTGCTAGTGAGTTTGAACCACTGACGACCATGTGGCTCAAACCGACCTTAAGGTCCAGCACTTTATCCTACAGAACCTCTCCAGAACAGGCTGCATATTTATCACAGAATTCCTGCTTTTACTACATGTTAGGTTTTACATGTTATTTGGTATTATTTTGTAGGTTACTTTTGAGTCTGTGAGTACTCAGAAATTTCTTCGCATTAAAGTTAATAGTCGTTGCTTCATTGCTTTCAGCCACTTTGGTTTTTGAGAGATTTGATAGGAATGCTCTACGTTAGGTGACGTACAGGTAAACTGCTGCTATTGTGGGCTGGTAGTTGTTTATGACTCACAAAGACCCTGTATAGTGTTTCTGAGGCTGTAAATCTTTGTTGTTGTTAAGTGCCATTGAGTCAAGAGCCGGGATAGGGTTTCCAAGGAGCAGCAGGTGGATTTGAACCACCAACCCTGTGGCTCAAACATACCTTGCAATCCAGTGCTTTATCCCACAGTGCCACACCAGGACTCTGCTCTTTATAGGAGCAGAAAGTTTCATTTTATCATGCAGAGATGCTGGTGGATTCGAACTACTTGACCTTGAAGTCCAGCACATAGCCCACTATACCACCAGTGGTAATCACAGACAAAGAGGTTAGAATTTAAAACACATGTGAGAGGGCTTCAAAAAGTTTATGAAAAGGCTACATTATTTTTTAAATTTCCGTGAACTTTTTGAAATCCCTCCTATTTGGGGGGCACACAACTCAATCCATCAGCTTCTACCTATTGGCCTCCCAAATTCAAGTCCTTACGACATGCAAAACATACTTGTCCTATCACATCATCCCAAAAGTCTTAAATCAACTCCAAGTACAAAAAATTCATCTAACATAGATATGGTTAAGACTTTAAGTATATTCCATCCTGGGGCAAAAGTCCTCTTCATCTGTGAAATGTAGACTGCAAGTTATCTGTTTCTAAAGTACAAGGGTGGGACAGGTACAAGGTAGACTTTTCCACTGGAAATGGGAGAAACTGAGGGAAAGAAGGAATAGTGGATACACACAGGACAAGTTACATTAGCTCTCAAGGTTTGAAAAGAATCCTTTATCCTTAGAAACCATCTAGGCTATGGTCCCACCCCCAGACTCTGGGTATTGGCCAGGTCCTCTGGATTCTGGGTGAAGGAAACATGGTATGAAGGGTAGTGTGTGTGGCACTTTGGACTTGACCCTTAATCTTTCTCCCTTTGTCTGTAGAGAATCTTCCAAGAACTCATGCTCTAGATGCTGAAAGGACGACTAGATAGAAAGAGACCTGAATGACTATATGGAGTGGAATTCTTCCCCACCCCCACCCCCACCCCACCCCCCGCACCCCTGCCAGCCCACATTGGACTGGGGCATTTTACTGTTTATATGTTTTAGTAGTAAGCCTGACTAATACATGATCATATGCACTTAGATTACTTATAAAACTGTTAAAAACTCTAGAGGTACCACCTAACCTTGAATCTGAACCCAGAATCTGTAGAACATTCTTCATAGCTACTACTTTTGGTTTTATCTATACTCTACTCATCTTCAAAGCAAGTGATTCCTCTTGATTTGGGTTTCCAGTTCATTGTCAATCACTAGACTGATTCCAACCATCTTAGCAGGAGATTTCCACTGAGGGTGCTTAGCTCTGTCCTGATAAGAGGCTTTGACTGTCCAGGGTTCCCTGGTTTAGGCAGTGTGTCACCCCTGTCTTCTGTAGCTCTGTCAACAGGTCTTAGAACTTCACTGACCCTGTAAAGTGTCTAGATGATTTCCTGTGGTTTCTTGAATGTGTGCCCTGAGATTATGAGCTGTCAGTACACAGAAGTGCCTGACTCACAGTGCCAGGACTGTTGATTACACTATTAGCCCATTGAGTTCCCAAATAATTAGGAATCTATTTTAACATCAGCCTCAAGCTCTCATTTTGTCCTTAGGGACAGATCTGAACAAATTCATTCTGTTTGTTTTATCAAATGATATAAACCAGTTACTGAACACAAGTGACCAAATTCTTATGTATTTAGGCTCAAAAACTCTCAGTAGGTATAGTAAATGAATGAATTTCTCTGCATGCTCAAACTTGCCAAGTATGTATGTTTTCTGACTTAGCTCCAAGGATTTTTCTTAGCAATATTGTGAAGTCTGGCAGAGTACTGGAGTGGTGCTGTGGGTAAATGCGCCGCACTACAAGGTTGGTTTGAACCACAAGGTCAATGGTTTAAGCTCACCAGCTGCTCCTCAGAAACCCTATACAAGGTTGCTGTGAGTCAGAACCGAACCGACAGCACTTAACACCAACAATGTTCCCTGCAAGGGCCCTGTGCAAAGACAAGTGCTGCTCAATAATACCGGGCATGGATGTGACCCACAGGTCTAGGGGTCAGAGGCTGACAGCTGTGTGAAGAATGCTTTGTTGTATTTTCCTTCCAGCAAAAATGTCTATAGTTTGATAAAAATCCAGGTGGGCCCATGAACATGCCTTCTGTCTGAAAATAAATGCTTGAGAACTGTTGATCTAAACAGCTCTAGATTTCCTGGGACTTTGTACTTGCATTGATTTGAATTACTTATCGCATTATCAGAATTACATTCTTTGTGTGGAACTTTGAATGAGAGAATGACGTGGTCTAAAGCCATCTGAGAAACATTATATTCTGTATCTCCACATGACAGAATTACACACACACACATAATTTTGTATGGAACTGAGAACAGAATCAAGGCTTTTGGGGCCAAATATTTAAGAGGCCTTCAAGGAAAGAAATCTTATTGCTCTGATATTCACAAATATTATCAAAATAATGCTTCTGGGGATTAAATTGATTCTAGGAGGAACATGATAGCACAGAAAAGAGCTTTGTGAGCTCTCAAGTACTGGTGGTGCTACGGGTTAATGTGCTAGACTACAAAGTCCGTTTGAACTGCAAGGTCAGTGGTTCAAGTTCATCAGCTGCCCCTCGGAAACCCTATACAGGGTTGCTATGGGTTAGAATCAGCTCAACGGCACTTAACAACAACAACAAAAACAAAGGTGATCATTGCTTCTCTTATTACAAATTATCATTAACCATCTATAATGTGCCGGGCAGCGTTCTTAGTCATTTAGATGGATCAGAAATCAACACAAAGTTCATGAAGCAATATTCTGGTACCAGACAGACTGTATGTAGTAGATTTCTAATATAAGGCCAGGAGGTGTCACATAATGCTTTGATATAAAATACAGCAAAGGAGTATTTAAAGAAGGCTAGTTGCCGTGTGGTCAGGGGAGGCCTCTCTGAGGAGATGACATTTGAACAGGGAACTGAGTGCCTGGAGGGAGTGAATTGCATGGATCCCTCAAGGAAGAGGGTAAAGATACAAAAGTGGAACTCTTCAGCATTGTCTTAGGCTGGGTTTTCTAGAGAAGTAAAACCAGTGAAGCTTATATAGTCCTGGTGTGGTGCTGTGGGTTAATGCGCTGGACTGCAAAGTTGTTTGAACCCCAAGGTCGGCAGTTCAAGCTACCAGTCGCTCCTCAGAAACCCTATCTATACAGGGTCGCTATGTGTCAGAACTGACTCGATGGCACTTAACAACAACAACAACAAAAAGGAACATTCTGGCTGCACTTCTTCCAAGACAGATTTGCTTTTTCTTCTGTTTGTTGTTGTGAAGTACCCTGGAGTTGGTTCTGACCCCTAGTCACCCTGTACAGGGTTTCCGAGGCTGTAAATCTTTATGGGCAGTCCATAGTATTTTCAGTATTCTTCGCCAACACCATAATTCAAATGCATTGATACTTCTGCTCTCCTACTTAGTCATTGTCGAACTTTCGAATGCATATGAAGTGATTGAAAATACCATGGCTTGGGTCAGGCACACCTTAGTTCTCAAACTGACATCTTTCTTCCCAACACTTTAAAGAGGTTTTGTTGCTGCAGAATTTCCTAATGCAATACATCCTTTGATTTCTTGACTGCTTCGTCCATAAGCATTGATTATGGATCCAAATAAAATGAAGTCTTTGATAGCTTTAATCTTTTCTCTATAATCATGATGTTATTTACTGTTGTAGTTGTTTTCTCTGTGTTGAGGTGCAATCCACACTGAAGAGTGTTATGTTTGATTTTCACGAGCAAGTGCTTCAAGCCCTTCATGCTTCTAGCAAGCAAGGTTGTGTCAGCTGCATATGGCAGGTTGTTAACGAGTCTTTCTTCAATCGTAATGCCAGATTCTTCTTCTTATAATTCATTTTCCTGGATTATTTGTGTAGCATACAAACTGAATAAGCCTAGCAAAGAATACAACTCTGGTGCACATCTTTCTTGGTTTTGAACCACTCAGTATCCCCTTGTTCTGTTCTAATAATTGCTTCTTAATCTATGTACAGGTTCCTTATAAGCACAAAGTGTTCTGGAATTCCTATTTTTTTCAATGTTACCTGTAGTTCGTTATGATCCACACAATTGAATGCCTTTGCAGATTCAAAAAAGTACAAGTAAAATGGAACAGAGAATAATGAAAGGAAATTCAGAAAAGAAACGTGTGATGCATGTAAGTAGAATAAACATTATACTCTTGGCAGATAGGGTGTTTGAAGTTAGATATTTGTTGGCTGAATCTTTTGTTTTTAATGTCTAATCCACTCATGTCAGATTATCCAGTAAGCAAGGTAAGTGTGGTCTTCCTTGTGTTTACTTCCGAATCTGAAGTGAACCTTACTTACTAGGTTTATTAGCCTTCAGTCTCGTTTGGCAATAGGTAGTCTCTTAAGTCAGGAATCAAGACTTTAATTTACCTCTTACGTTTCTGCATTATACAAAATAGTTTTAGGAAACTAAAAACATTTTTAGTTTTAGGAAACTAAGAGCCATTTGGTACAGATTGCATCTCAATGTCAAGAAAACAAAAATCCTCACCACTGAACCAATAAACAACACTCTTATCAATGAAGATTGAAGTTATCAAGGACTTCATTCTTCTTGGATCAACTATCAACACTCATGGAAACAACAGTCAAGAGATCAGACGATGTGTTACATTAGGCAAATCTGCTGCACAAGACCGTTTTAAAGTGTTGAAGAACAAAGATGTCAGCTTGAGGACTAAGGTGCGCCTGACCCTAGCCATGGTATTTTCAGTAACCTCATATGCATGCGAAAGCTGCACAGTGAATAAGGAAGACTGTAGAAGAATTGATGCTTTTGAGTTACGGTGTTGGGGGAAAATATTGAAAGTGCCATGGGCTGCCAAAAGAACCAATAAATCTGTGTTGGAAGAAGTGCAGCCAGAGTGCTCCTTGGAGGCCAAGATGGCCAAACTTCGTCTCTCATACTTCAGACATATTGTCAGGAGGGACAAGTTGCTGGAGAAGGATATCATGTTTGGTAAGGTGGAGGGTCAGAGAAACAGAGGAACACCCCCAATGAGATGGATTGGCAAAGTGGCAGCATCAATGGGCTCAAGCATGGCAACGATAGTGAGGTTGGCCCAGGATCAGGCAGTGTTTCATTCTGCTGTGTATAAGGTTGTTATGAGTTGGTATCAACTTGATGGCACCTAACAACAACAACAAAACATTTTTCTGCTGTTAAGATATATTTTTAAGTATTTTCTTATTGCATGTGTCTGTTCCTTCAAATTCCTCTCACCAGAATCCACTACAGTATCCTCAAATGAAACAAGGTCGGTCCATGTGAAGTCTTTGTTCTAAAAACTCCCTGCAGCTTCTCTTCCTGCTCCATTGGTGGCGGTTCTGAGTGTGGGAACCTGTAGGCTAGCTTTTTATTTTTCCCCTCATATTTTCATGTCATAGGTCATGAGATACAGCATCTTTCTGTCTCTGAAGCAGAGAGAGGAAACAAAACCTGCCACGGATTTGGTCACAGTGCCTTGAAGACAATGCCGGTGTTCTTCTTCCAACGTCACAGCTTTGAGAAGGCTGTGGAGCATGTCTACTCTTCCACACAGAGTCATCAGGAGTGGGAACCAACTTGAGATTGAGCCCTAACAACAGCAGCTGCTTTCAGTGAGACGCAGAGTCATTCCTTGGCCCCAACATGTATCTAGTTATACTTCTTCAAGATGTCTGCAGTCATCACTATTTTGAAAGAAAGGAGGGGTGACCCTGGACAGGGATGAGGGTGATAATGATGGATGGCAAGCAGCAGGATGAGAAGGAATGTGGGCACAGAACTGAAAGCAAAAAGCCTGGACTTACCACCCTGGTTTACAGCAGGGCGAAAGCACTCCTCTGTGGAATTCAGGTTAATTGCTGCTAAAATTATACTGGATTTTTTTTTTTTTTACTCTATTGTCATATATAAAAATGCAGGAAATTCTGCAACTAATTGCCTAATAATGATAATAAAAAAGTACAATCCTCCAAAAAGGAAGCTGTTAGCGCTTGTCCTCAGCAAGTCTTACGAAAGGAGTTTTCTTCACTAGAAGACTGAAGGCTGGCCAGCTCCTAGCTCAGTATTCACAAGGACATCCTTGCACCAGGTCAGGTCAAGAATTCATTGCGCTGCTAAGAGCCAGGTTTCTTGTGTGTGCGGCCTGGACCCCAGCCTTCAGACCTGACAAACCAAGCCTTCTCTTCTCTCCTTGTTGAATATGCTGACCTGAACAGGCTTTTGATAGGAGTGCTCTCTGTCCCTGAGTCCTTCCTGTAAACTAGGGGTCAGCAAATTTCTTTGGTTATGTTCTGTTTTTGTAACACCAGATAGTAAATATTTTAGGCTTTGAGTACCACCAGGCAAAAGAGAAACTATTGCACAGTTGCACAAGTTGAAGGATGCAATCGGTGTTGCCAACTTGCACACGGCGAAGTTGTTGAACTGGTTGGTATAAGCTCTGCTGTGTATATTCTCAACAACAATAACAAAAAATAATGTAAGTTAAAAAGAGAGAGAATATTACGTAGGTACTTATGTAACTATTTAAATGTAAATAGGATAAGCACTGGACTGCTAACCACAAGGTCGGGGGTTAAACCCACCAGCTGATCCTCAGAAACCCTATGCAGGGTCATTATGAGTCAGAACCCGCTTGACAGCATTTAACGATAACTGTTAAAAATATAAAAACCAAGGTGTGCAGGATATGTGTGTGTGGCAAATTTTACCCTATCTAAAACTGTATGGTTCTTGTTGTTGGTGGTGTTAAGTGTCGTCGAGTTGGTTCCGACCCATAGCGATCGATGAGCTTTACCCACCAATTTTGCAGTTCAAACAGCTTTACAGCCTGGTGCATTAACCCATAGTGCCACACCAGGACTTGTTAAGTGCCATAAAGTTGGTTCCAACTCATAGCAACCCTGCGTAGGGTTTCCGAGGAGCAGCTGATGGGTTTGAAGCACTGACCTCATGGTTCAAACTGATCTTTTGGTCCAGTGCCGTATCCCGCAGAGCCACATCAGGACTCCTGGACTTTCTTAGGCATAACCAAACACTTTGTGAGAATGAGTCACAGAGTCTTGAGTGACAGCGAAGTCAGGTGACATAGCATAGTTGGCAAGCACAATGCTATACATCTTATTGTGGTGAAAGGTGAGTGAAGTCTTAAAAGCTAACAAGCACTTATCTAAGATGCAACTGATGATCTCTCTCCAGTCGGAGGAAAGAAAAGTGAGACAAGCAAAGCACTAATGGACTCCTGGTGTGGTGCTGTAGGAGAAGCACTCAACCATAAGGTTGGTTTGAACTGCGACGTCGTTGATGGCACTTACCAACAATGGGCCACACACATGCCAGTCCCACGACTCTGAGGCAAGAAGCACTAGATGGTTCCTACAAAATTACATATATGTGTGACTCTGTCATTTGGAGACACAGAATTGTAATGTTTCTCAGATGGCTTCAGACCATACCATTCTGTCATTCAAAGTTTCACACAAAAGGATTGTAATTCTGATAGAGTGACAAGCCACTCAAATCAATGCAAGCACAAAGTTCCAGGAAATCCAGGGCTATTTAGATCAATAGTTCCCAATCATTTATTTTCAGATAGAAGACATGTCCATGGGTTCACCTGGATTTTGATCAAACCATAGATATTTTTGCTGGAAGGAAAATATGACAAAACATTTAGTCACTCCCTAGCTATGCTGACCACATAAGGTTCTGGACAGAATGGAAGAGTAATGTAGAACCAATTTTAAAATAATAATTAATAATAATAACAAGACAAGATTTACTGGTCTTAGAGACTCTTCAAGCCTAGAATGGAACCCACACCCAGGGATCACATTGTAGTCACACTAGACAGGCTAATAAAGTGAAGGTTGTTGTTATTAAACGCTGTCAAGTCAGTTCTGACCCATAGCAACCCTGTACAGGGTTTCCTACGAGCGGCTGGTGAACTTGAATCACTGACCTTGTGGTTCAAACCAACTTTATAATCTAGCACATTAACCACAGTACCACACCAGTGCTCCAAAGTGAATAATCAAGCAGAGGAGAACAAACAGGCAGCATTTGCCCAAAAATAGAGCTTGGAAGGTTAAGAAGAGGCAAGAAAAGACAGACGGAAACAAGGAACCCAGGGAGGAAGCAAAAAGATTGTTGTTACATTGAGGGAATGACATACAACTAATGCTATGAAACAAAATGTGTCTAGATTTTTTAATGGAAAATTAATGTGCTCTGTAAATTTTTACCCAAGCTACAATTTAAAAAGTATATATAACTAATGAAATCCTAAAACATAAGATATAAAAGGAAAAACAAAGAAAGAAAGAAAGAAAACCTTTTGGTTTCAGTTTCTCTTCTATCCCTTATTACCGTAAGAGCAAACGGAAGATCTGCCCTAAACAGACACACCATCTGTGGTATTAATGCCAATCTTCAAGCATTGTCAACACTGTCTGGAATTGTCTATTACTTTGTTCCTTCTAGAGGCTACCTTTTGGCTGTTAAATCAAGTCCAAATTTATCATGCTTCTTTAGACTTTTTTGGTCACTCCCTGCTGGAGATAACCATACACCTGGATGGTTTGAATGCCAGACAATCTCTGTCCTCATTTTATCTCTTTCTCCATCTGCCTGAACTGTCCAATTCTCTACATACTCTGGGGCCTAATCCACTGAGATAGCAGATGAAGATGTTGACAGGCTGTGTTTGAAGAATGAGTTATCCTAGGAGAATAGAAACAATTAAAGACTATTATTTCAGTTCGATTGCAACAGGAAATTCATGCTGCTGAAATAAGATTAGATTCTTCAGGATGCATTAGTATGTCAAAAGATGATGAGACTACCATTTAGCAAAGCAAAATTGAATGTATTGCTGACGACAGTAAGGAGGAACTGAACAGTTTAGACATGGTTTCTCTGAGTAGAGTTGCATGCTGATTTATGGATGCTTTGGGGAACATAGAGCTCAGGGGTGGGTGGATCTTCAGAGGCTTCAGTGGACTGACACAACTATGGAAGTGTGGTGATTGGGTGAGCTGTTGTTGATTTGTTACTATTCAGAGGCATGCTTGTAAAAGTAAGTCAGTCTCTGATTGGCTGACTATCAGATGCAAGGAGTGGAGGATCTAACCGCATATTTACTGACTCCAGTTGTCATTGATCAATTGAATCGATTTTAAATTGATTCTGTGGCTACATGTTATCAAGGCTATAGAACAAGAACATGTTTTTCTAAATTTGTGGGACCTTTTTAATTCTTTTTAATTCTCAGGTCTAAACTGCGTTGTTGTTTCTCCAGCCATTTACAATTTACTTTATGAGTCTCTACCTAAGATCTTATTGTCCGGAGGGAACAGTCTCTGGAGAAGGATATCATGCTTGGTAAGATGGAGGGTCAGAGAAAAAGAGGAAGACCCCCAACGAGATGGCTTGGCCAGGTGGCATCATTGATGGCATCAAGTGTGGCAGCAGTAGTGAGGTTGGCCCAGGATCGGACATTGTTTCATTCAGCTGTGCATGGGGTCGCTATGAGTCGGTTCCGACTCGATGGCACCTGACAACAACAACCTAAGATCTATTCTTCTCTTTTTCCTTCCTAACAGAACACTATTTGTATTCCAGGTAGCAATGTTCCCATTTTAGTTACTATTACAGAAATACCACACAAGTGGATACCTTTAGCAGAGATGTATTCTCTCACAGTTTGGGAGGACTGAAGTCTGAATTCAGAGAGCCAGGTCTGGAAAAGGCTTCTTGTCTCCTTTCAGCATCTGTAGATCCAGCACTCTGTGGAGACTGCCATATGTCTTGGCATCAATCTTCCCCTGGATTTAAGAACTTCTCAGTGCAGTGACCCTAGGTCCAAAAGAGGCCCTCCAATCTTGGCTCTTCTTTCTTAGTGGTAGTCTGTCTTTCTGAGCTCTACTTGCCTGTTTCATCTCTTTTACATCTTAAAGAAAAGATTAATTAAGGTACAACCTAATCCTATAGATTGCATCTGGCCTAATTAGCATCAGAGAAATGAAGATTGAAAACACTTGGGATATTTGCATCTGATCAGAACTGATCATATCAGCTCCCATCACAGTGGAAGTGATTATATCATATCAGATCCCATCAGAGAGGACGTGATTATATCATATAAGATCCCATCACAGTGGACGCAATTACATCATATCATTCCCATCACAATAGGCATGATTACATCATATAAGCTACTGTCACAGTGGAAGTGATTACATCATATCAGCTCCCATCACAGTGGAAGTGATTACATCATATAAGATCCCATCACAGTGGACATGATTACATGATATTATATCTCATCAGGGAAATTGCTACATCGTAAGTGTGAAACCACTGAGAATCCAGGATGAGCCACGTTGATACAGAATCTTAACTACCACCATTCCCAACAATAAAAACAAGAACAAATGCTATGCTTCTTAGCCAATGTTACGTATTGGTTGAGCATGTAACACAGTCTTAATCAATGAGACGTGAGCAGAAGTCACTGGGTGCCACTTCTGAAAAGGCTCCTTCAAAGGTGGACAGAGTCAACTGGTAAACAGCTTTTCTCCTTCCTGATTGGAAGCCATTTGGATCCATGAAGATGAAACAAAAATAAAGCAGACAAGCAAACAAGAAATCATTGCTGTTGAGTCAACTCAAACTCATGGCGACGACCCCAAGGTTCTCAGTGACTGAAATTTAGGAAGTAGTTCACCAGGCCTTTCCTTAGAGATCATTTCCTAGTGATGTTGTTGTTGTTGTTGTTGTTGTTAGGTGCCATCGAGTCGGTACCGACCCATAGCAACCTTATGCACAGCAGAACGAAACACTGCCCGATCCTGGGCCTACCTCACTACAGTTACCACGCTTGAGTCCATCGATGCTGCCACTTGGCCAATCCATCTCATTGGGGGTCTTCCTCTTTTTCTCTGACCCTCCACCTTACCAAACATAATATCCTCTCCAGTGACTGGTCCCTCCTGACAAAATGTCCAAAGTATGAGAGACAAAGTTTGGCCATCCAGGCCTCCAAGGCGCACTCTGGCTGCATTTCTTCCAAAACAGATCTATTGGTTCTTTTGGCAGTCCATGGCACTTTCAATACTCTCCTCCAACACCATAACTCAAAAGCAGCAGGCAGAAAAAGTGAAAGAGACCCTGATTAGGGTGGGATTATCACACCACTTCTGGACTCCTTGTCTCCAGATTCACAGCTGTGTGCGACAAAAACCAGATCTCTACTTGGTAAGACTCATAGTAAGTTTCAGTTTCTGTTATGTGCAGCCAAACCTACTCCCAATCGATAAACCTGTTTTTCTATATTCTTTATCACTTCACCTTGCAGTCTTATCAATAATTCTACTTGTCTTCCGTGCACAGCTGAATACCTTGCACACCACACCACACGTGGATAATATGTGTTTGTTGAATGTGCAGTTCCCAGCTCAGGTTTTGTGTGCCTCCTGACATGATGAAATGGCGACTCTACATAGGGTTTCCGAGACTGTAAATCTTTATGGGAACAGAAAGCCTCATCTTTCTCCCTCAGAACGACTGGTAGTTTTGAATTGCTGACCTTGAGGTTAGCAGCTGGACTCGTAACCACTACACTACCAGAGCTCCTTGATATGATGCAAGAGTCTAAAATATCACCTACAAAGTAATCTTGCCAAATAGTCAACTCGAATCAAATCATGAAGAAACTATTAGACGAATTCAGCATGTGTTACAATCTACAAAACAACTCACCCAGATTTTTTTTAAAAACTCCCTATGTGATGAAAAACATATAAGAAAAGGCTTGTTGTTGTTGTTAAGTGCCATTGAGTCAGTTCCAACCCTGTATAGGGTTTCCAAGGAGCAACTGGTAAGCTTGAACCACCAACCTTGTGGTTCAAACCGACTTTGCAGTCCAGTGCATTAACCCACAGTGCCACACCAGAAGTCCAAGAAGGGGCTTGGGTGAGAACTATTTTAAATGAAAAGAGATGAAAGAAACTGCACTACTTGACTTAAATCTATGATCTGGTAGAGTATCTGTAGTCTCTGGTGGGCACAAGCAGTTCGATCCTCACCTAGTAACCAAAAGGTTTATAGTTTGAACTGGCCCAAAGGTGCCTCAGAAGGCTTGGCCATCTGTTTTGGAAAAGTCACTACTATGAAAACCCTTTGGAAAGTAGTTGTACTTTGATACACACTGGGTTTCCATGAGTTGGAATTGACTTTATAGCAATTATTGTTATTATTATTTTAAGAAACATAATAACCATATGCAGTGCTTGAACCTTAACTGAATCCTGAGTCAAACAACTAAAGGAATCTATGTTATTAGTCAATCTAGGATTTATCTGGGAGAAATCCAGAAGTTATCCACTGTGATCTATGTGTTAGGAAGAAAAAGACCCTTCTCTATACATAGCGTCCCCCTCACATAGTCCCCCCAACACACACAGCATTCAGGAGACACTTGGGGAGTGATTTGTCTCCAAAAAGCAGTTCATGTGTCTGGGATCTAGAGCCCAGGACTTCATCTACCATTCATTCCAAGGACGTCTACAAACACAGAGGCTTACGAAAACATGAATCTCTATATACTTGTGCTGGGCTAGGTCAACCCGTTCATCACCAACACGTGATAATTCCTTTGCAAGCCTCTGAAACCACCAGATGTGTTCCTGGTTTTCCCTCCTTCGTCTTGACATTTGGGAGAGAACCTTGACTACCCATTTATTTCTGGTAGAGGAGGGAAGTGAGAATCTGGGGAATCTCACTCAATGTGTAGCCAATCTGCGTCACCGGTGCCATGTGTCATAATAGGATCGGGGTGGCACCAGGGAAGGATTCCAGAGCTTAAAGAAGGGGCACACTGTGGAGCTCTAGTCTGCCAGAACGCACAAAATAGTGGTTGTAAAGTTACTTTTTGACTAGGAGAACAGCTGAGGGGTTCCAAGTTCAAAGTTTAGATCAGACAATGCAAGACTAGACAAGCCACTAGGGGGTGGTAGAGGATAGTAGGTAAGGGCACAGACTTTGCTATTAGAGACACTGTTTCCACCCTGTCTTCTCCATGAAGTAAACAGGTGTCTTTAGGGTAGTCTCAATCTATCTGGTCTTTAGTTGCCTCATCTGTAAACAAAAATGACAACAGTATCTACATCGTAGTGCTGTTGTGGATAAGTCATATGCCTGCCATCTGGTAAGTACTCAGTAATATTAGCTGTTATTATTCACAGAAATAGCTTTTCCTTCACAGGTTCGCCTGCACGTGCAAATCTGCGGAGTGAGGTGCGCAGCAGGACAGACCAGGACAGAAGTACGCAGGAACTCACTAAGTAGAGTCTGAACACTGATGTTCTAGGGGATGAGCTGAGGAGTGTCTCATTATGGGCAGATGGAAATCTGGGACACACCAGGTTGGGACCACCCACCCACATCCCTAAGCTTTAGCCTTTGCCGAGTTCCTTTTGAACCAGATGGTCCATCGGAGATTTTCTGGAGCTGGGTAAGCAACCAAGGGAATCAGAGGCTGATTCTTGGAATCAGAAAAAAACTTCTGAGACAACAGTAGCCTAGGAGAACAAATAATGATTTGCACATGAAGGAGGAAAGAAATTCAGCCAGGATATAGATTCACAGATATATGTGTACAGTCTCTCATTGTCACTCACACATTGAGGGGTGACTTTGAGCATTCTTCATGACAGTTGCTAAGTCATTGTGTCTCACCTCCAAACCCACACTTGTATCCTTGACTTTGTGACACTAGGTTGAGACTGTCGGTTAAGGGTACTGCAAGATAGAATTTTGCAAGAACAAGTCTGTTCATCAGAAATACCTTTTGTCAACAACAAAAATGGTTACTATACCCATGGACCTCGCTAGATGGAATATACAGAAGTCCAATCAACTACATCATCAATGGATAATGGAGAAGCTCAGTCTCATCATTCAGAACAAGGCCAGGGACTGGCTGTGGAATGTCAGTTTGGACTGCAAAGTCGCCAGTTCAAACTCACTAGATGCTCCTCGAAAACACTATACAGGGTCACTAGGGGTTGGAACTGACTCAACGGCACCTAACAACAACAACAACTAATTGAGATGTTTCAACAAACAAATGCAACACAACACTCACAGGTGTATGCCAAGGACCTTTCAGTATGGATTGCTGTTGTTGTTAATGCCCATGGAAACAGAAGTCAAGAGATCAAACAACATATTGCATCAGGCAAACGTGTTGCAAAACACCTCTTTAAAGTGTTTAAAAAGCAACAATGTCACTTTGAGAACTCAGGTGCGCCTGACCCAAACCTTGGTATTTTCAGTTGTTTCATACACATGTGAGATCTGGACAATGAATAAGGAAGAAGAATTGATGCCGTTGGATTATGGTGTAGGCAAAGAATAGTGAATCTGCCATGGACATGTAGAAGAAGGAATCAGTCCGTCTTGGAGTAAGGACAGTCGAAGTATACCTTAGAAGCAGTCCCTGGAAGGGGTAAGTGAAAAAGAGGAAGACACTTAACCAGATGGATTGACACAATAGTTACAACAGTGGACTCGAACATAGGACTACTAGTGAGGCAGGACCAGATGGTGTTGCGTTCTATTGTATATAGGATTGCATGAGTCAGAACTGACTTCACAGCACCTAACACACCACAGACACAAGAAGACCACAGTTCTGGAAAAAGAAAGCGCTTGGAACCCTCTTTCTGCTTGTGGTTCTTCTGAGCAATGCGTCC
>NW_006408523.1:12875866-12880684 GCF_000296735.1 Chrysochloris asiatica | reverse complement strand
AGCAATGCTCTTCTAGCTGGCAGTGACTTTTGACTCTGACTCATAGCGAAACTTGTGGTTCCGAGCAGAACCCTGTTTCCTAGGGTTTTCAATGACTGTGATCATTTGGAAGTAGATCACCAGGCCTTTCTTTGGAGGTACCTCTGGGCGGATTCTGACAGCTAACCTTGTGGTTAAAAGTCAAGTGCTTAAGCATTTGTACCACCCAGGGTCTCCTGCTCATTCCTATGGCAGCAGTTGGCTCCAGTTTAGTTTTTCCAACACCTGCAGAGCCAGTTTCCTTCCCCTACCATCTGGCCACCAACGCTAGCACCAAGCACCCACTCCCCAGATGTCTGAGTCCCAATCCCCAGGGACCCCTCCTGCAAATGTCAAGGTTTTAATAATTCCAACTGCTTCCCTTTGTTCCTCCAGCCCTAGAGATGTTAGCTGTCTTGGCAGACACTTTCCCCTGAAATCTCTGGAAGTTCTCTTTTCACCTTTTCAGTTACCGAGTTAACTTTAAGGGGCTCTGGTAGTGTAGTGGTTATGAATTGGGCTGCTAACCTCAGGGTCAGCAATTTGAGACTATCAGCTGTTTCTGCTTTCACAAAGATTTACAGCCACGAAACCCAGGGTCGTTATGAGTTGGAACCGACTCCGTGGCACATAAGCACCACCACCAGTTAACTTAGACGTTACGTAGTCAGCTCTTCTTTAGATTGGTTACTTTCGCTAAGTGCCTTTAAGTCGTTTCCAGCTCTTAACAACCATAGATTTGGAGGCTGTAAATCTTTGTGGGAGCAGAAAGCCTCAACTTTCTCTGGTGGAGCAGGTGGTAGGCTCAAACTGCCGGTCTTGTGGATCAAAGTCCAGTGCTTATGCTACGGAGCTACTGAACTCCCAGTTCTTTATCTTTATTGTTGTTAAGTTCCATGGAGTCAGTTCCAAACCATAGCCACCTTGTATAGGATTTCCTAGGCGTAGCTGATGAGCTTGAATTACTGAACTTGCTCTTCAAATTATTGCTGTGGCTTTTGTCTCTGACAGGACCCTAACTGATACATGCCTTAACCACTCTCTCAAACTTTTCATGCCCTCTTCAGGCCCACAGAGAGTACCGTGGCTCCATACGATAAGCATTGGCCTGCAAACGACAGGATTGGCAGTTCAATTCCACCAGCCGCTCTGTGGGAGAAAGATGAGGTTTTCTGCTCTTGCAGAGATTTAAAACCTTGGAAACCCTGTACGGGGTCACTGTGAATTGGAACTGATTCAAGAACATGTAACTACAACAGCCAGGGCCCCCCCCAGGTAACCCCTGATACCTCACTCCTTTAAGTATAACCTGACCTTCTGTTTCACACAGAACATTAAAGCCCTTACAGGTGACCTCAACATCTCCCCTTCCAACACACAAACATTTCTGTAGCCAACTAACTTCATTCTTAGAGAATCAAGCATTTTCTTCTATTCAATTCCAAATCTTCCACAGGTGCTTCTGAGGTGACGCCCCACCCGCATGTCCGAGAATCCTCTTCTGTCCATCCTCTCTTCTCTCTTCTGTACTTTTGTCTCCTTTCTCTGAGGGAGCTCAGTAGAGGTAAAACATCCACGTTACCCATGCACTTCCATCCTAATTCCCTGGTACTGCTATAAGGAAACACCATGAAGCCGATGTCTTTAAAGGATAGAAATGTATCGTCTTACCATTTTGGCGTCTGTTGTTGACGTGTGCCATCCAGCCAAGTCAATTCTGACTCATTGCAACACTACAGGGCACAATAGACCGGCCCCATAGGGCTCTGGTGTTATAATCTTTACAGCAGATGCCCTGATGGATCAGGGGTTAAAGTGCTTCACTGTTAACAGAAAGGTTGACAGTTTGAATCCACCAGTTGCTTCTCTGTTTCTGAACAGATTTAATGCCTCGGGGGCGTCACGGGTCAGTCAACCTGACTCTGTCCTACAGCTCTCGAGGAGTTGGAGTAACTGGACAGCAGTGGTTTGGGTTTGTAATCTTTATGGGAGCAGACCACTAGGAATTTTCTTCCACAGAGGTGCTGGTGGGTTTGAACTGAGTCTAGAAGTATGAACTGATAACATTTTAGTTCCCAGTCAAGTGCTTAACCATTGTGCCTTGAGGCTCCTTTCTGGGGACTCACTCACTGCCATTAAGTTGAATTTGACTGCTAACGACCCTGTATAGGGTTTCCGAGACTGTGAAGCTTTACAGGAGCAGAAAGCCTCATTATCTTCTGGCCTTATTGGGAACACAATTTGGAGGAAGATGCAATTCAATCCATAACAAACTCAAGTCCGAATGTGCCTGTAAGTCCCATATTCCCAGCATCTCTCCATCAGATAAGCGTTTGACCATAAAGTCAGTTTGAACCATAAGGTCTGTGGTTCAAACTCACCACTTGCTCCTTAGAAGCATAATGCAGGGTCTCTATGAGTCAGAACCGACTTGTCGGCACTTAACAACAACACCATAGTGCCTGACAGGGAGGGGGAAAGTAGATCAAACTCAGTAAATGTTTTCAGAATGAATAAAATATACAGAAGAGATGCTCTCTTACATGTTTGCTGAGAGGAATCACTGAATGGATGGGATTCTGTATTTAGCCGAGCACACCCAAGAATCATAGTTCTCTCTGTGTGGTCCTTGGGCCATCTGTATCAAAATCACTTAAGGAGTTGGTTAAAAATGCAGACTCAAAACCCATATTAATGGGGGGACATCAAATTTTCAAGGGGCCAGCTGAAAGAATGGCCAGTGGCCACAGCGGGAATATAAAGTAGGGTGGTGTTTATATGCCATGGCGTGGGTTCCACCTCATAGTGACCCTGTAGAGCTTCTGAGGCTGTAAATCTTTACAGGAGCAGAAAGTCTCATTTTTCTCCTGTGGAGCAGCTAGTAGATTCAAACTGCAGACCTGCGATTAGCAGCCCAATTTGTGGTGTGGCACTGTGGGTTAACGCGCTAGTCTGCAAAGTAATTTGAATTGCAAGGTTGGCGGTTCAAGCTCACCAGCTGCTCCTTGGAAACCCTATACAGGGTCACTATAGATCGGAATCAACTCGACGGCACTTAACAACAACAACAACATGCTACCATGGTTCATTCAAAATATTAATTAGTATTGGGTTATAATCCAAAGTATGAAACAAATGTCCATGAATCCATAGTGGTATGAACAAATGGTTGAATAGTAAAGGAGGGAAAAGAGACAAATCTCCCAGGCAGAAGAATTCCAGAGATCTTGTGTAGATACTGTACTCTCGAGGAAGAGAAGCATAGCTCTCCATGGAAGGGTGGGCTACACATGGTGACTTTCTTCTGAAGAGCACAGTATGAAAAGGGGAGGGGTGTGGAGGACAGGAGCATTATAGTGTCAACACCTGCAAAGACCACCTTAGGTCGTGTTGATTAAGGTAAGTCAAGTTCATAGTACACACCTTTGTTGTTGTCGGGTGTCGTTAAGTCAGTTCCGACTCTAATAAACCTGTGTCGGATTTCTCTGAGAGTGCCTACTGAGTTTGAACCATTGCTTTTGCAGTTGTAGGGTAATGCACTGGACCTCAAGGTTGGTTTGAACCTCCAGGTTGGTGGTTCAAGCCCACCAGTCACTCCTTGAAAATCCTATACAGGAAATCCTATACAGGGTCGCTATGAATTGTAACTGATTTGACGGCACTTCACAACAACAACAAGTCCAGTGCTTGTCCTGCAGGGCCACCCCAGTACGTATCCTTAATATGATAAAAATGGCACTTTGTTTCTATGGTCTTCCTCCCAGCAACCCATAATCCCTGTCTCATCATGAAAAAACTGAAGGGGAATCCTACAAAATCTCTGACCAGTACTCCTAAAAGTGTCAAGATCATCAAAAAACAAAGTCTGACCAACCGTCATAGCCAAGCAGAGCCCAAGGTGATACACCAATTAAATGCAGTGTGGGATCCTGAATTGGAGAAAAACACATCACATAAAAACAGTGGAAATCTGAGTGAAAAATCAGTGACTTTTAAAGTATCCACATTGATTGATTAATTGTTGACAACTGTACCAGAGGAATGTAAGATGTTAATAATAGGGGAAGTTGGTTGTGGGATCTATGAGAATTCTCTGTACTATTTCCACAGTGTTTTTGTAAATATAAAATTCTTCTAAATAATCAAGTGTTTCTATTTAAAAAAAAAAAAAAATGCAGTCTCAGGTAATGGGACTCCTAAACTTTGTCTTTTAAACTATATCTCAGGTAGTTTTAGAGAACGCCTGCTCAGATAGAGAGAACCCTTGATTGACATGGCATGTGGACAGTACCAGGGTCCCTGCTGATAGTGCATTCAATTTACAATGTTAATGGCCCCCCTTGAAGCTGGACTGGACATAACTCACATTCACATGGGCTGCCCTACCAGGGGAGTCCTAGTGTGGTGCTGTGGGCTAATGCGTCAGACAGCACAGTCATTTAAACTGCAAGGTCAGTGATTCAAGCTCACCAGCTGCTTCTTGGAAACCCTATAGAGGGTCGCTATGGGTCGGAATCAATTCAATGGCACTTAACAACAACAACAACAACACCCCACCAGGGTCGCCATGTCAAAACCTACTTGATGATACTTAACAACAACAACACCATGGTTATTCATATGAGTTCACATTTAACAGTTGGGAGCACCTTAATAAAAGTTCGCAACTCTGGCTTCTATTGAAACCAATCAACAGATGTAGTCACTTTGGACCTGCATTTCTGTACCCCCAGTTCCTCATGGAACGGCTTCACTTTTCATAACATAAGCTGACCAGTTTGTTAGTCTCCACTACTTCCT
>NW_006408523.1:12870877-12874006 GCF_000296735.1 Chrysochloris asiatica | reverse complement strand
GATTAGCAGCCCAACTTGTAACCACTATGCTACCAGAGCTCCTTTATAATGATAATAATAAGCACTTATTACGGTCAGAACCCATTCGAGGTGAGCGTGTATGTGCATTTGTGTGTGGGTGTTTCATGTATTAACCTTTTTAGTATTCACAAAGCCTTTATGAGACAGGCATTGTTATTATTGGAGTCCTTGTGTGGCGCCTTAGGACAAGCATGCGACCTCAAGGTCAGTTTGAACCACAAGGTCAGCTGTTCAAACTCACCAGCCAATCCTCGAAAACCCTATACAAGGTTGCTCTGAGTTGGAACTGACTCCATGGTACTTGACAACAACATTGTTATTATCATCATTCTATGTCTACAGGCGAGAAAACTGAGGAATTAATTAGGCCATATCCTTCAAAGTCACAGGTCAAGCAACTGGTGAACGTAGAGCTGGGATTTGAAAGCAGGCTCTGAGTTGTAACAACTATACTTCCCCAAGAAGTTGCATTAAAATATCCTAAACTCTCCCAAGAATTGCACAGGGATATACTACAGTTGTTCAACCCTCACAATACTAAGCCACAATAAACAATATAATGACCTATTTGTTCTTTACGTACATGACACACATTTATGTTCACATTTTAAGATGATATATGATACTGCATGTTGCACCAATACACAAATTGTCTCTTTGAAATACACAGAGTTGCTGATAATGGACTTGACCTTTCTTGATATGGTATGAGTGGCGCTGTGAGTTAATGCGCCAAACTGAAAAGCCATTCAACTGCAAAGTTGGCAGTTCAAGCTCACCAGCTGCTCCTCAGAAACCCTATGCTCCTCGGTTGCTATGGGTCAGAACTGACTTGATGGCACTTAACAACAATGATGGGTCATTAGCTGGAATTTATGTAAATAACCAGAAAACAAAAAGTTGCTTTGCTATGAATATGTTTGGAATGACTTTTAAAATGATACCTTTTATCTTATGGAGGTTCAATAACCTCAGATACATGTGAAAGTTGAACAGTGAATCAGGAAGACCCTAGAATTGATGCATTGAGTTATGGTGTTGGATGAGAATATTGAAAGTGCCATGGGCTGCCAAAAGAACCAACAGATCTGTGTTGGAAGAAGTACAGCCAGAGTGCTCCTTGGAGGCCAGGATGGCCAAACTCGGTCTCTCATAATTCAGACATATTGTCAGGAGTGACCAGTCACTGGAGAAGGATATCTTTCTTGTTTGACAAAGTGGAGGGTTGGAGAAAAAGAGGAAGACCCCCAATGAAATGGATTAACACATTGGTAGCAGCGAGGGGCTCAGGCATAGTAACGATTGTAAGGTTGGTCCAGGATCAGACAGCGTTTTGTTGGGTTGTGCATAGGGTAGTTGTGAGTCGGTACCAACTTGATGGCACTTAACAACAACAACAACTTTTTGTCTTAAAAACTCAAGGTGAATTGTTTTCCTTATCAAGGTAACTTGCTTTTCTTAGCAGGTTAGTTTCTTTGCCATTCTTTCAGGATGTCTAGAGCAAGGAATTAGACCTTGTCTGTTACCATTGCCGGTAAAAGAGTCCTATTTTATATGCAAAATCCCAGACAGTATTTAAACTCCTTGATATAGGAATAATATAGAAAATCAGAGAGGATGAAAAAAGAACAAAGATAATCAAAAGCTTGACAAGTCACAGAAATATTTAGTATAGAATAAAGGATGCTGACAGGTGTTTGAAAACTCACTTCAAATAGAGGATAAATGAATCAGGAGGATATTCAACAGATGTTCCAGTTATTTTGTGATTGGTTAAGGACATTGTACAGAGCAACTAAGAGGGGCTATGTAAAGACAGTAGGTGTGGTATCAGACCTCTAACTTTATAAAGGGGAAGGAGAAAAAATGAAGACCACCGACCACCATCAGGCCAGAGCTGATTCCTCATAGAAATTCCTCATAGGCAGAGGGCAAACATGCTGCCACCAATGATTTTTTTTTTTTTTTTTTAAACCAATTCTGATACCAACCATTCCTCCCTGGCACTCTCTACTTTTTTGTTGGGTTTGCTAATTTGATGCAATGGCCACAGAGAACTCAGACTATACTCACAGCTTTGGGGTTTATTAGGGAAGTTGTTGTTGTTAAGTGTTTTTGTGTCAGTTCCAACTTATAACAACCCTGTATAGGGTTTCCAAGGAGCAGCAGGTAGGTTTGAACTGCCAACTTTGCAGTCAGGGACAACTCAAGATACAGTTCTTCAATCAGGACAGCTTATTGTCAGCCTTGCCCTCAAGTTGGCCTGTCCTTCAAATCTTATCTCCTCCACCCCTTGGCCTGGCTCCTACAAATACCGGAGTCCAAGTTTTCAAATGGCATAGTGGTTTACACATTGAGCAGCCAACCTAAAAGTCAGCAGGTGGAATCCACCACCTGTTCCGTGGGAGGAAGAGGAAACTTTCTGCTACTGTAAAGATTTACAGCCTCGGAAACACTATACAGGGTAGCTATGAGTTGAAAGAGACTTGATGACACACATTAACAACAACATCAGAATTGGTTCTAGTGACCAATCCGTTCAGGGAATAACATAAGAAAGGAGTTCAAGATAAGACCAGGGTTGTAAGAAGAGGTGATGCTGAGGTTGAGGAGGGGGCAGTTTGGGGGTGGGTGGTGCTGGAGTTAGGTAAGTGAATGACATTTCCCTAGAACACTAGACAGATCAGGAAACACCAGAGTTAATTTTAAAACCATCTCAGATTTGACTTACATCAATGGTGAATGGGTTCTCATGTATAATCTTATCATGCACATGACATATGGCATTAGCATGGTAAGCTGTGGTCTGTGGCCCTGTGGTTGCTGGACAGAAGTAAAATCTCAGTTTTTACCCAGGTAGAAATTAAAAACGAAGGAAGGGGAAACAGATGAATAGCAGATGGAATAAGATAATTTAAAGTCTGATATATAAAGAGAGAAGCTGAGAGAATTGAAGCTATAGTTAAGGAAAAGAGAAAAACCTGGGCTTCTTTTTCTATGAAAAAACCAAAAAGTTAATAGCTGACATATATAGGTTAGTTCTTAGTGGTTTACTTTGTGTATGCAACTTATTTTTTGAAAGTTGGAAAATACTTTCATGCACTCTTG
>NW_006408523.1:12860730-12869422 GCF_000296735.1 Chrysochloris asiatica | reverse complement strand
CACCAACATTGAACAGGAAAAGGTAAAAACATTCACTGCCCTCTCCGCCCAGGAAACAAGCTTAAATGTTAATCAGGTTACTGAATGGGACCAATCCTCTCCACCCAGGAGTCAGACTGGAATTTTAATCAAGTTACTGAGCAGAACCAATCCTCTGGTTCTCTCCTGTCTTCAAACAGGTCCACAACCTAACCCTGCCCTGATTCTGACCCCATATAAATCTGCACTGCCCTATATTCGATGCTCAGAATCTGGAGAAATTAGCTCCTCTGAGCCAGCTGGCTTAATAAAATCTGAAACTCTGCTTCACCTCTCTGAGTGGCCTTGGTTTCTTTGACGATGGATCAAGAGCTGTAGTGACACTCTCGAATCTAAAACTGCTGTAACAACATCATTAAGCATCGGAGCCAATAATGACCCCAGGAATTTATAACCAGCAAGGGAGAAGGGCTGGTGAACAACCTGAGTGTGTTCTGGCACACCTCTGAGTATGCAGCTAAGAGAGGACTCCTACAACCTTGGGGGAGACATGACTGTGGCCTTCAGCCTTGCTCTGATGGGCAGGAGGTGAGAGGCAGAGTTTTGTAACAGGACATGTCCTGGCCAAGGGATGAGAATGTTTTATTTGACTTATCTTTTCTGTTTTCATGATGCCCTGAGATACAACCAACAGCTTGCCAAGGATCTAGGGCAGCCAAGTCTTAGTCCAAAGGTAGTCACATAACTTCAACCACTAGACATGTCCATCAGGAGGAGGAAAATGCTGGCACCACAAAAAAGTCCTATCTGAGGCAGGAGTAAGAAGATGAGGGTGAATAGGCAATTTGGCCTCACTTTGTTCTTTCTACTTATAACACATGCTCCTGGTGTCCCCCTCTGGATGTTATCTAGAGCTTCAGTAGTAGACAAATCTCATGCAAGCACCTCAACTTGCTTGTGTCTCTCTGCTGAGGTTTTCTCTGGATGCAGCAGTGTGTTCAGCCCACACATGGAGCAGTGTGAAAGTGCAGAGAGTTGAGGGGAGTTATAATCCCCAGGAGATTTATAACCAAGGCTATTCACGAACAGATACTCCAGCCTCCTTGTACCTTGGTGAGTTTTGAGGTTTGCTATACTCATTCTCAGATAGGGTCTCTCGTAGGATTTAACGGTGTGGCGCTGTAGGATAAGCACTGGATTACAAACCACAAGGTCGGCAATTCAAACCCATCAGCTGCTCCTTGGAAAACCTATACAGGGTCACTATGAGTTGGAACCAACTCCACAGCGGTTAACAACAATAAGAAGAATGGTGGTGGTGGTGACTATGTGGCATGGAGTCAGTCCCAACTCAACCCCCTGTATAGAGTTTCCAAGGCTGTAGATCTTCATGGGAGCAGAAAGCCTCAGCTTTCTCCTGCGGAGTCGCTAGTAAATTCAAACTGTTGACCTTGCGGCTAGCAGCTCAGCATGTAATCCACTACCCTACCAGAGCTCCTTAACAACAAGAATAATAACAAAGGACAAATCATGTCCAATGAGAGTTCCAAAACTGAGGTGCTTGACTCATCTGAGAATGATTGGCTCAGGTCTGAGCTCTGGCCCCATCCTGTTGTTGTGAAGTGCCGATGAGTCAATTCCAACCCATAGTGACCCTGTATAGGGTTTCCAAGGAGCAGCTGGTGAGCTTGAACCACGAACTTTGCTGTTCCAACGGCTGACTTTGCGGTCTGACGCATTAGTCCACAGCGCCATACCATCTTATATTTTGCTTATTTCCCTTGCAACCCTCAAATCCTCCGATTTAAGTTTATAACAAAAGGAACATTTGTTATGCAACTATGAAACCCTTAGACAGACTTAAGTGAAATACAAAGGGAACAGTTTTCTCTGTGACTCCAGGTATGGTGTTGTAGGATAATGCATTAGACCCCAAAGGTCGATTTGAACTACAAGGTCACCAGCCACTCCTTGGAAACACTATATAGGGTCGCTATGAGTCAGAATCAACTTGATAGCACTTAACAATAACAACAGCAAAATAATGATATGGAAAGAATGTTCTCCCCCCTTCCTTAGTCACATATTTAAACAAACCAATCAAGGTAGCCCACATTTATGTTTATAACCAACTCTGTAAAGCCTCATTTGGAGTTGTCCTAACTCCAGCTTTCCTGATCTTGCAACTTTCAATCAAAATGTACTTTTAGTCCTTGAGTTTACCTCATAAATAAGACTTGGCAACATTTTGGAATCTCCTATTTCAATTTGTGAGATGTGTCCCCAGTGTGACCTCTTTTAACAAATCTCTTTGCTTTTATTTTATCAGATGCCAAAACTCTGAGTGCATTAAAAAACAACAACAACAACAACAACAAAGAGTTACCCACTTGACCTGACTTCAATGGCTGGATGATCAGAACTCAACTAGAAGAAGAAAGAAGAGGAGGAAAAAAAGAGTAATCTGATACAATTTGATGAACTTGACCTACACCTATGGATGCAGTAGCTCAAAAGAGGGAATAAATCTTTACAGTAAGGATCATTCCCACCCCCTCCACACAGAGTAGACAGGGATGGGCAACTTGGACATTGGCTACCCAAAATGTGGGGACTACAAAAGCAAGAAGTGACTGACTTACAAGCTTTCAAGAGGGAGCCTAGATCCAGAGGGTGTGCAGAAAGGTAGAATCTCCACTGAGTAGCAGCCAATCTGTCTGGGTGGGACTGATGAAAGGAGATGGGGATAGCACTCATGTGGTACAATAGTGAATAATTACTATCAGGACTGACTGTGAGGGTTGGAAATGTAAAGGTAGATGTTTTTTAGCAAAAGGAAGGAAGTGGTTGACTTTGCAGGCCAGGAGCAGAGGCCCCTGGGACCATGAAGGAAGAAGAGCGAAGTGCGGGACCTTACCCAGAGAAACAGTGACACCAGAGATGGAGGCAGAGATGATGACTTGGAGAGATGGAGCGGCTGGGAACTCTAGACCCAGAGAGGGAGAGTGGCTGTGTGATGACGACCAGGGTACAGGCTTGCAGAGTATACCCTTTGAGTGGTTGATGATGCGTGGAGGGGATTGTAACCATGGCAATGAAATGATATATATGATAGGATGAATGTAAAGCTAATGTTCTCCCATGTAAATTATCACATAATTCACAATAAAACAGTTTTTAAAAAATTTTTAAAAAGCAAAGAGTTTTATTGAGGGACTACAATTTGCAAATTGGGGGGACACAAGGCAGAGAGGAATCTATCAATGGCTCCACTGTGCAGCAGTCCCATAGCCATTTGTACAATAAAACCAAGAATTTGGGTGATTCTGATTGGTGCTTGGTGAGGTAAGGTGGTCATTGTTAGTTTGCGAAGTATATGTGAGTTACAGTGATTGGATGCAATGAATTTGCAAGGGGTTCACGAGGTGGTCACTAACTGCTTACATGATAGACTTTTTGAGGACAAATGGTAGAAGCCTAGTTATGCCTTATATGTTACAAACATGAGAATGAATAGAAAAATAGAAATCTTGCTAATATAATTGCAAAATCAGTGAGCCATACTTGTAAAACCTCTGCACTCTTAGTAACAGGAGTGTTCATTAATCGTTCTACTGAACAAGTTTCAAGTGATTCAGTGAGCCAGATCACCTAAATAAATTTATGTGAAACTAGATAAGCTGTTTTTAAATCTTAACTGTTGCTAAGGAACAAAGCAGGACAAGCAAAATCGATTATTAAAAGACACAAGATGGAGTCAGGCTTACATCGGTACTGACTTCCTTCAGAAGTACCCGACACTCTGATTTTTAAATTTCTTACATACAGAGTGTATGTTCTTACTTTCTGGTATCAGATAAGTTGGATTCAAAGGCATTTCCTCCTATGGCCTCTTGGACATCAAGGACCCAGTGCTTTCATATGAAGCACTAGCCCTTTGGAGTTCATCCATCTTCACAGAGTCCCAGGAAGTGTTTCAGGTAAAGGGCCCTTGAATTGAGTTTTGTTTAAATTGCATGGCTTCCATGTGGTGTTACTCAAGATTTATTGTTGGTTTTCTTTTCTCTTTTCATTTTCGGCTTGCTCTGAGTGTTTTAAATAATTTGTTGGCAAATTAAGTTTTGTTTGATTGTTACCATGAGCTTTCCAGGCCTAGTAAGCACAGACTTTGGGAGGATCAAAGTCTCAACTCATTAAGTTTGAACTCACCTATTTCTCTTTAGCGCACGTTCAGGTTTTCTAGCATGTGTGGTTCACTGCGATGTACATTTATCAGGATCACCTTTGGACACACCAATAGCTCACACGAACAAAGGTTTCAACTCCCATATCTACCTGGTTCTGGAGCACAGGGATAACTTTATTTAGGACAGTTTAGCCCACCAATGGCTATTATAAGGCTCTTTTGAATTAAATATGACTTTCTGTGCAGTCAATTAGAAAAGAAAGTTTACTGAATCCAGGAAATACAATGGGATGCTCATTTTGACTTGTATATAGAAACCTTTAAAAGGCACCTAGAAAGCAAAATGGTTCCCATGCAAGATATTATCTCCACATTAACTGAGCAAAGTAAGAAATAGCAATGTCAGAATTCAGGGGTCCTGATGTGGCATTGTAGGATAAGCCTTGGATAGATCACTGCAAGGAGAGCAGTTCAAACCCACCAGCCGCTCCTCGGAAATGACTCGATACTTAACCACAACAACAATGGGAAAATTCACCCTTCTCTCCTCTGCTTCATGGCCAGCTGCTATTCCTTTTTCTTCCTTGCCTTCTTATTTCTCTGATAATACTTCATGCAAGCTCTTTCTTTTCAACAAAATCCGCCAATAAACCTATTTGAAATGATTTTGAAAATCTGTCTTAGTATGGAAGTGGAAGATCATCTCTATACTACCTTCATCCCTTGACATGCTCAGAATTGTGGAGGATTTTCTCCTCGATACCTGAACAACAATAACAAAAAGCAGGCTTTGTACAACTGTTGAGAAGGGATTACAGAGTGAATAAAACACAAAAATACATGGGTCTTACAGCAAACTTCTACTAGAAATTTTTTTACTTCTGAGAGGTCCAAGTTTCAGCCTATTCTTAACATCCTCGATAAATGAGATTTGATTTTCCCACTACTGGATGCTGGTTTTGAGGTTCCTGTTCAGGAACACTATTGTTGTTATAAAATGCCGTCAAGACAGTTCAAACTTATAGCAACTTCATGCACAACAGAACAAAACACTGCCAGGTCCTGCACAATTCTCACAACCATTAAGCTTGAGTCCACTGATGCTGTCACTGTGCCAATCCATCTCTTTGGGGGTCTTCCTCTTTTTCACTGACCCTCCACTTTAACAAGCATGATTTACTTCTTTAGGGATCGGTCCCTCCTGATAATATGTCCGAAATATGAGAGATGAAATCTAGCCATCCTGGCTTCTAAGGAGCTTTCTGGATGTATTTCTACCAACACAGATTTCTTTGTTCATTTGATGGTCCATGGTACTTATAATATTCTTCTCCAACACCATAAATCAAATGCATCATTTATTCTACAGTCTGCCTTATTCATTGTCCAGATTTCACATGCATATGAGGCTATTGAAAATATTATGACTTGGGTGAGGCACAGCTTAGTCCTTAAACTGACATCTTTGCTCTTGAGCAACTTTAAGAGGTCTTGTGTACCACATTTGCTTAATGCAGTACATCATTTGATCTCTTGACTGCTGCTTCCATGTGTGTTGATTGTCAATATGGTTATATTGCTTAAAATGAAGTCTTTGACAACTTCGATCTTTTTTCCATTTATCATGATGCTATTTATTGGTTCATTGGTGAGGAGTTTTGTTTTCTTTACATTGAAGTGTAAACCATACTGAAGGCTGTAGTCTCTGATTTTCATCAGCATATGCTTCAAGTCCTTTTTGTTTTCAGTAAGCAAGATTGTGTCATCTGCCTATCACAGGTTGTGAATGAGTCTACCTCCAATCCTGATACCATGTTCTTCTTTATATAATCCAGCTTCTCAAATTACTTGCTAAGCATACAGATTGAATAAGGATGGTGGAAGAATACAGCCTTGGCACACACCTTTCCTAATTTTAAACCACTCAGTGTCCCTTTGTTCTATTTGAATGATTGCCTCTTAGTCTATATACAGATTCCTATGAACCCATTCTCCTCACTTCTTTCATCTTGAGAAATGCTGAGTATTTTCTTCCCTTTTGGTTTTATAACTCCACATCTTTGCACATTTCATTGTAATATATAACTTTTATTCTCAAGCTTCCCTTTGAAAATTTCTGTTCACAAAGTCTCTCCATCCTTGCTTTGAAGAAGCATTCTGGCTACATTTTTTCCAAGACTGATTCGTTTGTTACTCTAGCATCCTTGGTACTTTCAATATTCTTTGCCAACTTCATATTTCAAGTGCACCAATTCTTCTTCAGTTCTCCTTATTCATTTTCCAGTTCATATGCACATATGAAAGTGTTCAGGAATCCTCATTCTCCACAATGTTGTCCATAGCCTGTCATGATACACACATTGAAAGTCTTTGCACAGTCAATAGAGCACAGACAAACATCTTTCTGGTATTCTCTGCTTTCAGCCAATATCCATGTGATGTCAGCAATGATATTCCTTGTTCCACGTCCTCGTCTGAATCTGGCTTGACCCTCTGGTAGTTGCCTGTCAATGTACTGTTGCAGCGCTTTTAAAGTTATCCGTAGCAAAATTTTATTTGCATGTGATATTAATGATATTGCCTGATGATTTCCGCATTCCATTGGGTCTTTGAAATGGCACAAATATAAATCTCTTCCAGTCAGTTGGCCAGGTAGCTGTCTTCCAAATTTCTTGGCATAGCTCAATGAATACCTCCAGTGCTGCATCAGTTTGGTTATAGATTTCAATTTGTATTTCATCAATTCCCAGAGCCTTGTTCTCTGCCAATGCCTTCAGTGCATTTGTACTACTTCATTCAGTACCATTGGTTCTTGATCATATGCTATCTCTTGTAATGGTTGAACATTGACCAATTCTTTTCAATACAGTGACTGTGTATTCCTTCCATTTCTTTTGATGATTTCTGCATCATTAAATGTTTTGGTCAAAGAATCCTTCAGTATTTCAAGTTGAGGCTTGAATTTTTTCTTCAGTTCTTTCAGTTTGAGAAATGCTGATCATATTTTTCTCTTTTGGTTTTCTAACTCCAGATCTTTGCACAGTTCATCATACTTGACTTTGTCTTCTCAAGCTACTCTTTGAAATTTTCTGTCTAGCTCTTTTACCTCCTCATCTCTTCCATTTGCTTAGTATTTTTATGCTGGAGAGCAGGTTTCAGACTCTCTTCCAACATCCATTTTAGTCTTTTCCTTCTTCCTTGTCTTCTTAATGACCTTTTGCTTTCTTCCTGTATGATGTTCCTAATGTCACCCCACAACTCTTCTGGTTTTCCATCATTCATTTTTTTCCAATCTGTTCTTGAGATGATCTGTGATTTCAGATGGGATATGTCCAAGGTCATATTTTGATTCTTGTGGATGTGTTTTAATTTTCTTCAGCTTCATCCTGAACTTGCCTATGAGCAATTGATGGTCTATGCCACAGACTGAAATTGTCTGGTTTTGGTGGATGATATGGAACTTTTCTCCATCTCTTCCCACAGATGTAGTCAATTTGATTTCTGTGTATTCTATCTAGTGAAGTCCAGGTGTGTAGTTATCTTTTATGTTGTTTTAAAAAGGTTTTGCAATGAAGAAGTAATTCGTCTTGCAAAAATTCTATCATGCTGTCTCCAGAATCATTTCTATCACCAAGACCATAGTTTTCAGCTACTGATTCTTCTTCTTTGTGTCCAATTTTTGCATTCCAATCACCAGTTATCAATACATCTTAATTGCTTAAGTGTTGGATCAATTTTAGACTGAAGAAATTGGTAGAATTCTTCAATTTCATCATCACTGAATTTGGTGGTTGTTGCATAAATTTGATTAATGCTGGTATTAACTTATCTTCCTTGTAGGCAAATGGCTTTTATCCTATCACAGACAGCATTAGACTTCAAGATAGATCTTGAAATGTTCTTTTTGTTGATAAATGCTATGCCATTCTTCTCCAATTTGTCATTCCCCGGATAGTAAACCATATGATTGTTGGATTTTAAATGGTCAATCCAGACCATTTCAGCTCGCTAATGCCTAGGATATCAGTCTTTCCATTTCATGTTTGACAACTTCCAGTTTTCTATATTCATGCTTTGTACATTCCATTTTCTAATTATTAATGCAGAATATACTCAAGATAATTTGAAATTTCAATTATTGCTGTCTTAGATGTCTAGTGCTGCTTTAAGAGAAGTAACACATTGAACGACTTTAATAAACAGAATTTATTCTCTCAGAGTTTAGGAGGTTGTTGTTGTTAGGTGTTATCCAGTTGGTTCAGACTCATAGCAACCTTGTGTACAACCAAACAACACACTGCCTGGTCCTGTACAATCCTCACTGTCATTGTTATGTCTCAGTCCATTGTTGTAGTCACTTTGTCAATCCATCTCATTGGGAGTCTTTCTCTTCTTCAAGTACCCTTCACTTTACCAAACATCATGGCCTTTTTCAGGGACTGGTCTCTCCTGATACTATACCTAAAACACATGACACAAAGTCTCACCTTCCTTGCTTCTAAGGAGCAGTCTGGCTGTGTTTCTTTC
>NW_006408523.1:12841356-12859560 GCF_000296735.1 Chrysochloris asiatica | reverse complement strand
TCCATAGCTTGTCATGATCCACACAATGGAAAGCCTTTGCGTAGTCCATAAAGCACAGGTAAACATCTTTCTGGTATTCTCTGCTTTCAGCCAAGATCCATTGGACATCAGCAATGATATGCACATGAGGCGATTGATGATATCATGGTTTGGAATAGGTGCACTTTAATCCTCAAAATAACATTTTTGCTCTTTAACACTTCAAAAAGGTCTTGTGCAGACTTGCCTAATGCAGTATGTCATTTGATTCCATGAATGTTGATTGTGGATCCAAGCAAAATGAAATATTGGACAACTTCAGTCTTTTCTCTGTTTATCATGATGCTGTTTGTTGGTCCATTTGTGAGGATTTTTGTTTTCTTTACATTGAGGTGTAATCCATACTGAAGGCTGTAGTCTTTGATATTCATCAGCATGTGCTTCAAATCCTTTTAGTTTTCAGTAAGCAAGCTTGTGTCATCTGCCTATCACAGGTTGTTAGTGAGTCTTTCTCCAATCCTGATATATTCTTCTTCAGATAGTCCAGCTTCTTAGATTATTTGCTCATCATAGGATTTAATAAGTATGATGAAAGGATACAACCGTGGCACATACCTTTTCTGATTTTTAAACCACCCAGTACCCCCTTGGTCTGTTCTAACGACTGCTTCATGTTTTATGTACAGGTTTTGCAATAGCACAGTTAAATGTTCTAGAATATTCATTCTTTACAATGTTATCCAAAGTTTATTGTGATCAACACAGTTGAATCCTTTTGCATAGGCAATAAAACACAAACATCTTTCTGGTATTTTCTGCTTTCAGCCAAGATCCATCTGATATCAACATTGATATTCCTCATTCATGTCCTCTTTTGAATCCAGTTTGAATTTCTGGCTCCTGGACGATGTAACCATTTAAAAATTATCTTCAGGAAATTTTACTTGCATGTGATATTAATGATATTGTTCAAAGATTTCCATGTTTTGTTGGCTCACTTCTCTTTGGAATGAGCTCAAATATGGATCTCTTTCAGTCAGTGACTCAGATGGCGGTCTTCCAAATTTCTTCACATAGACATGTGGGCAGCTTCAGCACTGTATCATTTTCTTGAATCATGTCAATTCGTACTCTGTCAATTCCTGGAGCTTTCCTTTTCTCTAAGTCTCTAGTGCAGCTTGGACTTCTTCCTTCAGTACTATTAGTTCTTGCTCATATGCTACCTCCTGATATGGTTGAGCATCAACCGTTTATTTTTGGTATTGTTGTTGTTAAGTGCCGTTGAGTCGCTTCCAACCCATAGCGACCCTGTACAGGGTTTCCAAGGCTGTAAATCTTTACGGGAGCAGAAATCCTCATCTTTCTCCCGCAGAGCAGCTGGTAGTTTCGAACTGCTGATCTTAAGGTTCGCAGCCCGATTTGTAACCACTACGCTATCAGAGCTCCTATTTTTTTTTTTGGTATAATAACTGTGTATTCCTTTTATCTTCTTTGACTGCTTTCTGCATCATTCTATATTTTGTCCATTGCTATTGTTGTTGTGTGCCATCGAGTCAGTTCTGACTCAGCAACCTGTATAAGCTTTCCAAGAAGCGGCCAGGGGTTTGAACTACTAACTTGTGGTTAGCAAACCAGTGCTGATCCTATAGTGCCATACCAGGACTCCTTCAGTGTTTCAACTAGAGGCTTGACTTTTCAATAAGTCAACTTGAGCAATGCTGAGCATGTTCTTCCCTTTTGGTTTTCTAACTCCAGATTTTCCCACATTTCATTATAATACTTTGTCATCTGGAGCTGTCTTAAGAAGCAGCTCTAAGAAGTCAAAAGATAAAATCACAGGGATCCACACCTGAAATGACCTGGGGAAATGTTTTCACTCTTAGTCAGAGGCTTAACGTTATACCCATTTCAATGAATTGGTCAATTTGAACAGAGACTTTGTGATTTCCAAAAACATTTGATAAAATCTTAAAGGGCTAGTTAGATTGAAGAAAATACGGAAATTGTTTTAAAAAAAAAAAAAAAGTTTGAATAAAAAAACTTTATTTCAGTTGTAATAATACTTTAAGGTATAGTCTTAAAATAACTCCCACAGGGCCCCTGTGCTGAGAACCAAGATCCAGGAGAAGGTTGATGCCAAGACACATGGAGCTCTTCAAGGTACACGTGGCCCACTGATGATAAAAGCAGACAAGGACCGTCCCCTGAACCAACAGAGAAAGAACGCCTTCCCCATGAACTGGCATCTTGAATTTGGACTTTTGCCACCCGAAGCTGTGAAATAATAAATTTCTGTTGGCAAAGCCATCTGATTGTGGTATTTCTGTTATAGCAGCACTAGATAACTAAGACACTTACTAACATTAAATGAATTTAATTGTCACTGTAATTTAAATCTGTATACTTTTGCTGTTCACGTCAAAGAGAAAGGAGGATTTTAGAAGTTGATGGGAAAATGAAATAAAAAGATAATGGAATTGTGATATTAAAGATTTTGAGTCAACTAGACTGGGCCACGATTCTCAGTGGTTTGGGAGGTGAGAGGTAGTTATCCCCATATGAGATCTGATAACATGTAATTGGCTCTGTAATGAGTTCTGCTATGAGCAGCCAAGCAATGAGAGGATGTTTTGCCAGGGGTATGGCCTGCTTCCAATATATTAGACATGCAAGCAAAGCATGCCTGCTTCCTGAAGGGTCTGGATCTTGTATCTGGCTTGTCCTTTGACCTCCAGTTCACTGGATTTGAGCCAGTTCCTGCTCTATTACCTGCTGGTCTTGGGAGCTGATAGCAGCCTGTCTGTCTGCCTGCAAGACTACCTGCCTGCCTGTCGGACCAGCCTGGCTGCATGCCGAAGTTGGTTTATCTGACCAAGACTTGGGACACTCCCACCTCTACAACTGTAAGCTATTTCCTTGATAGAAGCTTCTTTTTATACATATCCATGTATGTTTCACTGGTTTTGCTTCTCTAGAGAACAAAGCCTGAAAAAATAATTACTCCATTATTACTCCATGGGTTAATTTATGAGGATTTGTAAAAGCTTTCATGTCAATAGCAAAGAATTTATGTGTGTATAATGTTTTCTTCAATTGCTAGGCTGAACAAAAATGTTTGGTGTCTTAGTAGAATAAATTCCGCAGTCAAAAACCATGCCACGTATCATACATAGAAAAGCAGAGGCTTTTAAGATCTTTGGTTAAACAACTCAAGTGTTGTTTCTCAGGGACTTATAGTAAACTTCTGACAACTCTGAGACTTCCTGGTAAGACACAAAGGATTTGTTTCTGCTTTATAAAGAGATAAGTACTAAGAAGGTTGACTTAGTATGTTATGAATCACAGGAAGCATGTTATCAAGTGAAAAAAAAGTACCTGATTTTCTTTGGCTTAAATATTTTATGTTATTGTATCCTCTTATGTTTTTGCCTGGTATTATAAAGTAAGCACATACTATTATGTCTTTTTATTGCTAGTTTTGTTGTAACTTTTTCTTTTGAATCTAGCAACATCATAGCCAATGGTTTTAACTGGAGAATTCACATCATTTACCCATAATCTTGGTATAGTCTTGCTATATCCTAACTATATGGTATTATGTATCATGATTATGTGCTGCATGTGAAGGTCTTTGAAAATAACGGTCATTATTATGCTTAGACATATTTTTTTAAAGCTTTTATTGTGAATTCAGCGATAGTTTAAATGGAAGAACATTGGTTTTACATTCAAATTACAGTATTTTGCTTCATTGCAATGATTACAATCTCCTCCATGCATCTCAGATAACAGTATTCGCTTCTATTTCCTGCTTGTTTGTTAGTTTTTTGATGTACACAAAAACACTCAGGAATGTATAATCATTTAAAACAACCAAAGGGCACACTCTGCAAGCCCACCTTCTGGCTGCCAGCACACAGCCTTTCTCTTTCCATGAGTCCAGAGTCCTCAGCTGCTCTATTTTCCATGCCATCATCTAAGTTTTCATCTCTTGTTTTTGTTGTTAAGTGCCGTCGAGTCGGTTCTGACCCATAGCGACCCTGTACAGGGTTTCCGAGGGTGTAAATCTTTACGGGAGTAGAAAGCCTCATCTTTCTCCCGCGGAGCGGCTGATAGTTTCGAACTGCTGACCTTAAGGTTCGCAGTCCGATTCGTAACCACTACGCTACCAGAGCTCCTGTAGATATATTTTTATATAAAGTTTTTTAAATTGAATTTATTTGACTTTGCATTAGTTTTATTATTAATTACCATCAGGTTTTCATTTAAGAAGAAATATTATTATATGTTAATCATAGTCATATTAAGTTTTATTGCCTACAGATTGGTTTTACTTTACTGAAAGTGCTTAGCCAAAATATTTCCAAAATATATGTGAGAAGGGTTGTGATCTCTTGAACATGGATACTGCTAAACTGAATCAAGATTTCTAAAACTCTTATGTAGAAACTACGGAATTTTTCAGATTCCTGTGGATTCAGAATTTCATGGAGGACTGCATAAACTAAAGAAATTACTTGGATAAATAAGATTATAGATATAAGAAGTTTTTTTCCTTTCCCCCTTTTAATGTAAAAATCAGTTATTTCAATAACTAATGATAGTATGTTGGCTACAGAATACCTTATGGGTTGTTGTTCTTAAGTGCAGTCGAGTCGATTCTGACCCATAGCGACCCTGTATAGGGTTTCCAAGGAACAGCTGGTAAGCTTGAACCACTGACCTTGCAGTTCATACAACATTGTAGTCTGACGCATTAGACCACAGCACCACATCAGGACTCCTACCTTATAGGTTGTTGTTGTTGTTGTCAAGTGCCGTCCAGTCAATTCTGACCAATAGTGACCCTGTGTAGGGTTTCTAAGGAGCAGCTGGTAAGCTTGAACCACCAACCTTGCAGTTCAAACAACTTTGCAGTCTGACACATTAGACCACAGCGCCACACCAGGACTCCTGTCTTATGGGTTAGATGTTAAATATGTCAACTTTCTAACTATAAATAGATTCTGAGTGCTGTAAATGATCCCACTTGTCTTAGGCTGGGTTCCCTAGAGAAGTGTTGCTGTTGTTACTAGATGCTGTTGAGTTGATTCCATCTCATAGGGACCATGTGCACAACAGAACCGAACACTGCCAGGTCCTGCGCCATCCTTACTGTCCTTGTCAAGCTTGAGGCTACTGCGGGTGTCATTATGCAAATTCATCTTGTTGGGGAGGTCTTTCTCTTTTTCCATGACCTTCCACTTTACCTAGCATGATATCCTACCCCAAGGGCTGCTCCCTCCTGATAAACATGTCCAGTGTATGACGAAGTCTCACCATCCTGGCTTCCAAGGAGCACTCTGGCTATACTTCTTCCAGCAAAGATTTGTTTGTTCTTCCAGCAGTCCATGGTACTTTTAATATTCTTCTCCAATACCGTAACTCAAATGCATTAATTCTTCTGTGGTCTTCCTTATTTTCACATGCATATGGGGCTATTCCTAACTTTCACATGCATATGAGTCTATTGAAAATACCATGGCTTGGGTCAGGCACACTTTAGTCCTCAAATTGACATCCTTGCTCCTGAACACTTTAAATCAGATATGTATACATACACTGTTCTGGTATAAGGAGCTATGGTAGTATAGTGATTATGATTCAGGCTACTGACCTCAAGGTCAGTAAGTTCGAATCTACCAGTGGCTCCGTGGGATAAAGATGAAGCTTTCTGCTCCCGTAAAGATTTACAGCCTCAGAAACCTGTACAGGGTCGCTATGAGTCGGAACCAATTCCACGGCACATAACAACAACAGCAATGGATGTTAATGAATTCCTTGATCAAAAGGAGGGAATGTGTAAAAGTTTCAAAATTTAGGTGCTTGAATGATGGGCTCAGGTCTGTGCCTTGATCCCCCCGCTTGTTCTTGTGGCTCTGTAGGATAAACACTGGGTTACTAACCACAAAGTTGGCAGTTCAAAGGCACCAGCTGCTCCTTGAAAACTCTATACAGGTCTCTATGAGTCAAAACTGACTCAGTGACACTCAACAACATCAACACACACGTATAGAGAGTCATGATGTAGTGCTATAGATTAAGCACTGGACTTCTAACTGCAAGGTTGTTGTCAGTTCAAACCTACCAGCTGCTCCTTGCAATGCTGTAGTCTCTATGAGTCAAAAGTGACTCAACAACACACACACACACACATACATATATATGGAGTCCTGGTGTAGTGTTCTAGGATAAGCACTGCATTTTTAATCACATGGTTGACTGTTCAAACCCACCAGGAACCCCTATGTTGTTATTGTGAAGTGCCGTCGAGTCGGTTCCGACCCATAGCGTCTTTGTATAGGGTTTCCAAGGAGCAGCTGGTGAGCTTGAACCACCGACCTTGTAGTTCAAACGGCTTTACAGTCCGACGCATTAGCCCATAACGCCACACCAGGACCCAATACAGGGTCATTATGAGTCAACACTGACTCGATGGCACTCAGCAAACAACAGCAACCCGGTCCCCCACACATATGGCTTCCTGGGGTGCTACTGTGGGATCAGCACTGGACTGGAACCACCCACCACTCGACATCACTTAACAACAGCAACATAACCCATTTAACAGCATAACAAAGTTTTTCTCGCTTAAAACTCACATTTTAAAAATCTTGACTTTTTTTGTGGTTGCTAAGGGTCGTCGAGTCGAAACCGACCCATAGCGACCCTGTACAGAATTTCCGAGTTGTAGCTGGTGAGTATGAACCGCCGACTTGACAGTTCGAACGGGTCCAGTGTGCTTATTCTACAGTGCCACAAAGAACAATTTCAATCTGTTAGGGGAAAAAAAACCTGAATAGCTTAGAATTCACAGAAAAAGACCCATGAATAGCCAGGATGAAAATGTGGTTGAAAATGTGGCTGGATCGCTCAGCCACAGATCCAGTCCCGCCTCTGGAGTCCGAGGAGGGGGCAGTGGGGCTAGGTGGAGATGTGACCCAAGGGTCAGCACAAGGGGAGACTTTTGTAGACAGGGGCAGGGACTGAAGTGGGGAAACTGTCAGGTGCGAAGTCTGACAGCCCCGCTTTCTGTCAAAAGGGCGAGCAGTCCAGCTCTGGTTCCAATTCCCGGGCCGGGAGGCGTCAGAAGAACCTCGAGATGTGGCCACTGGAACAGTCCCGAGAGTCGGCTTACAGCCCAGGCAGAGTGAGCATGCGTGGACCTCGCTCTGCGCACGTGGGGGCGGGAAGACTGGAGTACAGGTCGCGAGTGAGTCCCAGTACCGGCATGCCACAGGCAGTTGCTGTAATTGAGGCTGAAAGGGGCGGTGCTGCGCAGAAATGTGTGGCTCCAAGGAGCGACGCCTCTAATCAGCCAACACCATCCCATTCCGTCTGAAACACCCGGAGGGGCGGGTCCCCTCGGGTGCTGGACGCACTTCCCTTCCCCGACAGGAAGGGAGGGGGCCGACAGAGCGTGTGCACTCCTGTGGCCGCGCATGCCCTGTACGTCAGACAGCCCAGGAGTGCCATCGAATTGCCGGGTTCACAGCCCCGCCAGCAGTGCGCTTGCGCGGTCCCCTGGTTTCACCAGCACCGCTTCCCCTCCCCTTTCCCCTGCGGGGCTCTGGGCCCGGTGGGACCATGTTCACCAGCACCGGCTCCAGTGGGCTCTGTGAGTACTGGTCGCCGCCGTCCTGACTGGCCCCTGCACGCCACCTTAGACATCTCCTTGAGGAGGGTGGGGCATCGGGGGCCCTCTGGTTTGCAGGAGGTTTGGGGGTGGACTCTTCTTGTCTGTGGGGGGCAATGGGCACCGCCCCCACCTCACCTTGGGGTGGGTGGGTGAGTGGTCAGTTAATTGCTGTCCTAGCCCAGGTCCCGGCCTCATCTGTGGGCTGGGCAGCTAGGGTGGCGTAGGGCTCCCACCTCCTTGCCCTTTGAGACGCGTGTGCCGGGCTGCTAGCAGAGGATGCCCTGAGGGAGACGATGCTGGATGCCTGCCCCTTCCCCAGTCACCCTGTTCCATTCATTTAGGCTACAGCCGGACCGCACTGACCCTTCATCCAGAAGCAGATTACTGCTTTAGGAGATGACCTCTCAGTTAGTGGTACTTAGTTTCTGCCTTAGTCTCCTTTAAGGATTTTTCTTAGACAAACACCAACGGATGAAAGTGCTTTAAAGTGGAAAGAGGTTAGGAAGCGCCCTTTGCTGTTGTGATATTTTACTTGCTTGTCAGTAGTGGTCAGCAGGTGGAGAGCAGAGAAGTATGCACATCCTTTTCAACAGCGGTTTCTGTTTCTCGTGGAATCTGAGTGTATCACTCGTGTTTGGTATGATGGGCTGGGCTGTATGCTAACGAAACAGGACTAACAGAAGGCACGGATCCTTCGACAGTTAACTGTTAGAACAGCCATCATTTAGTGCTTCGCATCTCTATACATAGGAAGTTAATGTCAGAGTACAGAAGCATTTGACATCTACCAATTAAAATGAAAGATCTCTCATGAATGTCACATATCTTTGTCTGCGTTTACTTGTTTTAGACTAAGAGTTAATATGGGAGCCACACGCGTAATTTAAAATCTTTCTCACGTCTCACTGTCTCACGTTTTGAAGTGCCTTTAATATTTATGATTTCCCTACTTTCCTAATTAGATATATGGCATTTTTCAGACACTGGCCTCAGGGTACCTGATAACTAGTAGCTAATTAATCTTCCCCAAATGATCACTTGAAGAGTATTACTGCTGATGAAATTAACAGACAAGAAGTGATTCTTCTAGGATCATGCAGTAAGCCACTGGTGGATGAGAAATTGTCAGTAGAATTCTCTACTCCTAATTGTGTGGCACTTGGAGGATAAGGACTGAACTTCTAACCACAATTGTGGCTGGAGAAAAGTGCATTAGGAATAGCGTTTATAACTTATTTTATATTCCTTGCTTAGGGACAAATGCTGCCACTCAGCTAAATGTTGGAGTTCTGGTGTGGCGCTGTGGGTTAATGCGCTGGACTGCAAAGTCAGCTTGAACCACAAGGTCAGCAGTTCAAGCTCACCAGCCGCTCCTGGGAAATCCTATACAGGGTCTCTATGGGTCGAAACTGACCCAATGGCACTTAACAACAACAACAACAAAAACTATGTGTTGAGTAGTATATGTATCATTCAGAGTCCTGATGTGACACTGTAGGATAAACACTGGACTACTAACTGCAAAGTTAGTGGTTCAAACCCACCAGCTGCTCCTCAGAAACCCTATATAGGGTTGCTGTGAGTTGGAACTGACCTGATGGCACTTAACAAAAACAGCATTTGCTGTTAAGTGCCATCAAGTTGGTTCTGACTCATAGCAACCCTGGATAGGATTTCCGAGGTTGTACATCTTTGCAGGAGCAGAAAGTCTTATTTTTCTCCCATGGAGCAGCTGGTGGGCTTGACTGCCAGGCTTGACTGCCAACCCTGTGGTTTGCAGTCCAATGTTTATCCTACAGAACCACTGCGCTCCCAACAACAACGTATGTACTGTTTATTACAAAGTCATTTTCGGTTTTTGTTTTACATAGTACTTGTTAATGAGTGTCCCCATGAAGATTCACATCACAGTATATTAACTGTGTGCAGTCCACTCAGCCAATATTAATTACATGTTTAGTGTATTTCAAAGGAGCTGGTAATGTAGTGGTTACTGCTTCAAGGTCGGCAGTTCGAAACTATCAGCCGTTCCTCGGGAGACAGCTCAAGCTTTCTGCTCCCATAAAGATCTACAGCCTCGGAAACCCTATGCAGGGTTACCCTGAGTCGGCACCAACTCAACGCACACCCCCACCCCCACCCCCACCATCGTATCCCAGGTGTAGTTCCCGCCCGTATGGAACTTAGTGGTTTTTGTTTGTTGTGGTGATAAGTGCTCTTTAGTTGATTCTGAGGAGAGGCTGGTGGGTTTGAACCGCTGACCTTGCAGTTAGCAGTTCAGTACTTATCTTTCAGCGTCACACCAAGACTCTTATTCTCAAGGAGCTTAGAGTTTAGTGGCAGAAAATTAAAAGACTACAATAAAAAAAACACCTTTGGCTGTGAGTTTGTGGCAGGGATTGGACTGGTGGGAGAGAGACACAGTTAGCAGAGACTTCCTAATGTAGGTGGTATGTGAGCTCATTTTCTGAAGGATGGGTAAGAGTTTGTTAGGCATGTAAGTGAGGAGGGGCCTCTGAGGGACAGAGCCTGGGAGGGGCCTAACAAAGATGTGTTGTTGTTGTAATGTGCCGTGGAATCGGTTCCAACTCATAGCTACCCTGTACAGGGTTTCCGAGGCTGTAAATCTTTACGGGAGCAGAAAGCCTCATCTTTCTCCCGCCGAACAGCTGGTAGTTTCAAACTGCTGACCTTGTGGTTCACAGCCCGATTCGTAACCTCTATGCTACCAGAGCTCCTTATGTAACAGATGATAAATGAGTAGTCAATCCATTACAGCTGGGGTGGGTAAACACTTTCTAAGGCAGGGGTGGGGAATTTTTTTTTTTTTTACCAAAATGTATAACATCGTTTGCAGGCCATAGGAAATAATCAAGTTAAAAATTAGCTTGCCGTATTTGGTTAAACATTTAATGAACTCACCTTAATGGGATGACTGGAACTGGGGTTGCCTTATAGGGCCCGAGGGTGAGTCGGGTTCCCCGCCCCTGTCCTTAGTGGTGTTCACTGAGGTCATTCAGGAAACCATTTAGTTGAGAAGAAACCGGGGAACATACCTGTAGACATGTCAACACTGAAGAGGAAGAAGAGGCTGATAAAGAAGATTGAGGAATGATCATGGATAAAGAATTTCAGAAAACACAGCAGACTGAACGTAAAGAAAGAAAAGGTTTGACAAGTGCCCACCTGAGGAAGAGGCCATGCAGAACTTTTCTAGACTAGACACTTCAGTAGTAAGGGAGAGAAGGCAGATGTGGTTCTGGAGGATAGACACTGGATTGCTAACCACAAGCAACAACAAAGGAATGAGTAGGATGAAAAGCGGAGAAGTGAGCTTACAAAGTGTTTTCTAGAACCTTGATTATAAAAGGAAGGAGGGTAAGTTGGGTTGTTGTTGTTGTTAAGTGCCCTTGAGTCTCTTCTGACTTATTGTGACCCTGTATAGGGTAAGTTGGCGAATTTGAACCGCTGACCTTGCAGTTCAAACCAACTTTGCAGTCTAGGGCATTATCCCACAGTGCCACACCAGGGCTTCAAGGGAGAGTTTCAGCTTTAGGATCCAGCCCCAGGAACGTGAGTCCTCTTTCCCCAGCATGCTGCTGAAATGGACATCGCCAACATTTGTCATTGTGATTTCTTGGTTTTGTGCTTCCAGTAAGGCCCAAACCACAAGGTTGGCAGTTCAAACCTACCAGGCGCTCCTTGGGAACCCTGTAGAGAGTCGCTGAGTCAGAACCAACTGGACGGACTTAACAACAGCAGCAACCCCTTCTTTAAATATGTATTCAGTTTGTTGAAGACTAATTGTGGGAGCTGATCAAAATAATTGTTTTTGCCTCTGGTGGGCCCTTTAAAATTCACAGAGTAGGGGAAGCTTGTTGCCTTGGTGACTATCTATTGTTCTTCAGTTCAGTGATTCAGCAGATATTTAATGAGCGTTGCCATGGGCTGGGTACTATCTTAGATGCTTAGGATTCAGTGGTAAATGAAAGCCAAAATAAACTTTCAGTTGGTGGTAGTCCTAGGCAGCAGAAGCCACACGTCAGAGGTTCATGTTAAAACTGAAGCGTGTCTAGTTCAAAGTAATAACAGCGCTTTGGTCTTCATTCAGGTAAGACTTTTTCTCCCTCTCACTCCCAGCTAGGACTTGGAGTTAGCAGCCACCTGCTTACAGAGAAAGGGGTGTTTTCTGATCTTTTTGTTCGCCTCTGTTCCCTTTATTACCCATTTCTGGCCTCATTAGGCTCTGTTGTTGTTGTTGTTGTTGTTGTTATGTGCCGTGGAGTCGGTTCCGACTCATAGCGACCCTGTACAGGGTTTCCGAGGCTGTAAATCTTTACGGGAGCAGAACGCCTTATCTTTCTCCTGCGGAACAGCTGGTAGTTTTGAACTGCTGACCTTGCGGTTCACAGCCCGATTCATAGCCACTATGCTACCAGAGCTTTGGGTTTAAGTGAGGAGATGGATTAGGACAGTTTTAGCGCTTGGTTAACATGGGCACTGTGGACCCACAGGAGAGATTCTCATAGCTGGGAGCCTCTCACCGGCTATACCCGTGGCCTGGGAGAGGGCGGGGCACATCTTCATGTTTGTGATTCTTCCTTCCACCTCCAGGAGTTTAGGTGTACTCCAATTTCTGTGTTGTTATTGTTAAGTGTCGTTGAGTCAGTTCCAACCCATAGCAAACCTGTATGAGGAGTGGCTGGTGAACTTGAACCGCTGACCGGGCAGTTCAAACCGACTTTGCTGTCCAGCACATTTACCCACAGCATCATTTTGGACTGAACCAAAGATGATCCCTCTGTTGGCTCTTGCGTGTGACTCTGCTGATCTCCATTATTCATGAATTTGGTATTTGCAAATTTGCCTACTTGCTAAAATTTACTTGTAACCCCCAAATCAATATTTGCAGCACTTTCGTGATCATTTGTGGGTTTGTGCAGAGTGGCAAACAGTTCGAGCTACCAGATGTGCATATGACTCTCTGCTTTCTTGTTTCGGCTCTCATGCTGTAAATGATCCTTCTCTCAGTTGATTCATCGTGTACCGCAAGGTTGGCATTTCAAATTCACCAGCCGCTCCCTGGAAACCAGTACAGGGTCTCTATGAGCTGGAACTGACTCAGTGGCACTTAACAACAAAATATGTATATTGCGTTTTTGTGTTTTGTGATTTGGATATTTCAGATGACCCCCTAAGGTAGTGCTGAAGTACTTACTGTCTGGTGTTCCTAGGCTGTGATGTGCCCTCTGGAGATGTTATGAGTTGAATTGTGTGTGTGTCCCCATATATGTGTTGTAAATCCTAACCTCTGTGCTTGTGGCTCTAATCACAGTTGGGAATAAATTGTCTGATTTATGTTAACGAAACAGGATTAGTATAGGGTACGTTTTCAGTCCATTTCTTACAAGATATATAATGAACAGACTAAGCAAGCAGAGATGGAGATTGTTGATACCAAGCTGACTGCAGATCTCCAAGGAACCAGAAAGGCAGAATCTGAAGACAGTGACCTTCCCAACAGCCAACAGGAAGAGCCTTCCCCTAAAGCCTGTGCTCTAAATTCAGTTTTCTAGCTTCCTAAACTGTAAGAAAATAAATTTCTGTTAGTGCCACCATCTACTTGGTACATTTCTGTTATAACAGCACTAGATAACCCAGGCAGGAGAAAATATGTGTGCTAAGATAAGCTTTGTTAGGCATGACTTACGCTGTGGGCTGTGAGTTCAAAGCTAATGAATCAACTACAGATATTAAAAAGATATCTTTGAACCAAAACACCAAGTTATGTATTGATTGGTTGATGACCGTGTTGACAGAGCTCCTAGAAGCCTAATTCTGTATTCCCCCTAAGAGCAGTAGTTCAGTCTTCAGTAGCTCAGTGTTTGTGATGACTTTCTAGGCTATACTGCAGTGAATCACGAGAATGCTCTGTTGCCTGTGACCTGGTTTTGCTTGCCGGTCCAGTTATCCTTCCTGCCCAGGAGGGACAGTCATTATACTTCCACCTCAGAGGTCAGGTGGTCAGCTCACTGAGTAGGCCTGGTAAGCCTCCTGCATTCAGCTGGATGTGAGGGGGTGGCTGTTTTCATAGGACTTCAGGGCTTCATACCACAAAACTACCTCAACGTAGAGAAATCTCCATTCCACACGACTCTAAAAGTCATGGAATCATTTTTGATTCATTTTCTGGCTTCATTCTGCATTTTGATGTGGAGTCTCCCTTTGGTGTGCAGCTTCCTCTGTATTTCAGTACTTTCATGGAAACTCTGACTTTACCCTCTTGCATTAGTTGGGTTTCTGTTTTGTGGGACAAAAATCATTTGGCTGGCCCCCATTCTTGGCTATTGTTGTTGTTGTTGTTTACTGCTGTTGAGTCAATTCTGACCCATAGCAACCTTGTATAGGGTTTCCAAAGAGCAGCTGGTGATCTTGAACCACCAACCTTGTGATTCAAACCAACTTTGCAGTCCAGCGCATCAACCCACAGCACCACACCAGGACTCTTGGTTATAGTAAACGGTTAAGTCAGCAGGCCTGGATTGCCCAAACCCAGTTTTGCACAGTTGTTTTTAAAGCTCAGAGAGTAAGGGATTTCCTGCATCACACATGCGTTTGCTCACTATATCCTTTAGCGCTGTGGCTCTTTAGGATAAACAGTGGACTGCTAACTACAAGGTCAGTGGTTGGAGCCCATCAACTGCTCTGAGGAGAAAGAAAAGGCTTTCTGCCTCTACAAAAGTTTGCAGCCTCGGGAACCCTGTACAGGGTCAATATGCGTTGGAACCCCCTCCACAACACTTAATAAAATAACAAACAAAACAGCATATTCATGAGATTCCTATGGAATGTACTACTTATTATTCCATGATTTGAATAGGGAAGACGGGTCTTAGGGAGGGGAGGGAGAAGGTGACCGAGGACAATTTAAAAAAGTGTTTCTTTTCATTCTAAGATTAAGATTAACCACATTATAGAAAGTTAGGAAAATTGGAAAAAATCATGGTTACCATTTCAGTGAACTTTCTTCATCTTTTCTTTCTACGCCTTTTATGTTGTTGTTTTAATGGAACTGATTTTGTTACTCTAAAACAAATATGTGTTCATCAAAGAAGATCCCGAGACACAGAAAATCACTAAGAAGAAATAAAAATAACTTTCCTCGACATCTTGGTATTCAGCTTCTTCCAGTGCAAAAAATGAGTATCAAAGTAAATAATTAAAAATAAATCTATCACACTCAAATACCATCTTGTAATGTGTTTATTTTATACAACAGCATCTTTTGAAGTGAGTCATAGTGACTGTGTGTATATAGTTTTGTATTCTGCTTTGTTCCTTTGTTGTAAGCATTTCCCTAGTAGTTATTCTTACAGAATTAGGTGGGTGTTCCCTTCCTTTTAGTCTGTGATAGAAATACTGAAATGGTGGTGGTAGTTGTGTGCCATAGAGTCAGTGCTGACTCATAGCTATCCTTATAGGGTTTCCAAGGCTGTACATTTTTATAGGAGCAGAAACTCTCCATTGGTGGATTTGAACTGCTGACCTTTCAGTTAGCAGCCTAACGTGTCACCCACTATACTACCAGAGCTCCTAGATGTCATGAGAGAGCCTTAATTTTCAGGTATTCTTAGAAGTGAAAGTTAAGTAAGAGTATTGTCTTGCGGTTTTTGATATAGACTGCCAAGTTCAAACCTCAAAGGGTGCTGGTGGTGGTGATTGTGTGCCACCAAGTCTGGTCCGACTCATAGCGACCCTGTGTAAGTTTTCCGAGGCTGTAAATCTTTACGGAAGCAGAAAGCCTCATCTGTCTCCCTCAGTGACTGGTAGATTTGAACCACTCACCTTTTGGTTAGCAGCCCGGCTCGTAATCCACTACACCACCAAGGCTCCCTCCCAAAGGCTGGTTGCTGTTAATGTGATTTTGAGTTGGCTCCGACTCATAGCAACCCTGCATAGAATTTCTAGAGAGTCACTGGTGGGTTTGAACCGCTGACATTGTGCTGAGCAGTCCAGTTCTTATCCTAGAGTGTCATACCAGGACTCCCCAAAGGATGGTATCGGTTAATAATTCCACCAGCAATTTTACGGGATAAAAGATTACTTAAACTATTACATTTAATTTTGTAATAACCATTGAGGATTGGTAGTATTATTATTTTTCTCACAAATAAGTAAATGAAGGCTCACAAAATAATTTACCCAATATCACATAACTAATACATGGTAGTGAAATACTTGAACTTAGATGTGCCTCTAAATTCTGTCCTTTTTCCTCTCTATTGTGCTACATTATTGTTGTTGTGTGCCATTGAGTCAATTCTGACCCATAGCGACCCTGTATAGGGTTTCCGAGGAGCAGCTGGTGAGCTTGAACCGCCGACCTTGCAGTTCGAACGGCTTTATTAACCCACAGTGCCACATATTGACATAAACATTGGAAACTGACAGAGCAGTGGCAGTGTAACTTGTAAGCCTTGGGGAAAACATTTTGGAAAGAAAGAATCAGTTTTCTGAAGACTATCCCTGTAAAATTTCTTACAACTTTTCTATCACTAGCCACTCTGTGGGAAAAAGATGAGGCTTTCTGTTCTGGTAAAGATTTGCAACCTCACAAGCCCTATACAGAGTTGCTATGAGTCGGAACCAATTCAACGGTTCCAATTACTCATTTAACAACAACAGTGCTGACTACTGGGATATTCATAATCCAACGATGAAGGTAGTAACTTAGATTACAGTAGATTTTATTTCCCAATCACTGAAAAACACCTGCCCTGTATCAACTCCATTATATCTGCTTTGGCACGTTCCTTTTCATGCCTTCTCTTTGGGACAGCTGCAACTGTTTAATCATGTGCTCTACTGATGGCTTCCAATCGTGGAGTCTCCTCCTTTATTCCTAAATCATAACCAAGACCCAGTTTTCCTTCTAGGAGAGTTGTTTTATGTTCCAGTTGGATCTTTTTTTGTAGTAGTAATCCTGTTATTATTAAATGCCTTTGAGTCAGTTCCGACTCATAGCTACCCTCTATAGGGTTTCCAAAGCTTTAAAAATCTTTATGAGAGCAGAAAGCCTCATTTTTCTCCCGAGGAGCAGCTGATGTGCTTGAACCGTAGACCTTGTGGTTCACAGTCCAGTGCTTATTGTATGGAGTCACACCACATTTTGTTTTTATTTGTGGATGCTTCTTTTACCCCATCTCTTTCCTTATTAGTCAAGATATTATATTGCTTCTCCAACTTGGTCCGTTCTCATCTTGCTTTCAATATCAGTGCTAGTAATGAATATTACTAAATTGAGCTATTTTGAAAAATGCACATCTTGAGAATTTGAATAAGTACAACCTGATTGTGATTGTCAATATAATTTCTTCCATCCTTTTGAAGTGTACTTTGTGGAATACTAGTACTATGAGAGGGCTTGTTAAATTTTAACCTGCGTTAAAGTTACGATTCTAAGTAGGGACTATAACTTAGCTCTCATTTAATTTCTGATTTCTTTTTCTCATTTTTCCTAAGGCTTTCTTGCCTTAGGAAATGGCTCTTGGCCGTTTGTTTTCCAGTGCTTATGTCAATTAATCCCTTAATGTAGCATTTGTTGTTGGTGGTGGTGGTAAGTGCCGTTGAGTTGATTCCAACTCATAGTGACCCTGTCTGAGGATTCCAAAAGCGGCTGGTAGGCTTGAACAGCTAGTCTTGTGGTTAGGAGTTCAGTGATTCCCCTACAATGCCACACAAAAGACTCCTAATGTGTAGCATGGTGGTAGTTACGTGCCATGGAGTCGGTTCTGACTCATAGCGAGCCTGTATATGGTTTGAGGCTGTAACTCTTTACGGAGCAGAACGCCTCATCTTTCTCCCACGGAACAGCTAGTAATTTTGAACTGCTGACTTTGAGGTTAGCAACCCGATTTGTAACTACTACGCTACAAGAGCTCCTTAATGTAGCATAGTCTAGTGGAAAGCGAAAAACCAAAACCCCACTGCTCTCAAGTTAGTTTTGACCTGTATAGGGTTTCCTAGACTGCATCTCTATATAGGACCAGAAAACCCCAACTTTCTTCCCCACAGCAACTGGTGGGCTTGAACTGCTCACTGTATGGTCAGCCTTCAGGGCCTGGTATTTGGGGAAGGGTTCCTTGGCCTTGTATGCCAGGGATATTTAGGGCCATATGATTATTTAAAGATTGGGAGCCCTGGTGTGGCGCTGCAGGATATGCACTGGACCGCAAGGTAGGCAGTTCAAACTTACCTGTCTCCTGGGAAACCCTATACTGGGTCACTATGAGTCAAAACTGACTCTAGGTCACTTAACAACAATGCAAACGAAGTCCTGGTGTGGCGCTGCAGGAAAATGCACTGGACCGCAAGGCTGGTTTAAACTGCAAGGTTGGTGGTTCATCAGCCACTCATGGGAAACCTTGAATAGGGTCGGCATGAGTCAGACTCAGTTCAGTGGCACTTAACAACAACAATGACAGTGCAAATAAGCATTTCAAAGGCCTGCAGCAATTCTGTAACAATTATTTATATTAAATAATAAA
>NW_006408523.1:12819734-12841256 GCF_000296735.1 Chrysochloris asiatica | reverse complement strand
TTTATGAAATTTGAAAAGAAAAACTCATTGTACGCCCTGTGTACATTTTGTTGTTGTGTAAATTTGATTTCCTCCTGTCAATGTGTATGTATATGTTATTGTTAAGTTCTCTTGAGTTGGTTCTGACTCACAGTGACCCTTTATATGGCTTCCAAGGCTGTAAATCTTTTCAAGAGCCGAAAGTCTCATCTTTGTCCCATTGAGTAGCTGGTAGGCTTGAACCTCTGACCTTGTTGTTCAAAGTCTACATCTTATCCTAAAGAGCCACTGTGTTCCCATGCATGTGTACATACAGTTATAAAAACAAAATTGTTAACATGTTCTCATGGATTGAATTGCATCCCTCCCAAACATGTGTGACCTGCCTAGGCCATGGCACTCAGTATTATCATTTTTCTCCGTTTTGTGATCTGATGTAATTTAGCTTTATGTGCTGTAAATACTAACCTTTCTGGTACTAATGAGGCAGGATCTGTGGTAGATGTGTTAATGAGGTGGGATGTAAGCTAGAGAATTAGGCTGTGTTTTAAGTCAGTCGATATAAATGAGACAGAGCTAGCAGAGATCAGAGGGGAAGCTACCACCACAAAACTTCTAAGAAAAGTTTGGAACAGAAGTGTGTTTTTTGGTCCCGAGGTCCCTGTGTTGGGAACCTCCTAGAACCAGAGACACAGAGAGAGACAAGCTGTCTCCTGGAGCTGCACTTTGAATTGGGACTTTGTTAGCTTCCTAAATGGTGTGAAAATAAATACATGTTTGTTTGAAGCCATCCACTCGTGTTTAGCAGTACTAGGTAACGAAGACACATACTACATACAGTTTACATTCAGCTCTTTCAGTTAACATTCTTAAGTGCATTTACTCCCTTTATTAATAATCTTAAATTATTCATCTCAAGGCTGACTTTTAATATTGTTCTTGCTTTGTTTTTATAGAAAAGTGTAGCAGGCTTGCTGTAAAAAGAAAATATTACGCACATACATAATGTAGAAAGGAATATTCGCACACAGTTATACCCCCACCCAAATAACCACTGTAGGCTGTTTAGTGCTCATTCTTCTAGATTTTTTCTGTGCACGTTGTTTACCTAGGTATATTGTCTTTCTCTTAGACACACATATAAACATACACACATCCATACATCCATGTATGTGGACTACTTTTACCTTGAAAACCATTTGACTATATATTCTTATAGAACAAATTCCCCAACAATATCTTGTTGTGAGTCGGTTCCGACCCATAGTGACTCTGTATAGGGTTTCCAAGGAGTAGCTGGTGAGCATGAATCACCAACCTTGTGGTTCAAACCAACTTTTCCAGTCCAACGCATTAGCCCACATTGCCACACCAGGACTTTATCATCTTACATATCCAAAATCATGATGTGAAATTATTATATTTTATTACACTGTCATATTAGTTTTTTGGTCGTTTTTCCCAATGAGAAAACATGTTATAGTGAACAATGTTTAAGTTTTTGGCCACATCTTTGTCGTCATCCTTAATAAATAATGACAAATATGGTATTATAGAATCGAAGAATAGGAATATTTTAAAGCTCCTGATGGTGGTGGTGTGCCGTGGAGTCGGTTCTGACTCATAGTGACCCTGCTTAGGGTTTCTGAGGCTACAAATCTTTATGGGAGCAGAAAGCCTCATTTTTCTCCTGTGGAATGGCTGGTAGTTTATAACTGCTGACCTTGAGGTTAGCAGCGTGACTCGTAACCACTATGCTACCAGAGCTCCTTAAAGCTTCTGATGTTGTTGTTAAATGCCATCAAGTCGGTTCCGACCCATAGAGACCCTGTACAGGGTTTCCGAGGCTGTAAATCTTTACAGGAGCAGAAAGCCTCATCTTTCTCCCGCAGAGCAGCTGGTAGTTTTGAACTGCTGACCTTGCAGTTCACAGCCTGATTCGTAACCTATATGCTACCAAAGCTCCTGATAGATATTGATTAATCCTTCAAAAAAGAATATATTGCTTTACACTTTTGGGCAGTTAGGATCTTGTACCTCTCACCAAACTTCTGTAACAATTCAACTTGACAATAATAAAAAATTTAAAAGTTGCCATTCGAGAGATCTAAAAGTGGCATTCGAATGTTGTATTATTGGTAAGTGCCATTGAGTCAGTTCCAACTCATAGCAACCATATACAGGGTTTTGAGGAGTGGCCAGTGAGTTTGAACTACAAATCTTGTGGTTCAAACCAATCTTATGGCTCAGTGCTCCTCCCTCAGCGCCACACCAGGGCTCTGGTGTCATCGTCTGCAATGGTGTGAATGTCTGGGAAAATGAACTTTTTTCTCTTTCATATAAGGGACTTAAAAAAGTTCATGGAAAAATTTCATTAGCTTTCATTTCTGTTTTTCCAAGAACTTTTTGAAGCCCCCCTTGTCTTTAACCATTTTTGGTGTTTTTAGAACTGATTTCACTTTTTTTGTCCTTTGCCCATTAAAAAAAATAATAAATTGGGTTGTTAGGGTGTGTGTGTGTGTGCGTTTAATCGACAAGTAAGAGCTCTTTCAGGTTATTATTGTTAAGTATCTCAGAGTTGGTTCCAACTCATATTGACCCAGAATAGGGTTTCTAAGGAGCAACTGGTGAGTTTGAACCACCGACCTTGCAGTTCAAATCAACCTTATTATGGTCGAGTGCTTATCCTACAGTATCACGCCACGACTCCTTCATGTTACTAATATACGCTCTTATCTTGACATCTGTTGTAAACACTTGATCCGTTTGCCATTTGTTTTAAATTTTATTCTTCAAGTTTTTTATATGAAGTTCTTAAGTAAGTTCTTACAGAAATTTAGCTCATAAATCGTATTTGTCCAAATTGGCTCAGTCTTAAGTGCTCGACTGCAAACCAGCCGCTTCATGGGAGAACAAAGTGGCAGTCTGTCATGGTTAAGTGTCATTGGTTTGTTCTGACTCAGCAATCCTGTACAGGGTTTCCGAGGAGCAGCTGGTGGGTTTGAACCACTGACCTTGTGGTTCATAGTCCAGTGCTTTACCTACAGCCTTGGAAACCTGGGAGGAAGTTCTACTGTAAGATGTACGGTCACTATGAGTCAGAATAAATTTGACGGCCACTAATAATGAAAAATAATAACCCTCCTGAGATTTGGTAAATATTCATCTAATCTTTTTGTATCTTCCTGTTGTTTTTTAAAATTATATACTGCCTGTCCAAATTCAAACCATGTAGGCAAATAGAAATGATGTATCAGACTCTCTCTTCTCAATCTCCACAGTAGTTTAGAAGATATATTCTCGTAGATTGCTTTCTCTTGTGCATGCTGTGGAGATGTGCACGTGTGTGTATGTGTGTACACATGCATGTGGTTTTTATGAACGTATGAATGGTATATTCATTTGGTTGAAAAATTAAATAAGAATGTAACATGAGTTTTCCCTTCACTCCTCAATTTTATTTCCTAGGAGTAACTACTTTCAAGATTCTTTTCTGTTGTTTCATCTGATAATCAATATTATAGCTTTAAATGGTTTACTTATGTTTCATTATTGAGTGTTCAATTTCTAGTTCTACTTGTACATTCCTTACAATGAAAGATGAAGAATTTGCATCTCTCCCACCTCCCCTTCATCTTTCAGTTTTGGTTTGGTTATCACTTGTAGATAACTTTAAAAAGTTATCACTTTTAAAATATGACTTAAAAATGATTATATTTATCATTTTTAAGTCATCGACAAAAACCCCTATTTCTTGATTTATGAATTTTAGGAACAATAGGTAGACTCCACCATGAAAATGAGAAAATGAGCCCAGGGCTATGTTGACTTACTCTGTACTTTAATTCTGAAGTGTTGAGTTCTGAGTGTTGTATGTATTCTGTAATGTTGCTCATGCCTTCCAGGCTTTGTCTATAGGTAGATGAAATAGCATATGAAAACCCGAGCTGTATTTGCATTGTTCTTATTATGTATCGATGGTAGCACCTAGGAACCTGGGTGTGAGGAAAACCTGTACTGCTGAAAGAAGTCTCTTTTCTTTTGCTGTTTTTCACCACTTTAGGTTTACACTTGGCTATCATTATTTCTTAAATTTTACATTATCACATTTCTTTAATTCTTTATGTTTGTTTTGTTGTTGTTTTTCCTGCAGTACCTCTTGGAGTAAATGCATGGGGAGGAACTTTCTGGATCTTTGTTTGGCCATCTTACGTAACTAATATAGGTTTCCTCTTTGCTTATAGATCTTTCCCCCCCTAGAGGCCCAAGCCTTAAATGGTAGCGCTGACTGTAAGCTCAGTTCTGATTTCCATATAGGGTGAAGAGGTGGGGGCCAGGCAAGTCACTGTGGATTTTTGTTGGTTTTTTTTTTTTTGGATTGTCAAAGTTAGGAGGGCTAAGTTCTTTTCTATGATTTTACTCCTGGGTGAAGCTGCTCTCTTCCTCGTCCCACCATTATGCCCCACACCCGTGGTGTGATAGCCTTGGGAAGTTTCAATGAACCCTAAGCTCTTTTCTACCTTTTTCCCTTAGTACTTTTCCTTAGCCTCTCGATGTTCTCCTTTTAAGTAGCTTGTCTTGTTTGTATCATAATTCTCTTGTATTTTACTCTGGGGGGCAAAAGCTTTCTTTCCAGCCAACTGGGGGTGGTGGTGATGGTGTGCCGTTGAGTCAGATCTAATGCATAGTGACCTGCGTAGGGTTTCTGAGGCTGTAAAGCTTTATGGAAACAGAAAGCCTCATCTTTCTCCTATGGAACAACAGATAGATTTGAACTACTGACCTTGCAGTTAACAGCCCAGTGTGTAACCCATTACGTCACTGGGGTGGTCCAACTGGGATGGTTGTATGTGAGAAAGAAGGTGCGAGAGTGTGTTTGGGGATGGGCTTTTTGGAAGAGTCTGTCTGGCTCAGTGGTCCTGAATAAAAGTGTGATATTAGGCTATGGACCTGATTCCATAATACCAAAGTCAAAGTAAGAACATGATTCTCTTTTCAGCAATTTGTCATCCTGATTGCACCTGAGAGAAACTCTCACATGTTGGTGAGAGTCTGGAAAACCTCTGCAGAAGTGACCTGTGTTGTCTTATTGTCACAAAGACAACGCGGGGGCATACGTAGGCCGTTCCATCAGCCACAATCCTTAGAATTTACTGATGTTGTTTTGTTCTGAGCCTATTTGATTTACAGTTAATCCCTACTGCTGACAAAATAGCACGTGTTTTCCATTTACTGTGTCGTTGTTGTTGTTAAGTGCCGTTGAGTCGGTTCCAACACATAGCGACCCTGAATACAGCCTCAGAGGAGCAGCTGGTGAGTTTGAACCACTGATTTTGGGGTCCAGTGCTTATCCTACAGCACCACGCCAGGACTCCACTGTGGGGATGTGATATAAGATGCCCTTTAAGATGCACTTATTTCAGTAAATCAGGCTGAGGTGCCTTACATACTGTGCTGCTCTAATGGGAAAGACTGAAGGCTGAGTGAAGGTAGAAGTGGTTCTGATGGTGGCTCATGCTGTTTCCCACATCTTGGTTTCTATGGAATTGCTTCCCTTCCTTGTTGCTGTTTTGAGAGTTCTTTTATTTCTGTACCACTTGGGAAGGAAAGAAAGATGGAGAGAGGTTCTGAATCAGTTGCCTAGAACTGGAAATTTATCTGGTTATCCTTTTGGTTTCATTGTTTTTATTTGACCCTTTAGTTCTTTTGCAATTTAGCATTTGGGATTTACATGGGGCATTTCCTCCCTTCTGACCAGCTAGTCCTGGAGTGGCGCTGTAGGCTAAGAACAGGATAAGCACAGGACCACAAGGTCTGTGTGAACCACAAGGTCAGCGGTTCAAATCCACCAGTTGCTCCTTGGAAACCTGACTCTACCGCACTAGCTAGTATTCCCAACACTAGTGGTTACAGCTGTTCAGTTGCATCTCTGCTCACAGATGAAAGGCTGTTTTCAATCTAAAGTTAACAGGATTTTCAATTTGGTTCTCTTTGCATTATCACCAGAGAGGTGTAGAAGAGGTCCTTTGGATCACTAAAGCTATGTGCTCAGACCCAGGGGTCCATACCTGTTTGTCTTCTTTTCCCCCAATAGACTGATTTTGTCTGCATTAAAAATTTGCAAAAGCAGGTATCTCCCTCTACAGGTCAGTTTGAACTGCAAGGTCCATGGTTCAAATTCACCAGCCACTCCTCGGAAGCCCTATACAGAATTGCTAAGAGTCAGAACTGACTCAACGGCACGTACCAACAACAACAACAACAACATGCGGGTCTCTGAATGTACAGGGTATTCCTAGGTAGTACACATGGCTGACACATTCTGTAGCTTGCTGAAAGTTCAGAAGAAAGACCTGGAGATGTGCTTCTGAAAAATGAGCCATTGAGACCCTGTGGAACACAGTTCTGCTCTGAGATCCTTGGGGTCGCCAAGAGTCATAAACGACTTATAAGCAACTGATGTTTAAAGAACTTCCCTGGCTTGTTACAAAGCTGCTACCAGAAGCACTTAAACCACACTTGGCCTTTAAAACTTGTAACCTGTTTTAAAATTAGCGTTTTATTGATAGGCACTGACCTCAATGCGATTTCTCTAGGCCAGATGCTGAAAGGTGGTAGGCCACACAGTCTGGGACTAGCCCTCAGGCGTGTGTGTGAGAGAGAGAGAGAGAAAGAGAGAGAGAGACAGAGAGAGACAGAGTGTGAATGTGAGTGTGAGTGTGAGTGTAGTAGGGGATGGGTCGTATGGCAGCCTCTTATGTGAAGCGTCTGATTTCCTTCTTGCTGTCTTCCCTGTTTTCACTGATACCCTCCGTGGCCCCTGCACATTTGAATTTACAACACATTTGGTTGCCACTAATCACACGTTTCCCCATTTTAAAAATAACTTTTTCTGGTCTTTGCATGGGCCCAGAACTTTCAACAAGAATACAGATTCACTCTGTCTTTCAGGGCTGTCCCTACTGTTGAATGATGCCCCCCATGTTGTATGTAACAGCCATAGTTTTCATACCACCTTTGGCTTTCAAAATGATTATTTTACTAGACTTGTATTTCTTGTCTAATTAGCATTTTTAACAATCACTGCTTTTTGCACTTTTACTTACCAGAACGAGGTAAAGGTTTGTATACAATGTCCCATAGAGGTACAAACGCTATTAGTGACTAACCAGGTGGTGGCAGGACCAAAATAGAGAGACAGTTTTGATGCCATTGATGATGACTTGCAAATTGGAATGCTTTTCCTTTGGCAGCATGCAAACTTCTGTGGCAGGCTTTGTGTTAGAGCTTCCTTTTAAATTTTGTTGCTCACTGATTTTTATTCATGTTGTCTAAACATTTTAGATGCAGAATTTTTTTTTTTTTAAATCTAGAGCACAAGTCTTCCTCCTCCATGCCTCCTACAAGCCCCCACCTCTGCCCCCGAAACACTTTATTTCTCCTGTTAGTTGATAACGATTTGGTCTAGCAACAGTTCCTTCCTGGCTTCCCTCCTGAGCCAGGCTCTCTGCCCCACACATTACTTGGTGGCCCTCCTGAGGAGTGGTCAATGTGGCAAGTGGCCCAGTGTCATTGAATTCTCTCCAGTGTATTAGGGATAGGAGTGGATGCATGGGTGGCCTTCAGCATTTTCCTTCCAAACATGGTAGGGAAATCGGAGTCACAGGGCTGAACTTGAGACCTTTGGGTTTCCGAGCAGTCTTTGTTGAGATGGTCTCTAGGAGGCTCCTCCATAACTTGGTCCCTGAGGAGTGTTTCACTACGTTTTCTTCTGGGAAGTCCACACACCCAAAGAATAAATCGGGCTGGTGCCAAGGGAGTGCTCCTTGCAATGCTTGGGAGTCTGCATTTTTATGACTTCCACACTTAACAGTTTGGTTTAGCCCCTTTCTTATGAAGAACTTTAGGGGAGCCAGAGCCCTTCACCAAGTAGTAAGTGTTCAGAAACGGGAGGACCGGTATTGCGGTTGGATATGGCAGCCCCTCCTCTGAAGGGTGAGAACCGCACCTAGGTATTTGTACTGCCCCTTTCCTGTCCCCTGTGAATGCTGTCACAGCTCGTGGGGCTAAGCTTTGCAAGACTTGTGGTTAGCATCTTCAGTGCTGAAAAGATAGGTTTGTTTTTAGTTGAAGTAAATGCACGTACCATAAAAGTCACTATTTACAATTGTCCAATTCAGAGGCTCCCAGTGGAAGCGTATCACTGTGCAGCCACCACAACTTTGCAATTCCAGAGCATTTCGGCACCTCAAAACCGCACTAAGTCGTCACTCTTCATTTTCCCATCTCCCAGCCCTGGGTGACTGCTAACCTGCCTTCTGCCTCCATGGATCGGCCTCTTCTAGACACCCCATAAAATGGACTCGTGTCGAGGGTGGCTTTTTGTATCTGGCTTTTTTCTTTCAGCCTGAGGTTTTCAGGAGTCCTGGTGTAGTGCTGTGGGTTAATGTACCAGACTGTAAAGCTGTTCAAACCGCAAAGGTCAGTGGTTCAAGCTCACCAGCTGCTCCTTGGAAACCCTCTACAGGGTCACTATGAGTGGGAACTGACTTGACAGCACTTAACAACAACAACAACAAAGTTTTTAGGGTTGGTCCATATTGTAGCAGATATCAGCACTCCATTCCTGTCTGTGATGACTGAATAATATTTCATTGTGTGGATAGACCACTTTTTGTGTGTCCATTTCCCTAGGAATGTGTGCACTTTCTGCATATTCTGAACAATGCTGCTATGAACAGCTGTTGATGTGAAGACCTGATATCAGGGTTGTTTGCTACATACCATGGAGTGGAATTTCTGGGTCGTCTGATAACTTGGTAACTTTTTTGAGGAACTGAAAAGTATTTTAAATACTAAAATAATAAGCATACAACATTATTATCTTCCCTTGTTAAATATCAGAAAATTAAAAAAAAATTTTTTTAGAATCAGGCAGAATTGGGTTTGAATCCAATAACTCGCTGTGACCTTGGACAAGTTCTTTATTAGCCTCTTAGTATGTTTTGTCACCTAAGACACGGAGCTGATTCCTACCTCAGGGTTATTGTAAGGACTCATTGAGATGGCATTACACAGTTACTCTTTTTAGCACAGTGTCTGGCATATAATAAATAATCCTCATTACTGTAGTCATTATTTTTGGAGAATGCGCACTGACCAAAACCTGATTGGTCCCTGTGGACTTCAGCCCTGCCCAAGAGACGGTTGAGGAAGGAAATAACCCCAAAAAAGGAAACAGCTTTAGCTTTGCCATCAGAGCTTGCATTTTTTCTTTTAAGTTAATGCATTCATCTAGTAGTCTCCAAATTTGTAACATCCCTATTTTCAATGGTAGAACATCCTGTTGCAGAAGAGTGATTATTGTTTTAACCTTTTATTTGATCACTGCTTGGGTTCTGTTTGCATGAACCACTTCCTGCTTCAGTTGCAGAGAGGCGGGAAGATGACTCGTGACTTGCTCCCATCTCAGTGCATAAGGACTTAATGAAACTTTTTCCTGATTTAGTAACTATTTAAACAAAAATGTTTTGTTTTTTTCCCTAGTTCTTAAAATAGATTTTTACTACAAAAGTAATCCTGTGAACATCATTCAGAGATGGCCACAGTCAGTATGTTGTAGAAACTTTTAAAAACACCACATATGTGTAGATATGGTTTTTTCTTTTTTTTGATGGTGTATTTGTGGTTGTTATGTGAGGATAAGTAAGTCACAATGTATTGCTCTTGGAGTTCCAGTTCAGACACTCATGGGTTTTTCTTCCAAATAAAATGTATTTAAATATGTCTCTGCAGTCAATGGATGGCTGCAGATCACTTGTCTCAGTAATATACTTGTCTTCGTTTCCTTAGGGTACCTTCAATAAAAGGGTCTAATCAAAACAGTAGCTTCGGAAGGGGATCTGCTGGGCCAATTCAATTCAAGGCAGAGAGGTCAGCTCAGAAGACAGCTGGGTTTTTGTATTCCAAAGGAGTAATCTTGATAGATTTTCTCAAAGGACACAGAACCATCATGGTGGCATCACATGAGGAGGTTTGATGACAATGAAAATTGCTTTGGTGAGAACAAGGCCAGGGAAATTGTGCTGAGGAACTTTTCCCATCTGGGCAGTGCACCTAGGAGAATTTCATTGGGAAATCTTACCCTACGCACCTTACAGCCCTGGTTTTCTTCCTAAAACTCAAAGAACATTGGAAAAAACACACCCCAGAATTTGAGCCCATTGATGATGCCATGGTATAAATCGAAAAGCACAGAATTCCTTGGGGGAGGGTTGTTGTTGTCAAGTGCCGTCAAGTCGGTTCCGACCCATAGCGACCCTGAATGGGGTTTCCGAGGCTGTAAATCTTTACGGGAGTAGAAAGTCTCATCCTTCTCCCGCGGAACAGCTGGTAGTTTCGAACTGTTGACCTTGAGGTTCGCAGCCCAATTCGTAACCACTACGCTACCAGAGCTCCTTTAGGGGAGGGTTAGAGAGATGGAAACACTACCTTGAGAAGTGTGCAGACCTAGCTGGAGGAGATGGTGGAGAAAGAGTTTCCCACTGTGATATTTTTGTTTAGTAAATGTTTCTCTGATGTCTCTTTTACTTTTTTGATTTACCGTCATTGCTATCAAGTGAGTCCTGACTCAGAGTAGAACTGCCCAATAGACTTTCCAAGGCTGCTGTTTTTAATGATTGATACATTCAGCGTTTAGTAAGTATCCACCATGGTGTTTTGTACCCTCCCGAGACTGTTGGTGTTGTATCTCCATTCACAATGCCGTTTTCTTCGGTTGCACTGAATACCACTTTGAGTTCTGTTACTGATGTTTGTGACTCTGTATGCTTTTCACTTGGAATCTACCGTGCGGGTGAAATGCCTTTGTACTGTGAAACTGTATGACAGGGTGGCTTAGGAAGCAGTATCATTGACGCTGGCTGGTGTCATCAGGGTTTGGTCCCAGTTCTGCCACTCCTCAGCCACTCTATTGGATGCCTCATCTTGTACATCATTTCTTAGTCCATCACCTTCTGCAGGGTCTGGTATAAACTAGTCTGGTTTGCTGATGCTTATTTTCTTGTACCTCTGCTTGGGCTTCTTGGGCTATTCCATAACGAAGACAACCCATTTCCAAAGGAGATTGTAACCATAGGCCTGTTGTTAAGTGCCATCGAGTACAAACGCTAACAGGGTAGGCAGTTTGTCTTCCATTCACTGAGGTACCTCAGGATCTAGAATAATTCATGTTGTAGGGTCAGTTTCCGCGCAGCGAACCTATGGGACAGAGTCGAACTATCTCATAGGGTTTGCTGGGCTCTTGTCTTTACAGAAACACATGGTCAGATCTTTTCTCCCTACGAGCTGCTGGTGCGTTGAAACCACCAACCTTTGGATTAGGTAGCAAGACTCCTTGCGTGGTAGATAAAAACCCAGCGGCTCAGAGTCAGTTCTAACTCACAGTGACAGCTCCAAGGCTGTCCCTCTTTACTGAAGCCAACTTTTCCCCATGGAGTAGCTGGTGAGTTCAAACTGCCACTTTCAGTTAGCAGCCAACCGCTTCACCACGGCACCACCAAAGCTCCTCATTGTTGTTGGTGTTGTTACGTGTTGTCAAGCCGATTCCGGTTCATAGCGACCTTGTGTAGGGTTTCCATGTGCAGCTGGTGAGTTTGAACCATGGACCTTTCAGTTCAGACGGGCCTTGCGGTCCCCAAAGCGCCACACCAAGCCTCTTTACATGGTATATAATGTTGCTGATGTTAAATGCCATCCAGCTGGTTCTGATTCATAGTGACCCGGTATAGGGTTTCTGAGGGTTTTTAAATGATTCTGGGAGCAAAAAGCCACATTTTTTTCTTGAGGAGCGGCTGGTGGGTTTAAACCAGTCCTATGCTTATCCTATAAAACCAATGTGTTGCCATGGTATATCATGTTGTCAAGTCAGTTTCAACTCCCAGAAGCCCTGTATAGGGTTTCCACAGAGTAGCTGGTGGATTTGAACTGCTGAACTTGTGGTTTGTAGTTCATTGCTAATCCTATAGCACCACACCAGGAATCCGTGGTATATAGTAGATATTTATTAATATTTGTAGGATCATTGGACCTACTAAAGCAAGTCATGAATTTATTCATTTGGGAGCATGAAGCTAGGAGTGTGAAGCAGGGAGGTTTGAGGAGAGAAGAAGAGAGAATACGAATCAGAGATTGGAAAACGTGTTAAGTAGAGAAAAGTACAGTTGCTGGGCACTAGGAGTCCTGATGTGTTTCTGTAGGATAAGCACTGGACTGCAAGGTGTGAACCACAGGGCTAGCAGTTCAAACTCACCAGCTGCTCCTCGGAAACCTTATACAGGGTCACTATAAGTCAGAATTGACTTGATGGCACTTCACGACAACACCAACATTAGCTGTCCATGTGAGATTTGCGACCATGAATAGGTAATGACATCTTGCAGCTCAGCTGTGTGATTTTCTTCAGTACCATCGAACTGCTCAGCAGCCGGCAGGAAGAATGGGAATCCGTTTCACAAGTACAGGTGTAAATCCTTGCTAAAGAAGCACTCCGAAGGGACTTCACAAAGGTCATGGAAAATGGAATGAAAAGTTAATGAAATGTCCCCCCTGAACTTTTTGAAGCCCCTTTGTATTCTCCTGACTGTCCCTTCAAGGTGAACCTAGATCACCCGTGGAGTGACAATAAGTTTTGATGTAAAAAGTAGTTTGGTTCACTTGCTGCTCCATCTTCAGCCCTGTCAGAACAATAGAGGAGCCTTCAGTGCAGGAACACACCCTCCTTGGGGGGCTGTGATGGTGGTGGACATCGCAGCAGTTTTCCCAACATGTATTCTGTATTTCTCACACTTTGATGGCGCTTTTGTTGCCCCCATTTTACAAGTGAGGCACACTGAGGCGTAACTAGCTCGACAGCATTTAGGAGGATTAAGCTCACAACTGTTGTGCTATCTTATACTTCTTTCCAGGTCCTAAGCAATGGGAAGTTTCCTTATGTGGGAGATGGGGAACGCAGTTTGCTTTTAGCGTTCCTGCTGCTTTGCTTGTATCTTGTCCATGAAGATAGTATGCAGTCATGTTGCTCATGGTTCTAATTTAGATGTTTGCAAAACTGTACCAGAAAGGAAACAACTTGCCTATTTTTATATGCTTGAAAAATAACCACAATACCAACTGTATCTGATAAATTCACCTCCAGGGGATTTCTTGTAAATATGATTAAAGAGTGCTTTGTACAGTCTGAGAATGTGGCCTTCATAGATACTGTGGTCTTGTCTTGGTTACCTGAACTTTTCCTAATGAAAGGTGCTAGGTTTGGGGCACATATGTTGTTGTTGTTGTTAAGTGCCGTTGAGTCAGGCCCGACCCATAGCGACCCTGTACAGGGTTTCCGAGGGTGTAAATCTTTACGGGAGTAGAAAGCCTCATCTTTCTCCCGCGGAGCAGCTGGTAGTTTCAAACTGCTGACCTTAAGGTTCACAGCCTGATTCGTAACCACTACGCTACCATAGATAAGTGTGAAAACATAGACCTTCTGAATCTTTAATATTCCTATACAGAGCTTTGACTATTCAAAGTAGTGTTTTCAAACAAGGGTGCAGAATTGAAGTGAAGGTCTTTTAGGCTAAAATGAATCATTAAGACTGACGGAGGAAAGTGGAAATTGAACTTTAATTTGAAGTCTGCGTAAGTCAGGGAGTGTCTGTATTAGGGGGAAGTTGAAGATGTTTAGGGGACTTTAAGCCTGAGGAAAGTTTTTCCCAAAGCATGAAATGGAAAAAAACAAAATAAAACAAAACGACATATCCAGGAGGTAATGAGATGATGAGCAGCTTGCAGCAAAGGATTTGAGGGTTGTTGTTGTTGTTGTTATGTGCCATGGAGTCGGTTCCGACCCATAGCGACCCTGTACAGGGTTTCCGAGGCTGTAAATCTTTATGGGAGCAGAATGCCTCATCTTTCTCCCGCGGAGCAGCTGGTAGTTTCGAACTGCTGACCTTAAGGTTCACAGCCCGTTTCGTAACCATTACACTACCAGGAGTTGAGGGTTAGAGAATGTAAAAGCAAGTAGGCCCAGAATGTAGAGGCGCCGAGAACCAAGCTAGTAGGACAGTTTGAGTGTGAATACATATTTAATATATATATTAAACTAATTGTAACTCATTATTTATGTGAAGTGTTGTCGAGTCAGACCCGACTCATAGCAACATTATATAGGATTTGCGAGGAGTGGCTGGTGACTTTGAACTGCTGATCTTGCAGTTCAAACTGACCTTGCAGTCCAGTGCATTAACCCACAGTGCTACACCAAAAAGTCAGTAAAAATCTATAAACCCAGTGACACCCTAATAAAAGGAGAAACAACAAAAGACTTGTTTTATATGAATCATGCTAAGTAATGATAGAATTTTTTAAATCATATTTGCAACCCACAATGTATGTAATTATTGATTCAGGAAAGGATTGTAGACGAAAGTTAAAACCATACTTTTTGCTAAGTTGAAAACATTTTCATAATTAAAAGTTGGGAGAAAACAATGGTATAAAGAAGACAAAGAAGTCAGTGTTTTAGCGCTAACATTGGGGTGAAGTGTTCCGATCCAGAAATCTCAGCTGTGCTTTTATAAGCAGACCTTCTTGGACCACTTGGATTCTAATGACTGAGTTTTCAGACTGTGGGTATCCCATACCAAACCAGTTGCTGATGAGTCAACTCCAGCTTACGATGCCCCCATGTGTGGTGTAGAATGTGCGCCATAGGATTTTCAGTGGCTGATTTTTTGGAAGTAGATTACAAGGCCTTTCTTGTGAGGTGCCTCTGTGTAAACTAGAACCTCCAGCCTCTGGTTAGCACCCAAGCACGTTAACTGTTGGTACCACCTAGGAGTCCTGGTATGGCGCTGTGGGTTAATGCTCTGGACTGCAAACTCAGTTTGAACCGCAAGGTCGGCAGTTCAAGCTCACCAGCCACTCATTGGAAACCCTGTACAGGGTCGCTCTGGGTCAGAACTGACTCAATGGCACTTAACAACAACAACATGGACTGGACACTGTTGCTAACCACTTCTACGTACGTTATTTTCTTCTCTTAAGACCCAGGTGAATTAGTTATTATCAGGTGAGGTGAGGTGGATTGAGTGATTCTCAGGTCAGAAAATGCGTCCAAGGACAAGCCAAGTAAGTGTCAAAGTGAGGATTCAAACCAAGGCCTTCCAGACTCAAAGTCCAGAACCTTTTGGACGCCCATGAATTAGCTCAGCGAGTAGCTCCAGGTGCTCAATTTCAATGCCTGAGTAAGGAAAGCATGCTCATAGGAAATGGGGGACTAAGGTAGCATGGTGGTTACAAATCAGACTGCTAATGTCAAGGTCAGCAGTTCGAAACTACCAACTGTTCCACAGGAGAAAGATGAGGCTTTCTGCTCCCATAAAGGTTTATAGCCTCGAAAACCGTATGCAGGCTTGCTTTGAGTTGGAACCGACTCCACAGCACCTAGCCACCACCACCAGGAAAGAATAGGAGTCCTGGTGTGGAGCTGTGGGATAAAGCACTGGGCTGCAAGGTTGGTTTAAACCACAAGGTCAGCTATTCAAACCTTCCAGCCACTCCTTGGAAACCCTATACTAGGTCACTATGAGTTGGAACTGACGTGACGGCACTTAGCAACACCAAGGCTGACCAGGAGGGAGAGGAGAGCAGCGCTCCCTGCGTGCTTCTTAAGAGTGTACATTTGGATTAAATGATTGTATTAGGAGGCTTTGTCTCTTAGGAAAAAAGTTAAGATCTTAAATAAAACCTAATTTGCTTCCTTTCTCTCATATCAGAGAACGGGACTTTATAAAGTTTCTAAAAGATCCCAAATATCCTAGATAGTGTGTTTGTATCACACTGTTGTTGTTTGAGGCCATCAACTTGGTTTCTAACTCATAGCAACCCTACTACGCACAACAGATGGAGCGTGCCCAGTCCTGCACCGTCCTCAGAAGGTTTATGTTTGAGCCCATTGCTGCTGCCACTGTGTCTGACACTTATCTCGTTTGGGGGTCTTCTTTTTTTTTTCTGACCCTCTATTCCACGAAGCATGATGTCCTTCTCCAGGGCCTGGTCCCTCTTGATAACATGCCCAAAGTATGTGAGACTATGTCTGGCCATCCTTACTTGTAAATAATGAGGTCAAGGAGCAAGAGGAGTGTGCTGGCTCTGATACCAGTCACAGAAATCATCGTAGGATCTCAGACATAAAAGTGACAGACTCGGGCCCAGGCACATTGTGAGTAGACAGACTTGGGGGTAGAGGGGACACTGCCTTTAGAGATGTCCACACTTTTAACCTATTTTTAGTTCTTGTTTAATACCCGTGTTTGTGTATATGAATCATGTCCATGCGAGCCTCAAGGTCAGCAGTTCAAAACTACCAGCCGCTCCGCTGGAGAAAGATAAGGCGGTCTGCTCCCGTAAAGATTTACAGCCTCGGAAACCCTGTGTAGGGTCGCTATGAGTCGGAACCGACTCCACGGCACATAACAACAACCATCACCATTCTTTGGAGTCCTGGTGTGGCGCTGTGGATTAATGCACCAGACTGCAAAGCCGTTTGAACTGCAAGGTTGGCGGTTCAAGCTCACCAGCTGCTCCTCAGAAACCCTATACAGGGTCGCTATGGGTCGGAACCGACTTGACGGTACTTAACAACAACAACCATTCTTTGAAAGGAGCTCTGGTAGCATAGTGGTTACGAATATGGCTGCTAAGTTTGAAACGATCAGTGGCTCCGCGGGAGAAAGAGGAGGCTTGCTGCTCCCATAAAGATTTACAGCCTCGGAAACCCTGTGCAGGGTTGCTATGGGTCGGAACTGACTCAACAACAACAATAACAACCATTCTTTGGAAGGCATTCTGTCTCCTTGCTTCGGTCTCACTTAAGAACCAACTGACAAGGAAGCACCCGCTAGTGAATTCCATTGGTTTTCCAGGTAGAAAGCTTATGTTAATAAGAACTTAAATCTCAAAAGTTTCCGGATTTGTCTTCAATCTCCTCAAAAGAAGTATGTTCTCTTGCTTTGAATGGTGTTTTTTTTTTAAATCCTTGGGACAGTCATGCTGAAAGTGGTTTTCTTTTTCCCTCCAGACAAGGCACCTCTGTCCAAGAGCCTTCTGCTGGTGCCCAGTGCCTTGTCCCTTGTCCTGGCCCTCCTCCTGCCACACTGTCAGAAGTTCTTCTTGTATGACCTCCAGGCAGTGAAGAACGACTTCCAGGTGAGCTCTGCTTCGTTGCCTTCCTGGGAAGAGAGAAGGCTTACTTCCCCCTACTTCTATAGGTACCCAGAGTTCCTCAGTTTGTAAGAAATACTGTTTCATTAACAAGTACAATTTCTGGTTGTGTTTGTTGTTTAGTGGGTGAACGGGCACTCACAAGTGTGTTTGCTGCCACTTGCTAGTTTGGGGTGGTGGGAAGTGAGGTAGTGGGTGTGTGGTAATAAACTCTTTGCCAATCTCTGTGTAGGCTGGGGGAGGTGGGTTAGTGTAGGCACGGGAATGCACTTACTGACACTCACGGTGTGCGGGGTGTGGGAGGTGGCAGATGGGGCTGGGTTAGAGGGAAACAGGGAGCTTGTATTCTGGTCACCAGGTGAATGGGGTGGTAGAGATGGGGGGTATTATGTGCTCCTGTGGTTACTGGAGGTGTGTGCCTGGGCACTTCCTGTGGTTTGCAGCCAGCAGATGGACTTTAATCCTGACAAAGTACAAGGAGGGGCCAGGATAGGGGAACTCCTGCAGTCATTCTGTGGTCTGTTACTTTGTGTGCGCTACACCCCTTAATGGTCAGGAAGCACCACTGTTGAGTATACCCTGTGAGCTCTCACCCTCCTGCCTGCATTTTCCTTCCTTAGATCTAGAACATGTTCTGCTCACCTGGCTTCACTCTGGTTCTTGTTGTTAAGCACTGTGGAGTCGGTTCCGACTCATAGTAACCCGGGTTTCTGAGGCTGTAAATCTTTATGGGAGCAGAAAGCCTTATCTTTTTTTCCCTCACAACAGCTGGTAGTTTTGAACTGCTGCCCCTGAGGTTAGTAACCCGATTCGTAACCACTGTGCTACCAGAGCTCCTTACGTCTAGACAATTTCTCTGCTTCTTCTCTGGAGTTCTGTAAAGTTGCCTACTGTGGTTCTCTCCTGGGGTCAATGCTGGCTTCGTCTCCAGATGGCTGTGCCTTGCAAAGGTGAAGGACCAGTGCCTCAGCCCAGTATCAGTCCTCACTTGTTGCCTTTGTTTAATTTCTTCTTCTATTTGGTGTGTGATCTAATTCTTTATCGTCCCTTTTGATGTTCACGGTTCCAAGATTGTCGTCTGCATCTGGTTCACTTGGGTCTTTGCTAGACAGACGGACCTGGTGTGCCAGACTAGGCCGCCATCATGACCCTCCTCCACAATGGTTATTGTGTTTTGTTTTTTTTTAAATGATTTATTGTGAATTATGTGATAGTTTACATGGGAGAACATTAGTTTTACATTCATTCTATCGTATATCGCTTCATTGCCATGTTACAATCCCTTCCATGCATCATCAACCAACTACAGGGAATACCCTGCAAGCCTGCCCCCCGGGTTGTCAGCACACAGCCCCTCCCCCTCTCTGGGGAGTCCCCAGCCACTCCATCTCTCCACATCATCTTCTCTGCCTCCATCACTGGTGTCACTGCTTCTCTGGGTAGGGTCGCGCTCTCCATTCTACTCCCTTGATGGTCCCAGGGATCTCCACTCCTAGACTGCAAAGTTAATCACTCCCCTCCTTGCTGCAAAATGTCTGCTTTTACATTTACATCCCTCACAATCAGTCCTGATAACAATTATTCACTATTGTATCACAAGAGACCTATCTGCATTTCCTTTCATCAGCCCTGCCTAGACAGATAAGATACTACTCAGTGGAGATTCTACCTTTCTTCATGCCCTCTGGATCGAGGCTCCCGCCTGAAAGCTTGTAAGCCAGTCACTTCTTGTCTTTGAAGCCCCCCTATTTTGGGTAGCCAATGTCCAAGTTGCCCATCCCCGTCTACTCTATGTATGGAGGGAATGATCCTTGCTGTAAAGATTTGTTCCCTCTTTTGAGCTACAGCATCTATAGGTGAAGGTAAAGTTCGTCAAATTGTATTAGATTAGTCTTTTTCCCCCCTCTTCTTTCTTCTTCTAGTTTAGTTCTGATCATCCAGTCATTGAAGCCAGGTCAAGTGGGTATTATCTGCAAGTGTGGGTGTTCTTGTGCATATACCCTCTCTTGTTACCAGCTGGATGTTTCACTCTCCACTCTAGTCCTCTGTGGCTATGTCTCTCACTCTGGGCCTAAGAGTCCCCAGATCTTGCCACACTGCTGGCCAACCAGGTCACCACTCGGGTTCACAGGAGTCTATTGAACGTTATAGGGCTTAGCTCACAGCTTCATTGCTGTTTTACCTTCACTTCCCCTTATCGGTGACGAACGTGGTCACCAATCAGAGCGTGTATTCCTGTTGAATCTTAGTCTTGGAAGGGTGTTTTGCTCTCAGGGGCCCCGACCACTTGCCTTGATGTCTCCTGGGCAAGCAACTTGCTTGTTCTTATAGTAATGAGTTGGTCTGCTGTTATTGTTTTGTATTTTTCCTGCCGGTCTTTCTTTTAAGAGGTATCTTGTATTCTCCTAGCTGCTCCAGGCTGGTCTGCTTGTCCTTTCAAGTGGAAATTTCCCACCTCTGTATCTCTGGATGTGGTTCAGGATTCCACCTATAGTCTTATGTAATGCAGAGGCTTTGCAGGAAGCCTCCTTCACTGGGCATGTTGTAGCCCCATTTTAGATATTTTAATCAGTTATAGGCAGAAGAGGAACGTACAAGCTTTCTATGGTGATATTTCTGGCTATTCCTTTCTCTCCCCATCAAGAGTCTATTTTATAATGGCATGCCAGGGAAACCAAGATTCAAAAGACAGGCAAGCATCGTAACATTATTTCCCCTGTTTTCTCCATTCCAACCATGTCTCAATCCCTGTATCCCAGGGCCCTATTTTTCCAAGGTTGTGCATGCATCATTATTTACCTCGGTCCCACTTAGCCCATGAAAACCTGCCTAATTGTTCTCCCATCCGCTTTGCTCTTCCATTCCACGCCCCCTTCTTGTATATTGCCCCCTTCCCTAGCATCCAAACTATCCTGTGTCTATTCCCTACCCTGTGTTCCACCTTCCCCTCCCTCCCGTCACCCCACCCCGCACATCCCAGTAACCAGCAAAAAATCCCACCCCCTTTAGTATGGGTTCTTTTTCTTAGACGTTGCCTTATAATCCATTAACTTTTCCCTCCATTTAGTGCAGTCTGTTTTATCCTGTAATCTACCTGACCTTCTCACCATCTGGATCTCTGTTCCTACATGTTTACCTTCTTTTACATTGTGATTGTTTTGATCATAGACTGACCTCCCAGATTCTCTGTGTTTGTTCTTATAGTTTTGTTCTGTTCTCTTACTTCTATCGATTTAATTCTGGGAGTTGCTGCCACATATGTCAATCTCTGGTTGTTGTCTGTTCTTGTTGCTTCTCAGTCCACAGAACTTCCTTTAGGATGTTTAGTAACACAGGGTTGGCTTTGGCAAAATCCCTTAGTTTCTGTTTATCCTGGAATGTTTTGATTACACCATCATATTTGATTGATAGTTTTGCTAGATAAAGGATTCTTGGTTGGCAGTTTTTTCTTTCAGGGCTTTATATATGTCTCCCCATTGCCTTCTTGCTTGCGTGGTTTCTGCTGAGAGATCCGAGCTTAATCTGACTTGCTTGCCTTTGTATGTAACACTTCTCTTTTCCCTAGCTGCTTTCAGGAGTGTCTCCTTATCTTTGATTTTGGAGAGCTTGATTATGATATGTCTTGGTGATTTTCTGTTGGAGTCTATCCTTCCTGGGGTTCATTGAGCTTCTTGAATGTTTATCCTTTCAGTTTTCAGGATGTTAGAGAAATTTTCTTCCAACCGTTCTTCAACTATTTCCTCTGTGGACTTGCATGATTCTTCTTGTTCTGGAATGCTGGTAATTCTCAAATTATTATTCTTCATGTTGTCCAACATAACTCTTAGACCTTCTTCAGATTTTTTAATCCTTTTTTCTGTTTGCTCTTCTATCTTAGTGGTAGTGAGGGATTTGCCTTCCATCTCTTCTATTCTACTCCTTTTTTTTCTATTTGCCTTCCATCTCTTCTATTCTACTCCTTTTTTTTCTATTTGCCTTCCATCTCTTCTATTCTACTCCTTTGCCCTTTCAGAGTACTGTCTATTTCTGATATTACTGATTGTTTGGACCTCTTTCTGTAGGATTTGAATTGTTTCCAATGCTGTATATATCTTATTTGATTATTCCTGTAGCGCTTTCCTGACTTCTTCCTTATTTCTCTCAACTCCATTGTAAAGTGTTTTGAAACTTTTTTTTTTAATGTTTTATTGTGAACTATATGGTAGTTTCCATGAGAGAACTTTAGTTTTACATTCATTCCATCGCATATCATCTCATTGCCATGGTTCCAATCCC